>NC_143246.1:6577591-6889858 GCF_009617815.1 Ciona robusta
CAGGTGTATTGCATAAAAATGGTATTTTGAAACCTGATTTTATAATTTTTTGTTAAAGAAAGCATAACTCTTGTTGTATAGCTATTGCTATACAAATAGAAATCATATTTTTTTAAATTATAAATTTAGGTTGTTTTCTTTGAGCAAGCCAGTGCTTTCCAACTTTTTTTAAAGCTTATGCAAATTGGTGGGAACACTGAAAGAATGTTAAAATAATGTAAACCTTCCATTCTGTTGGAATCCTGTTGTCCATTGATTGTAGTTTACGATCAGATTCTTTCTTTAATATTTTCCACAAAGCATCAGCACCAACACCCGTGTCAACTGGGAATGTATAAATAAATTACTATTGAACACTAGTATGAATATTTATTAATAGACTTTGTGGAAGAGCGTTATGTTTTTTTCAAAAATAGGAATAATTTAATTTTAGAGGTATAGTGGAGTAATGCTCTCATACATTTGACAATAACAGTTTGTTGAACAACTTTGTTAAGTCTAATGAATATGTGTTTGCTTGTGCCTAATGTGTGTCTGCTTGTGTCTAATGAATATGCAGACACACATTTTAAAATGGATTTAAATAATTCTCCAGCAGTATAAAATGGCATAAAATTTATAAACAAGGCATGGAACTTAAAAAATATTTCAGTCCAGCAAATAGAATCTTTGTTCAGGTCCAGTGGATTACCTGAATACATAGAGATTTTAATATGGACATTGTTTCAATGACTTAACTATCATTAGTAGTTATTAATTTAACCTGCTGGCAAACGTTTCCGATGTTTCATTTCTGATATTTCTTCGTTATTTTTCGCAGGTTCTTCCATCTTTGGATTAAGAATCGATTCAGCTTTATCGGCACCAAGCAATTCATATAAAACCTGTGAGTGTTTATTGTTTAATTGTGACTCATGTCTACTTTGGGACCCCAAAAACTGTGTTCTTAACACTTGAGTGTTTATTGTTTAACATTATGGGTCCCAACCTCTAACTTAGGGTTCCCAATCCTTTGAGGTCACATCATATTGGTTCCTGTGGAGCCAGTTAAAATACCCCAATTTTATAAAATAACTTTACACAACACATAAACCAACATAAGTTTGGGGGGGGGTCGTAATTTAAAGGGAAAATCATAAACTGTCCCAAAACACATAAATTCATATTATTAAAAACTTTTCTTGCTATATTCTTGCACCCCAAGTTTCAAAACCCTCAAAAATTTATAGCCACCTTTACTAACACCCTATCAATCTAGGAATACTAAGTAACCATGACTGAAAAAAAATTAATTCCCCAAAACCACCTAATACAATTTTTGTACCCTATTAATTAAAATTCAAAACTCTAAACTCTTACTCTCCTTTAATATTGAGACCCCTGTGTAAAAAAACCTCAAAAATTAAAAATTAACTAAAACCCTCACTTGGTGGTGCTGAGGAACAAACTCTTCTTCTTCCTCGACTCCCAACATCTCAGGGAACGAAACATCCGATCCTCGCTCATCCGTGTCTTCGTGAATCATCGGCTCCGATAATCGCCGTACCGCGACATGCTTCACTTGGGCGGTTGGCGTGGTAACGACCAGCATCGACTGACGACGGGATTTTAAGGACGACTTCATTCCTGTGGGTGGGATTAATGTAAAGGTTAATTGAAGTCACTTCAATTACATTTAAAGCTTATAAAATATTTAAACCGAAAAAGCAATCATGTTCAATTGAGAAAACACCTCCAAACTATATTTAAAGCTCGTAAAACTATTAAAACAAAACCCACTGTGACACAAACTAGATATTTATTTTCTCACCAAATCTGAGAATGGTATTTTTTCTGCAATTTCAAAATTGGTTGGCATATTAATTGAAAGACATTACACAGTATGTGACAGTAAGTCGTATAATGAACTAGTCGTCGTTATAACGAAATGAGACCATAATGCCAAATAAGACCTTAAAAAAACAAGACCCTAGCATAACGAGACCAAAATAATATAACGACACTCTAAAGTGAATGACTCCTTGCTTTAAACTTTAACACACACAGACACAACCTACAACTTATATTATTTAAACTATATTTAAAGCTCGTAAAACTATTAAAACAAAACCCACTGTGACACAAACTAGATATTTATTTTCTCACCAAATCTGAGAATGGTATTTTTTCTGCAATTTCAAAATTGGTTGGCATATTAATTGAAAGACATTACACAGTATGTGACAGTAAGTCGTATAATGAACTAGTCGTCGTTATAACGAAATGAGACCATAATGCAAATAAGACCTTAAAAAAACAAGACCCTAGCATAACGAGACCAAAATAATATAACGACACTCTAAAGTGAATGACTCCTTGCTTTAAACTTTAACACACACAGACACAACCTACAACTTATATTATTTATATGATATCAGTGATTTTATAATATCTCTATGAACCTTTTCCAGTATTTGGACTTGGTGAAAACAATTTGTCGCCCTCTACTGGTGAAATCTTAATTACGACTTTTGTTGGAGATTTTAATGGACTTGGCGTTTCGCTATTCATTGTTTATATTATTTCTATTTCTTAATTAAGCTTTTTAAACAAATTATCAAACTTATATTTTCTTATCTAATCTTAGATATATTCCTAATGGTATTTTTGCTTTTAAATTAATTCTTTTTCATTTTAAAAACCTGAATGTTGTAATTTCCTAGCTCATACAAGCTGTATAATTGCTTTTAAGTTCAACTTTAACTCAAACATTTTTCAAATCAAATAAATGAAACTGAGCTTTTCCTGTAAAAAGTTATTCTTTAAGCTTAGGTGTCCTATCTTTGAGACCAGGGTAAAAACTAAAATCACATTGACTTAAAGTCGCGCTGTCTCCCTTTATGTCAAAGAACATAATTTGTGGCAATAACTCAGTTCTTTGTCCACAGTGTCTCAGTTTACACAAGCACACAAACAAACAAATATCCTTACCGTGCATTTAGTTGGGTCTTGTAAGTTTCGGGTCGTTTAACGACAATAGACGGCCAGCAATAGATTCCAATCTCCCTCGTAAGTCAATCCAGCGGAATAGTTTCCACAAAACAACGTAAACGGCAGCGTCGTTACCCGATCGACGCTCCATAAACCCTCGCGGCGTGAAAATAGGCGGCGCTGTGACATCATAAACACACATCGCGGTCGTTTCGAGATCTACCAAGATCAACCAGACTTTAAAAGCAACGAGAATTACTGTGTGTTGATAGGCTATCTTCGATTTTGAAAAACATTTTTATGAATTTTAGAAAATATATAATAAATCTCTTTGTTTAAGAACTCAACGTCGCCGTTAAAGGTGGCCGCGAATTTTGACGTCATTCGATCGGCGACTAATAGCGGTGGGTCCTTGGCAACCAAACACACAAAAGCGAATGTATGTGCGCGTTGCTGTGCGTGTGTGGTCGGGTGAGTCGGATTATTTGATGTTTTATTACTTTTGGTTAGAGCGCAAGCTTCTGTTTTTATTTTTAAAAAAATTTGATATTTTTTTCTAATTACAATTAGAAATATCATGGTCACTCATAAGTGGGCATAAGCCGCATATTGTGTATAAAACAGAACACCGGTGTTATAACAGCTGTTGTTGCACCGCCATGCGAGGATACATCCATTCATCCATATTTAAAGACCATTTGTCCCAGTGTTGCCTCGTGTTTTTCTAATAGTTCGCGGTCACCACTGGGTGTGCGATTCATCGAAAATTCGCTTTTTCTAAACATTATCACGTGGCAGTAGCCTTTATTACGTCACAGTGGCGCGTGTAGGCGGGGGTCATCCGACCTTTAAACTTCCATCGAATAATTTCTTTTGTTACGACACAATACCAAATGTAATCGATTCTTATTTAATAAACAACTTATCTGTATCCGATTCAAGTTAATTCATATCACGAGACTCGCGTGTTTCTCACTTTTTCGGTTTATATTTTCTTTCCAGATGCGATATTTGGTTTAACTTTTTGTTAATGAGTTGTCAGATGTGAAATATTTTAGATGTCTATCCTTTACACTAGGTTTACTTATCATACTGGCTTCATTTATAATTATATAATTATGGGAATTGGTGTATTTTTCCACTTCGAGGATTTCCGGATACATTTTTTGGAATCAACATAAACGGGAGGATAATACGTTACATTCACACAACTTTGTTATTGCATTGATTTGAAAATTTGAAAATGTTTCGACTGTTGTATTCAGTTTTTGCTTTTCCAGAGTATTTTAACTGAAGTCTATAAAAAAAGAAATTTTAATAATTGTTTCTTCATCCAGTTTGATTATTGCGTCACAAATGATAATGCATTTCTATTTTAGATCAGCTTCGTGAAGTTACACTGTTACGTCATAGTGTCGTTACTTTTCTATTGTTTGTTCCATCATAGGCTCGAAACGAACTGAAGTTGTTTTTGACAAGAATTTTTTATCAGAAAATTCTACGTTGTGTTTACGTGGCAAAATTTTAAGAAAACGCCCGACGGTCGCACGTATTATGACGTCATTTCCTACTCTTTACTGAAACAAAACGACTGCGAAACAACTTCGTTAAATTATTTTAACTGTTTTGGTATAATTCCCGCTCTTTTAAATCAACGTCTTTGTATTCCATGTTGCGTTTTAATATGTAAGGCTTGCCTGATATGCTACATTTACATAGAAAAATTGAACGAGTCAAAAGGAGCATATAGGACAGTAATTAATTATATAATTAAGCAAGAACCACTTCCAAGTAAAATGAACATATTACGGTTCGGGACGTTTCATTGCATAACTTATGCTAGAGTGGGGCAATATGAGACACCTTTAGCACATAATATTACAATATCCTGAACGTGTTTCAAACAATTAGCAACGGTCTATGTCAGTCGTGAAGATAAGATTTTATAATTGTTTGAATGTTCTTTGTTTACTACCAAATGCGACGAGAAAATAGAACGAAATAGTGTCCCATCTTTTCCCATCTCAGTATAAATGTGTCTTATCCGAGCATATCTGTTTAGAATGTAACACCCGCTTACAATTTAGTTATGTTGGAATATGTTAACTTTTTCCATATGTATATAAACATATTTATAAAACTATATTCAAATCGGCTGAATTGCTCCTTCTATTTAAATTGTTCGGGTTACATTATATATAGAATTCGTATAGGCTAAGCAACCATGTTAAGCGCAACATTGTTATGCTGATGTTGTATATACATTACAGTTACAGGAAGACAATGTTATTGTTAACCTTAGGTGGTGTTTGTTTATATAACAGTGATTCACACCAGTGTAATGCATACCTTTGTGTAAAATGATTGTGTAATCATAAAGCTTGTGAAAGTTGCGTTTTAATACCTATATGCCACACCCATTTTATCATCACTCATTCAAATTCAAGTATCTTTTAACCCAAAAGTATTTGTAATACTGAACGTATTTTACAAACGGCTGTTGCCAGTTATCGGCGAAATATGTATATTTTGTTACACTGTTAGTTGGACTTGATTTTTGTTCGCTCCGTATTTAGTATAACTTGGTAAAAACACCAAGTAAAACATCGGCAGTATTGATTTTATTTTATTTTACAATATTTAAGTTTAATATATTTAGAATGATTTAAATGTAAATATATTTGGGGATAAAGTATAGCTATATATAGTTATATCTCTTTCTTCGTAATTTTATAAACGAACTTTATAATTTCGTTGGTATTTTTATTGTGAGATATTCAAAAGCAAATTGCGAACTTGTTATTCTGTTTATAAGATTTATATTTTGTAAGGATGAAATCCTTTGACGCGTTTCGTCATTTGACTTGGAACTTAACCCGAAGTTGGTCTTAACCAACCAATCAATATACAGCTACGTTAATATAAAATCATCCCAACACCTCACATTACAAAAGTCAATAAGTGTTCCTACCAAACCCGGACTCGAACCTTCGACCCTCTAGCCTTCAAACCATGGTGTGTGTTTGAGCTTTTCTTCTTGTAAATGCACTTCACATATGTTCAGGATTTCTGTAAAACTTGAATGATATCCTTAATGGTCACACCCATCTTTAGTAACGAAGAAGTTTGCTGTAATATCATATATCACCAAGTGTTTTTTTAGAAACTTTCTCCGCAGCGTAAAAAATTATACAAAGAACAAGTACATACGTTACTGCCTATTAATTACAATGATACTTTATATATATATTGAGCCAGTTGAAAGTTCCCGGTTAAAATTACCATTTTCTAATGGTGCTAGATGTTCATATACAAACTCCTGCACCAAAAGGAGACGGTTACCCTGCCGGGAGAGGCTTGACACGAAACACTCATCTTAAATAGTCAGCAATACAATATTGTTAAGCTTACTCACCGCCTTGGTCTTCCTTTGTTGCCAGATTTGATGATGCTTCCTCTGTAGGTTAGTTGCTTACATACATGGTATATGAAGAAACTACCAGGCACCGTACATTAGGCAAGTGTCTTGTCATCTGGTCCTTGTGTTACTGATGATCCCACACTTTCCTCCGCTTTATTAAAACAAAAACAAAAGGACTAAGAAGAGAGAGAGAAAGGAGAAAAAAGAAACGAAGAAGAGACGAACCGGAAGTTACAGCTCTTCTGTCTCCTGCTACGTATAATGCGTCATTTCCCCCTGCTGCTCTGAAAACTTGAGTCAGTTAAAAAACGCCCAAATTAGGCCCCTATAGGACACACCCTGTTCCGGATAACCTACAGCGATTTGATGCTCCTGTCGCTTGCTTAAATCGCAACAAAACCATTTCCGAATCCTTCACAAACCATACGCCGCCTGCATTATCCGGCTACCCGTTATATGATGGCCAATGGATTAGGATACTCTGTTATCTTCCGAGGTTTCCTGTTATCTTATCACTATAAATATCTTCCCCAGTAATCCGTCCTCCAGCAGTATAAACAAGCGCCCATATTGCCAACCCCACACAATAATCATAATATTACAACGCGAATAATAACCAAGCACCAAACTCTATATTATTGAAGACGAGTTAAGGCTTTCTCTAAAGATCTAGCCATCACAGCAAGAGCTGAAAATATTCACCATTTATTTAATTCAAGAACTTCGTTAGTTTAATATCGTACCAGCACTTGTATTACTGAGCATATACGTTTACACGAAAGCCTGTTAAAATGCTAATAAATATATTGGCATAATCGGCCAACTCTATAAGAATCTCAGTTTCCTGGCGTGCTTTGTCGGACGACCTCGCCCAGCATATAGAAAATCTCAATATGCCGTTTCTTAAACGGTCGAGAATTTATACCCCATTTTTGCTCCACCAATAACCAAGCATATAGTAAGCATATACAATTCAACTTACCAGTACGTTTCCATGCAGCCTTCGTGCCGCGGAGGTATGTCGACTGTTTAGTTCTGGAGCTGAGGTGGTCCGATGCGTTTTAAGAGGTTTGATCTGCGTAGAAACGTGAGTCACAGCGCCGGAAACATCATATCCGTTTTAGTGAATCAAAACAAGTTTGTGACAGAACTGCCTCCGAGAAAGAAAGACTACAACGAATCATAAATCATCTTCTGTGGATAAGCACGAAGCGGTTAACTGTCCTATCATGTTACAACTAAACTGCAATTGCAGTCGTATGGCCATTGCGTTCGTATACAACACAAATTTCAAGCCAGAGATAAATTGCTCTTTACTTTGCACATACACAATACAACCGAAACAGGTATCTACCAGGTAGAAGTTTCAATAACAGCACGTAGTGTTATAACTGCTTAATATTCAAGGAAGGATGCGATGACGACATTCCTTTGATAATAAGCAAACGTTGGTTACGTTATGAGCCTCACAACACATGCAGTAATAGGATATGATCATCGGGGCTTTCCTAGCGCATCGTGAGCTCGTATTAAACAATGCACCTCTTACACCCACGCCACCAAGCATTGCTATACTGAAGGTACAAAATTGTACAGCAGGCGCATGCCACAAACGGTACAGCGGGCAAAACCCATACATTCTGTATCAAACTATACCTGCTACATTCATGGGGTATATCGTGTCTCGTTGGTTCGAGCTTTTATCCGGCTGAAAATTACGGTCATTTTGTCGGTGGAGTTTAGCATTAGGTCCCCCTACCCAGCTGCTGCAGGTTTACACGACCATTGCCAGCAACATTACCTGTTCCGATTCAGTAGATCGTACAGACCTGCCTCAACAGGTATATGCAGGCCGTCACAATTTCAAATGAACATATCAGCGTTTCTTGTTAAGTTGATGATAAACAAAAATCAAGTCGATGCATCGCTGTTCTAAGACTACGCGTTATCCACGTGACGTCACAATACGTCTTTAGATGGAATTAGCAGCAAAACGTAGCGAGTTTTCGAGAACTCATATTTCGTTGGATCGAACGCAGCCTCGGTTGGTATTTGATGACGTGTAACAGGATGTGACATCACGGCTATGTTGTGGCAACATTCGGTCGTGCCATGAAAATGACACGGTCGAAATTTACAAAGTATATATTTGTTTTGGCACGGTAATCGGTGGGCGGTAGGTCGAATGAGAAACTTTTCCGGGTGTCGTGACGTCACTCCGATGTGTTACGTCATATCCGTAAACATAGTGACGAAAATGCAATAGGTTTAATTGGACGAAACAAAGTTTTGATCTTTTCTAGCTCCTAATATGATGCTTCTTTAGCACCGTCTAGCGGGTAGATAAATAGTTCTTACAATTGCAGTGTTGACCGAAAACAAGTGTCTTACAACTCCACCAGACGCAGTTTACCAAACTATTTAATTGCTGTAGCAAGGAAGCTGTCTTGTTACAATATTTCCTCCCGCTTAAAAATTCCCATGTAATATAATACAAGACACACTTTGACATGTTACCAGTTAAAAGCATTAAACCGAGCTGCGAGTCTCATTTTACTGACACCATGTGACTGCTGGTACACATACGATTGGCCCGCCTATTTCAAGTTAACAGCGCCTGCAGATTGATTTTTTTTCAGTCACATGGGCTTATAAACCATCGACCAAGCACGGTTTAAAAACCCTGTGATTATACAGCGCTCGTTTCGGGAACTTTTATACAGAAATAACAATGTATATGTTTAGCCCTCCCTCTGTACTTTCCACTCCTATTCAGCTACGTCTCGCATCCTGTCCTGTATCTAACGTTCTTCCGCCTTTTCCTTTACCTCCTATAAGTTATGTACTGTAATCTAATCCTTACATTGCAAGTCTGCAGTGCCAAGTAGAGCCCCTTTTCGCTGAGCAAATGCTGATCAGACATTACGCAATGGTAGCTTTATACAGCGGGCAGCACCCTTGTTCGACAAAGCACTTATTTACCAAGAAGCGGGTTTAATCCTTGCCTGCATGCTGCTGTCTGACACACTGTGTAACATGATCCGTTCGCTTGAGTGTCGACTGATTAACGAGAATTATTCTTATACACTGCGGATCATTTCCTTGTGGATGAGGTTACTTCGTGCAATTATGTGTGTTCCAGTCAACAAACTCATTTTTTAATTCCCTAATCGCCGCTAAAGGGTAAAATTGCGCTTTAAGAACGATTATAGGTACTGTTGGAAACGCGTGCGGGGCTTGGTATAAAAAGCTATACAGGCCCGTTTGAACCGTTTCCTGTCGCAATGATCTTTCTATTTCTATGAAGAATCACGGTGACAGTTAGCAAACGTGGCATGGTAATGAAAAAGATCCAGCCAATATAGAATCATCAAATTAATAACTTCAGTAACTATACTTAAAACTTACTTTTATCCCCTTATGCCTTCATATAATAACATAACAGCTGCTGAACTGTATTTGGGCTGTATTGCTTAGCATGTCACGAACATTACACAAACGTTGAAGCTCAATCAAATTCTAATACGACGAATCCATTAGCGCCCAGCATATACCACGCGATCGTGTTCGTTGCGGTTTTTGACCTCGAAACATGAAAATGCGTTGCAATAAACAATAAATCTAACAACAGTTTAAATAATTGTGAGATGTCTGTCACATTAAAGTGTTTAATTCAACCACTTAGTTATGCTAGCGTCTGCGCAGCCTTTTCTATCCGCACACTCGTGGCCCTCTTTCGCATATGAATGGATTGAATTTATTGCAATTGGCGTCATTCCATTTCCCGGCGTAGATCTTTTTCACCTCAGCGCAATCGTCCGTTTTGTATTCTTTGTCCGGAAAGCTGAAAATGGCGGGAAATTTGAATCGTTTTTTCTCAGTGACGCAATAGTATACTGTTACGGATCAGACCTACGTAACATAACACGAATAGAAATGTTTTATTTCACTCTATATATCATACCATAGTTTTTAACTTGCATTCGCTTATTGTGTATACAATAATCATTGAGTTACTGTAGCACTAGATTGCTTTCTAGATCTTACTTGTTTTTAAAGTTGTTCCATTGGCCAATAAAGTAATTTAGATTATACCCGTTTGAAAATCTCCAAATGCTTTCGTTTGTTGTATCGTTCAGACCTGCAATGTTGTTCATATATGGTATTGTCTTGTTTGTATGGTAGCATTCTATTTTATATTGGTTAGATCCTAAAGCGGGGTCACAGGGCGCAGATATTTAGGTCAAGGTTTGGGCCTTTACCCCACTAGTAAAATAAAATTGTGAAGTGTGTATTATGTTTATTAATAAGCGCAATTAATAATAAATCAAGACGGGCATGCGTACATGTAAGCGCGTTAGATTAGCTATATAACTTAAATACATATAAGCTCTTACCACAATAACTGGTTGCGCAATGACAATGCATCCAAGTAGAAAGTTATGCGTGCTATATGTATATATAGTAAAATATATTTTACCTATCCAGAAATCCTGGTCTGATGATGGAACAACCAGTCCCCAAACAAAATCTTGAACCGCTGGCGAATCCACCACTACCAGTCGCCCTTCTTCTCTTACACAAGTTGTCCACGCGGTGTCGTAGCGGAGTGGGGATGGAAAGAGCTTGTAACATTTACAACCAAATGGTCGCCAGCCTGGTTGACACACGGGGGCCGCTTCTGCTCTGGTTTCAACTAAAGGTAAAATATATTTCTATAACTTTATATAAACCCATATACTATAGTGTATAAGACACTCATCATGTCTAGCCAGATCTATTATGTTTGTGTGGCAACTTAACACTAAGTAGGATGTGTAAAAATGGGTGTCTGTGTTATAAAAACATCCGTGTTATAACTCGACTCTATGCATATGGTGTACGAAGACGCAATATTCTTTTTCTCGTCCCATTTGATAGTAAACAAACAACATTCAAAGAGTTATAAAACTTTATCCTCACGACTTCGATAGTCCGTTGTTAATTGTTTAAAACACTAACAGGTCATTTGGATATTATGTGCTAAGGGTGTCCCGTCTCCCCCAGCTACCCCACTTTACGCGTAAAAGTTTACCGTTTTTGGCGACAATAGACTCTGAATAATGTAGAATCTGTTCTGGAGTGAGAGCTTGCTTCCATACAGTAAGGTCACTTATATCTCCGTAGAAGCGGTGGACGTGTCTTTGCCTGGTAGGACTTCTCCAATCTTTTCTACCGACATGATAAGTGTTGTCTTCGTACATCCAATGTCCTGGAAACAAACGGGTTTTCAAATTATCAGCCATACATAAAAAAATCCCCCTGAAATAATCACCCACAAAGTAATACGCATGGTAACTCGTGAACTGGCACGAGGTGTTAACCCGTGTAATAACGACTGTCGTTTTCCGGTCACGCGAGGATAAAGTAAGTTTCATTTCGAAAAGCGCTGCGATGTTTTTCCATTATATAATACACTGCGCTATATCGTCTCGATGTATATCGCCTTTTAAGAGAAATTCTGCTAATTTAAAACAACACCCGATGGAAACAAGTACAATTTATAAGAAGATTATCCCAGCATAGCCAACACCATCGTAGCCATTTTCAATTTAAATTAATACCTTGTGTTCGTGGCCGGACTTTGAAGCCAGAGCTTCCGGTACCTACTTCTATAGTTAGCCTAGATAACAAAGTTATTAAATTATTTTAACTTGGTTTAAAGTTTTTCGCAACTATACAGACGGAGATCTTTTCAAAACCGGTTATTTTAGTTTAGGTTCCGGTTAAAATTTAGCTCCGATTGCGTTTGATTAAACTTTTCAAAGAGTCACACTTCGTTTCGTAATTTCCGCTTGTACACCTGTTGCAATTATCATGAGCTACCAATTGCGTATTGCTCTTAAAATTCCGCAATTAATTTCGTCTTAACTTTTACCACCCTTTAATTATTGCGGCTTGTTTTACAGCTAACCGGTATTAAAAGGCGACAATTAAAATTTCTGTAAATGGCGAAATATTTAGGCGTTCAAAAAATCTGTTTGCGGCGAAAATTCCTACTTTGTTTTAAAATCCTTTAAATATTTTAAATGCCGCCCACTCCTTTAAATATTCGAAGTATAAAAAACGCCTAGAGCGACAAAATATTGACCTGCACCTTTCGAGGGATAATATTTGACCGATGGTATTTTTTGCTTTGGTCAAAACAAAGTAAGGTTATCTGCTGTTAGGAAGCAATACCCAGGTGACATATACTCGTAACTATACATAAAGTACTGTGGGGTAAGATAGATACCGTAAGCACATTATATATATCCCACTTTTCGTGATAGTGTTTTAACACAATTAACAGAGCTCTTATTTCGTATGCTTCTAAAGCTTTGTTTAACCAATATGTCAACCGTACTACAGATACCGTAAAGAATTGGAGATAAAAGAGTAAAAAACGTTCCCATACGCAATGTCAAACCGTGTATATAATTTAACCATACAAAAAAACATACAATGTCCATACAAACCAATAGTAAGCGGGGCCTGTGTGGATAAGGTCCCGTCAAGTTGCACAATGTAAGGCGATCCATCGGGCAGCCCGTTTAAATATGCATTAACTGTAGCCAGGTTGCTCTGTCTGTTAACGTAGATTAATTGTTAGTGTAATCTACAATATGTCAATTTTCATATAATGAGAACGTTTTCATCGATTTCGTTAATTTCGTTAATTTCGTCACAAGCCCCCATACGTTGTAGTGGGGTGGGGGAAGATGGGATACTTTCGAACATAATATCCAAGTATTCAGATCGTGTTTTAAACAATTAACAACTGTCTTATAAGAGTCGCAAGAATACGGTTTTTAGTTATTGAATGTTCTTTGTTTACCATCAAATAGGATGATATAATACATTCAAATATCGTGCATTAAGCCCCCTTATTTGGCCCCCTTATTAAGCCCCCTTATTTAGCCCCCTTATCACGATAGCATTTTACCTGAAATCGTCTCTATTGACTGTGATGGCTACTGTCAACCAAGTATAGTTTGGAATTACTGCTTCACCGTATGTTATGTGACCTGGATTATCGTTCATATACATCGACACTTTACCTGTGGAAAGAAAACAAGTTGACATCAGCGTATATGGCTTATTATAGATATAGTAGGGTGGGAAAAGCTGGACAACTTTGGCACATAATATCCAAATATCCCTATCGTGATTTAAACCATTAGCAATGGTCTATAGAAGTCGCGAGTATAGAATTTTATAACTTTTTAATACTTCTTTGTTTACTACCAAATTGAAAGAAAATAGATTGAAAATGTGCCCCACCCCCCTGCCCTATATATTAGATTTTTACTTTATACTGTGACCTGGTTGATTTAGATATGACATATAAACCAAATGTTATTATGGCATGATTAATGTATTATTACTCCGTATTTATAGATTCCGCATATTTAACGTCGATACTGCGATGTGCGTACTATGGGTGCGGTTCTGTGTTGACCTCAATGCAACTGACTGTATAAATGTAACTTACGCCCATAGAAACTCGGTACTACAAACTGCCATCCCGTTTTATAAGAAGTTCTTTTGCTTAGAATACGACCACCCCAGTTGTCTGAACCACTGCGTGGACGAAGACGAATATGGGCGAAGATGGAAAAGCTGTCGGTGCCCAGATCCATGTCCTGTGCATTGAGAAAATGTAAGTATTGCTTTACAGTAAACGTACATTCACCACAAATCCATCAAGACTGCGTGATATACAATGTATTATCAATGTATGTTTGGCGACCGTATTTTATAGTGGGTCATATCGGCTTATTGAGTTTCAACACCTGTTAAATATTCTCTTTGAATGACGCCATACACCATATCTGTGGTAAATATTGTTATAAACCAGTCAATACTACCGAACGTTACCAAGTTTGCAACTGCGTACAATTCGGTGAATAAAGGTGGCTGTACACATAGTATCCATGCGAATTCGCTTGCGAAGTCGTATGCAAATCCATTACCGCGTTCCGCATGCGGCAGCGAAATCCGGACAAAGCAGACAAAACGGACGAATTCCAGGTGCTGTGTACAGCTACCTTAATACTGTTTTATCGGTACTTCACTTCACCCTTTATACCTGGCCCAAATAAATAGCTCCGCCGTTTCGATCAAATTCTTCTGAGTTGCAAATATTTCCTATCTCCCATACGCAGTAAGTTCGGAATGGTAGAGGCGGTGTGGCCGATGCTTCCAAAACTGGTAAAAGATCGCTTGGACGTTTAAAACATTTGTTTAAAACATATTTGGCTTACAAGTATAAATGAACGTGTATTTTATACTACGTGCGTGAGGTCCTACAGCAAGTCACGTCATGAGACCTGGGATTTAGCTTCGAGTTCTAAAACTGTTGAATAGCTTGAACATTTAAAAAGAGATAAGAAACATAATTTTTCCTGTATGTAGGTGAGGCCCTAAGGGTGGCACATCTGTGATATCGGCCAGAGTTGGCCCACTATACCAAAATATACATTTTCAATGCGCCTTGTTACTACTCAAAGAGAGCTTTAGCAGGATTAGGGCACCTGCCAAGTGGTTACACATGCGACTTTTACTCGCTTCTTGGAACGACCTGAAAGTCAGGTAGCCTACTGATGTTGTTTGTGATCCTTTTTGCTTGATAAAACTATGTAAGATGAAATGTGAATTATCTTTTTTATATAAAAGAGTAATTAAAGTGACCAGCTGTTTAATTTAAAATATTCGCATTATGCATGTCGCTTTTCTTTTGAATGTATTTTAATACTGTTGGAGTAAAACTCTGCCTAATAAATCACAGATGCTATGGCGTGACCGCCGTATATATAGGACCTCACTGCTTATGTATAGAACAGAATAAAAAAAAAACAAACAGAAGGCTGCCATATCGTATATTTCTATTTAAATAACTTGAACAGGTGATAATTATATTAGAAGTAATTTCATAAAATATCATTGATGACACGTCTACTTACTTGTAGTTGGGATGTTTGTGACGTTTTGGTCCCGACGACACACGAGCGGATGAGGTCCATCCGTTGCTGCAAGATATCGGGTCAAAGATGGTCAGAAATAAACGGGAAATATAATTTAATGTAAGTGGGTATTACAAGGTAGTTTAAATAGATTTCAGCATGCATTAAGTGTTGTTTTGTGCCCTCTATATTAGGTCCAAACTAATTAGTTTTATCAACACTTAAAAAATAATATAGTAGGGTGGGGGGAGGGGGAATGAGACACCTTTTCGTTCTATTTTCTCTTCCTATTTTGTAAAAAAAACAATGACTATTTAAAGAATCATAAAATCGTCAAGACTCCCATGGATCGTTGTTAATTGTTTAAAAAAAAACAATGATTATTTAAAGAATCTCTATCGTCAAGACTCCCATGGATCGTTGTTAATTGTTTAAAAAAAACAATGACTATTTAAAGAATCTCTATCGTCAAGACTCCCATGAATCGTTGTTAATTGTTTAAAAAAAACAATGACTATTTAAAGAATCTCTATCGTCAAGACTCCCATGGATCGTTGTCAATTGTTTAATACTCATTCAGGATATTTGGATATTATGTGTAAAGGTGTCCCGTTTTACCCCATCCTACTATATATGGCAACACTTAAAGAGCTACAATAAAATAAGGGAGCATGCTATACACTGTTTACAGTAAACAGAATATTTTAAAGACCTGTCAGCGTGTTATAAACACCGCGGTTCTAGAAATGCGACATTCAAGTCTGTTTGAGCTCTTTTTCTGGTAATTAATTTTTCGAGAACCATCGTTTTTTATACGTCCTATTTAGATTCCCATTATCGTGATAGTGATACGTTGTTTCTCATAAAATAAATTAGCAGAAGATCCCAGACTTATAACATGCCTTGCAGCAAGAACTTGTATTTACCGAGATTTGCTTGAATTGCATTCGCTTCCGTAGCTTGATTTACTAAAACGCTTGCTTGCACATCACTTGTTAAAAAAAGCAGCAAGTACGGGATTGCACTATTAAACATATCGGCCAGCATCGTTACAATTTAACCTGTAAATTTTTAGAGCTAATTCATAAAATAGCTTGAAGATAAATGGAAACCGAAACGGCCGAACATAAACACACAACTAATACACCTCTGACCTATCGTGACAGCGATCTGTTCAATGCTGTCGGTTACAGCATCTTCGCTTCTACGTTTTATATTTTTACTTCAGTAGTTTCTAACGAATTTCGTTTTATTCCTTATTTCCTTATCTTCGCTCTTCTGTGAAAGATTCCCTTCGCTGTTTTATTTTATTTTACCTGAAAACTTAAAACGCGAACTTGAACACCCTCACCTATGATTTTAATCTTCTGGTTGGAAGCGCATTGGTTTGTATTAAGATTTTACCTGGTCGTATAAGTAGAAGCCAAATGAGACGCCTTAAACCCTCACACGGTATACTTCATATTATCCTGTAAACGATTCTATATGTTCTATACGCGTAGGTCAGGTCCTACAGCAGCGTGGCATGTCACAGACCTAGAGATTTAGGCGAAAGTTGTCCCACCACCACGACAACTGTTCTAGCTAATGTATAAACTGTGGGAAATATAATTACGGTCCATTGGAAGCCTTGTAAGCAAACGAAAGTCACGGTTGGCATCCGGTGGTACACCCAGTGATTCGAGGGCGGCCAATATAATAATAACTTACTAAAAGTGACTATTACTTTACCGCAAAGCCAACTGTTACGTATTTTGATTTTGGAGCAAAGTTTGAATAAGATTTTATCGAAATAATGTAGTACCGAACTTGATATTATTACATCTGTGTAAAAACTCTATGGCTTAAATATATGTTTATATTATACAGTAGGGTGGAGGAAGATGTGACACCTTTTTATTCTATTTTCTCGTCCAATTTATTAGGAAATAAAGAACATTCAAAGAATTATAAAGCTGTATTCTCACGATTCCCATAGACCGTTGTTAATTGTTTAAAACACGATCAGGATATTTGGATATTATGTTCAAAAGGTGTCCCGTCTTCCCCCGCCCTACTATAATATATATGCGAAGCGGAATATCACAAATTAAATAGACTCTAATCTTATTAAAACTTTCTGTTCTCGTCCGTGCTCGTATAAAATTATAACTAAGGGAAATGTTTAGATGTTTTTTGTGAAATGTCTTTCTGGCATACCATTTCACCTTACTTTATCGACGATTTCTCCATTTTAAACGGTATAATCATTTTATAAGCGCTAGGTACAGAGTAGGGAGAGAGAGACCCTCGAAACTAGATTCTAACGCGTGCTGCCTTGCCTTGCAACGATATGTGCAGACTAGACGAAAATGCGAATCGTTATATTCACTGCAGAGATTTAATTCGCCTCGAAGGAAGGCGAAGCGGTCGTAAGGAAATGCTTGTCCGGCGTAAAAGGTGTTAAACCAGTCATTAAAACATTAAAGAGGCGATCGTTCTTGAAAATAATCTACGCTAAAAAAACACCAAAGCTCGTCTAAATATAAGTAGTCTAATGTAGGAAAAAATATAACGAAGGCATGTACTTTTGTTTTTTGTGACATATTTAAATTTTCTGACATATTCAGCTTGCTTACTCAACGACTTCTTCAATTTCAAACAGCACTATAACTGTTTCTTAATGTGCGCTTAGTTCAAAGTAGGAAAAAGAGACCGAAACTAGATTCTAACTCTAACGCGTGTTGCCTTGGCTTGCAATGATACGCGCATACTATAAGACGAGAATGCGAATCGCGGTACTCGGATCGGAGTTGCTTCTTAAAAATATCCATTGAGATTACGCCGAAAGTTGTCACAAGTATTTAATGTCGGAACGAGAAAAGACGGAACATCACGATTATAAAAATAGATGATATGAAATGGATTTAGAAAGCGAAATCAAAAAGGCACTAGAAATAAAAAAGTAAGAAATATAAAAGTATATACATGCACACTACCAAGGCGGATGACAATTTTAGCGGTGTTGCAACAATAAGTCAATATCTCTTGTAAAAAAACAAAATAATCAAACAAATTTACCGTGTTCGACGAATAGGCTTTACAACACATACTGGCTTATTGGCAGAACCGCCAAGATCGGCAAGCGCCTTGGTAGTGATATTTTTAAAACTGTGTTTTTGTTCTTTTGTTAGGTTTTTATATTTTTTTTTCTGACTCAGCCAGACTTCATCGCCGCTTGATTCTGGCTCTAACTCTGGCTGAGTCTCTTTTTTCTTTTTTTTCTGTAAATTAATTTCTAAATGTTCTTTTAAAAATTGCAATTCTTGATGGTAGTGGTGGTGGGTGGACGCACTTCCGGTTCTTTCTTTGCGCAGATATCTCCCGTAACTGCACCGGAGGTACGCCCACTTCTGCTTGCACCATTTCACTGAAAAAAACACAATGTTATTAGTGTATGTAGGAACACATTTAAGGGGCGTAGCAACAAATTTGCACGAAGTGTAACTTGGTTAACCCTCGCATGGCATAAAAACAACAGCCGTTATAACACAGGTATTTGATTTCATACACCTGGTGCCACCTCACAAGTACCATAACATAACTTCTCTAGATCACATTTTAGCATTTCTAGAAATGCAATTTTTGATTTTACTTTTGTATACCCCGTAAGAACACAAGCCAAATGATAAAAAATATCCTTACCAGTTTCCTCCATATCCCTGGCTACGTTTTTCCACATGGATTCCCGGTATGTTCCTAACTGCATGGTGTTTGCGTACAATACCGGGAATCTCTGGACTGATTTTATCAGTTTTTTTTCTTTTTTTTCCATTAATTTTTTTCCTTGTTTTTCTTTTTTCCCCATTCTATTAGATAATAAAAAAGGAAGTGTTAAACTTGGTATGCTGACTTGGTGGCATGATATACTTGGGGCGAGCGTTATTGCGCATGGGTATATAGTATGGCCGATTTTTTTATTAATCCTTTTCGGTCTACAGATCTTTAATATTTATTGGTATTTAGATCTGAAATGAAAGATAACGTTAATAATAAACCATAAGTTCACCATAAGGCACATTGCTGTGTTAGTATAGTATATGATATAAATACTCATAAGCTTAGGCTTGTGAAACAGAACACTCGTGGTATAACGAACATCGTTTTCTGGCCACGCGAGGATAAAGTAAGTTGAATTCATTCATTCATACTGAACCATGTATCTAGTAGAATAGGGGAAAATGGGACACCTTTAGAACAGAATATCCTGATCGTGTTTTAAACAATTAACAATGGTCTATAGGAGACGTGAGGATACGTTTGTAATTTTGCATGTTCTTTGTTTACTATCACATGGGACGAGAAAATATAATGAAAAGGTGTCCCATCTTTCCCCACACTCAATATTCTTCTAAACTGCAGCAAACTCACACAACTTCAATATTCTCCTAATGCTTCCAATGCTTCTAAACTGCAGTATGCTAGCGTGTTAACGAAAAGGACTCGTGTAGAAAAACGCCGATTTGTATATGCGCGAGGCAATCAACGAAAACGGAGAGTAATTAAGCCGGAATCTCTCGCTTGGTGGGAATAAAGGGCAAGAACATGTACTCCTTTTAGGGGTTGTATGTTTACAGTACAGGAAGATCTTTTTTTCATAGAAATGTAGAATTCCTTTGCATATAGCATATTCATCCGATCCGCCTCATTTTTTTATTGATCAGATGTGCCAATATGCCTTATTTTTGCATGAGTGAATGAATATTAAACGTTCTAATAAAACCGATTGTTGTGTTAGTATTATAGTTTTAAACTGATTTATGTAACAGCAAAAGTTTGTGCTAATATTTTTTTTGCATGGGTAAAACAGACTATAATGTTAGCACTATAGTTTTAAACTTATTGAATTTATGTATCACGGCAATGAAAAATAACACAATACCCAAAATCCCATCACGGTTTAAAATACCTTTAGCGGACCACAGGGCCGAGAGGGTCCGGTGCCCTAGAAATTAAAAAAAATGGGGCCATGGCCCAAGACACTTCGGGGCCACGGTGCCCTAGAAAAAAATTGGGGCCATGGCCCAAGACACTTCGGTGGCCCGCGCGGGCCACACGGTGAATACGGGGCCACGGGGCCGTGCAAACTCCTATTGCAATTGTTTTGCACAATTTTCGCGAGCCCACCATTCGATTACCTAATTCAGTGTTCCTCCACTTTTTTGGGGTTGGTGAACCCCTAAAGTTGTTGTGACGAATTCATGTTTCCCTGATTGCTTTAACATAAAACTAATTGCTAAAAATATTTGAAGTTGGTGATGCACCCTTGTAGATACTTTTGTACTGGTTCACCCCTGGCATATTTTACTGCACACCGATTGAAAAGCGCTGATCTAATTTGCCTGGTTGAGCTAATCTACCCACAAGTCAGCGCTTTCGTAACCATGAATATATTGTGCGTAACAAAAACAGGCGCGCAAATCCTAGTCACTTATTTGTTTACGATGCGCGCAACAATTTGTGTCCATTTTTTGGTGGACACGAGCTCGGCGGTCTCTGATTCCTTCGTTAAACAATAAAATGTCTCTTTTTCCATGCCCACACTACCCAACATTAAGGATCATGGGTGTCAGCACTTAGTTCCCCTTGTTGGTTGTGGAACTTTTCATTGAAAGTTTTATATCGCAAATGAACACCATCCCATTCTTGGTCTAAATTTCCTATAGATAATTTTAGTGTATATTGCCAATCTACGAATTTATTGCGTTCCGCGTTTATCGACATACCTATATATAAGCATAATCAACCCGAGTTCATAAACATTCACCTTCCCGCTAGTAATCTCATCAACATGGCCAAAACAAAAGTAAACGATACCTGGTTTAATTTACACAAGAGTCACGTGAAAGCATTTCGCCTGTACATATATGTACTAAATGACGTGAATTGTAGTATAATTAAACAACACGACTGATCCTCTCGAATCATACCAACCAAAGGTTAGCGAAATAACTCCATTGAATGGCAAGCCGTAATGGTTCACAAACTTAGCAAAACGAAACCACTCCTTTAATCAACCTCGAGCGAATGATAAAAGTTCTTCTAAAATATAGACAACTTTTGGCAAACAGTTCGCCGCTCAAATTATCATCGTTTTTATGAAATGCCCGCGATTTTTGTTTCTGGTGAACGGGAAGCTCCAACGCTGCCAAATACATGTTGTTGTTTTATATGTGAGTTCCAGTTTTATTATTGCCAGTATCCATGGCGCAAGACCACAGGAAGCTCATGCCATGTTCCTGAGTGATGAGAGCGACATAAGACCGATCACCGTCGAATCCGACAGCGACGACGATCAACTGCAACCTCCGGTTTTCGCAGAGGATCGTAACGAATGATGAAACAATCAAGTTCGAAGCTGGTTGTTAAGAGCAACTCTCCCGTGGCGACACAACCCCCGGGGTTAGGGGTTTGGTTGCTAGGGGACTAGGCGCTAGGGGTTGTTTATAAAGTGCTTTCACCAAATTTTCGTGTGTTCAGTGCAATTTATCGTTTGCTTGCAATGATTGCATTCACATTTACAATAAAGTCCAATTGAGCTAATATTAGGGGGTTTTAGGGGTTAGTGGTTATAGGTTAGGGGTTAGGAGTGGTAAATGGTTAGGAGTTAGTGGTTTTGGGGGGTTAGGGGTTGGAATTTTTTTATCAAGTGCTTTTATTAAATTGTCGCGTGTTCAAAGCAATTTATCGTTTGCTTGCAATGATTGCCTTCACATTTACTATAAAGTCCAATTGAGCTAATATTAAGAGGTTTTAGGGGTTAGTGGTTATAGATTAGGGGTTAGGAGTTGTAAATGGTTAGGAGTTTGTGGTTTTTGGGGGTTAAGGGTTGGGATTTTTTTATCGAGTGCTTTTAACAAATTTTCGCGTGTTCAAGGCATTTTATCGTTTGCTTGCAATGATTGCCTTGACATTTACTATAAAGTCCAATTGAGCTAATATTAGGGGGTTTTAGGGGTTGGTGGTTATAGATTAGGGGTTAGGAGTTGTAAATGGTTAGGAGTTAGTGGTTTTTGGGGGTTAGGGGTTGGGATTTTTTTATCGAGTGCTTTTAACAAATTTTCGCGTGTTCAAGGCATTTTATCGTTTGCTTGCAATGATTGCCTTGACCTTTACTATAAAGTCCAATTGAGCTAATATTAGGCGGTTTTAGGGGTTAGTGGTTATAGATTAGGGGTTAGGAGTTGTAAATGGTTAGGAGTTAGTGGTTTTTGGGGGTTAGGGGTTGGGATTTTTTTATCGAGTGCTTTTAACAAATTTTCACGTGTTCAAGGCATTTTATCGTTTGCTTGCAATGATTGCCTTGACATTTACTATAAAGTCCAATTGAGCTAATATTAGCGGGTTTTGGGTGTTAGTGGTGATGGGTTAGGGATTAGGAATTGTAAATGGTTAGGAGTTTGTGGTTTTTGGGGGTTAAGGGTTGGGATTTTTTTATCGAGTGCTTTTAACAAATTTTCGCGTGTTCAAGGCATTTTATCGTTTGCTTGCAATGATTGCCTTGACATTTACTATAAAGTCCAATTGAGCTAATATTAGGGGGTTTTAGGGGTTGGTGGTTATAGATTAGGGGTTAGGAGTTGTAAATGGTTAGGAGTTAGTGGTTTTTGGGGGTTAGGGGTTGGGATTTTTTTATCGAGTGCTTTTAACAAATTTTCGCGTGTTCAAGGCATTTTATCGTTTGCTTGCAATGATTGCCTTGACATTTACTATAAAGTCCAATTGAGCTAATGTTAGGCGGTTTTAAGGGTTAATGGTTATAGATTAGGGGTTAGGAGTTTTAAATGGTTAGGAGTTAGTGGTTTTTGGGGGTTAGGGGTTGGGATTTTTTTATCGAGTGCTTTTAACAAATTTTCGCGTGTTCAAGGCATTTTATCGTTTGCTTGCAATGATTGCCTTGACATTTACTATAAAGTACAATTGAGCTAATATTAGGCGGTTTTAGGGGTTAGTGGTTATAGGTTAGGGGTGAGGAATTGTAAATGGTTAGGAGTTAGTGGTTTTTGGGGGTTAGGGGTTGGGATTTTTTTATCGAGTGCTTTTAACAAATTTTCGCGTGTTCAAGGCATTTTATCGTTTGCTTGCAATGATTGCCTTGACATTTAATATAAAGTCCAATTGAGCTAATATTAGGGGGTTTTGGGGGTTAGTGGTGATGGGTTAGGGGTTAGGAATTGTAAATGGTTAGGACTTAGTGGTTTTTGGGGGTTAGGGGTTGGGATTTTTTTATCGAGTGCTTTTAACAAATTTTCGCGTGTTCAAGGCATTTTATCGTTTGCTTGCAATGATTGCCTTGACATTTACTATAAAGTCCAATTGAGCTAATATTAGGCGGTTTTAGGGGTTAGTGGTTATAGATTAGGGGTTAGGAGTTGTAAATGGTTAGGAGTTAGTGGTTTTTGGGGGTTAGGGGTTGGGATTTTTTTATCGAGTGCTTTTAACAAATTTTCGCGTGTTCAAGGCATTTTATCGTTTGCTTGCAATGATTGCCTTGACATTTACTATAAAGTCCAATTGAGCTAATATTAGGGGGTTTTAGGGGTTAGAGGTTATAAATTAGGGGTTAGGAGTTGTAAATGGTTAGGAGTTTGTGGTTTTTGGGGGTTAAGGGTTGGGATTTTTTTATCGAGTGCTTTTAACAAATTTTCGCGTGTTCAAGGCATTTTATCGTTTGCTTGCAATGATTGCCTTGACATTTACTATAAAGTCCAATTGAGCTAATATTAGGGGGTTTTAGGGGTTGGTGGTTATAGATTAGGGGTTAGGAGTTGTAAATGGTTAGGAGTTAGTGGTTTTTTGGGGGTTAGAGTTGGGACTTTTTTATCGAGTGCTTTTAACAAATTTTCGCGTGTTCAAGGCATTTTATCGTTTGCTTGCAATGATTGCCTTGACATTTACTATAAAGTCCAATTGAGCTAATATTAGGGGGTTTTAGGGGTTAGTGGTTATAGATTAGGGGTTAGGAGTTGTAAATGGTTAGGAGTTAGTGGTTTTGGGGGGTTAGGGGTTGGGATTTTTTATCGAGTGCTTTTATCAAGTTTTCGCGTGTTCAAGGCATTTTATCGTTTGCTTGCAATGATTGCCTTGACATTTACTATAAAGTCCAATTGAGCTAATATTAGGGGTTTTTGGGGGTTAGTGGTGATGGGTTAGGGGTTAGGAATTGTAAATGGTTAGGAGTTTGTGGTTTTGGGGGGTTAAGGGTTGGGATTTTTTTATCGAGTGCTTTTAACAAATTTTCGCGTGTTCAAGGCATTTTATCGTTTGCTTGCAATGATTGCCTTGACATTTACTATAAAGTCCAATTGAGCTAATATTAGGCGGTTTTAGGGGTTAGTGGTTATAGATTAGGGGTTAGGAGTTGTAAATGGTTAGGAGTTGGTGGTTTTTGGGGGTTAGGGGTTGGGATTTTTTTATCGAGTGCTTTTAACAAATTTTCGCGTGTTCAAGGCATTTTATCGTTTGCTTGCAATGATTGCCTTGACATTTACTATAAAGTCCAATTGAGCTAATATTAGGGGGTTTTAGGGGTTAGTGGTTATAAATTAGGGGTTAGGAGTTGTAAATGGTTAGGAGTTTGTGGTTTTTGGGGGTTAAGGGTTGGGATTTTTTTATCGAGTGCTTTTAACAAATTTTCGCGTGTTCAAGGCATTTTATCGTTTGCTTGCAATGATTGCCTTGACATTTACTATAAAGTCCAATTGAGCTAATATTAGGCGGTTTTAGGGGTTAGTGGTTATAGATTAGGGGTTAGGAATTGTAAATGGTTAGGAGTTAGTGGTTTTTGGGTGTTAGGGGTTGGGATTTTTTTATCGAGTGCTTTTAACAAATTTTCGCGTGTTCAAGGCATTTTATCGTTTGCTTGCAATGATTGCCTTGACATTTACTATAAAGTCCAATTGAGCTAATATTAGGGGGTTTTAGGGGTTAGTGGTTATAGGTTAGGGGTGAGGAATTGTAAATTGTTAGGAGTTAGTGGTTTTTGGGGGTTAGGGGTTGGGATTTTTTTATCGAGTGCTTTTAACAAATTTTCGCGTGTTCAAGGCATTTTATCGTTTGCTTGCAATGATTGCCTTGACATTTACTATAAAGTCCAATTGAGCTAATATTAGGCGGTTTTAGGGGTTAGTGGTTATAGATTAGGGGTTAGGAATTGTAAATGGTTAGGAGTTAGTGGTTTTTGGGTGTTAGGGGTTGGGATTTTTTTATCGAGTGCTTTTAACAAATTTTCGCGTGTTCAAGGCATTTTATCGTTTGCTTGCAATGATTGCCTTGACATTTACTAGAAAGTCCAATTGAGCTAATATTAGGGGGTTTTGGGGGTTAGTGGTGATGGGTTAGGGGTTAGGAATTGTAAATGGTTAGGAGTTAGTGGTTTTTGGGGGTTAGGGGTTGGGATTTTTTTATCGAGTGCTTTTAACAAATTTTCGCGTGTTCAAGGCATTTTGTCGTTTGCTTGCAATGATTGCCTTGACATTTACTATAAAGTCCAATTGAGCTAATATTAGGGGGTTTTAGGGGTTAGTGGTTATAGATTAGGGGTTAGGAGTTGTAAATGGTTAGGAGTTATTGGTTTTGGGGGGTTAGGGGTTGGGATTTTTTTATCGAGTGCTTTTATCAAATTTTCGCGTGTTCAAGGCATTTTATCGTTTGCTTGCAATGATTGCCTTGACATTTACTATAAAGTCCAATTGAGCTAATATTAGGGGTTTTTGGGGGTTAGTGGTGATGGGTTAGGGGTTAGGAATTGTAAATGGTTAGGAGTTTGTGGTTTTGGGGGGTTTAGGGTTGGGATTTTTTTTATCGAGTGCTTTTAACAAATTTTCGCGTGTTCAAGGCATTTTATCGTTTGCTTGCAATGATTGCCTTGACATTTACTATAAAGTCCAATTGAGCTAATATTAGGCGGTGTTAGGGGTTAGTGGTTATAGATTAGGGGTTAGGATTTGTAAATGGTTAGGAGTTAGTGGTTTTTGGGGGTTAGGGGTTGGGATTTTTTTATCGAGTGCTTTTAACAAATTTTCGCGTGTTCAAGGCATTTTATCGTTTGCTTGCAATGATTGCCTTGACATTTACTATAAAGTCCAATTGAGCTAATATTAGGGGGTTTTAGGGGTTAGTGGTTATAGGTTAGGGGTTAGGAGTTGTAAATGGTTAGGAGTTAGTGGTTTTTGGGGGTTAGGGGTTGGGATTTTATTATCGAGTGCTTTTAACAAATTTTCGCGTGTTCAAGGCATTATATCGTTTGCTTGCAATGATTGCCTTGACATTTACTATAAAGTCCAATTGAGCTAATATTAGGCGATTTTAGGGGTTAGTGGTTATAGATTAGGGGTTAGGAGTTGTAAATGGTTAGGGGTTAGTGGTTTTTGGGGTTAGGGGTTGGGATTTTTTTATCGAGTGCTTTTAACAAATTTTCGCGTGTTCAAGGCATTTTATCGTTTGCTTGCAATGATTGCCTTGACATTTACTATAAAGTCCAATTGAGCTAATATTAGGGGGTTTTAGGGGTTAGTGGTTATAAATTAGGGGTTAAGAGTTGTAAATGGTTAGGAGTTTGTGGTTTTTGGGGGTTAAGGGTTGGGATTTTTTTATCGAGTGCTTTTAACAAATTTTCGCGTGTTCAAGGCATTTTATCGTTTGCTTGCAATGATTGCCTTGACATTTACTATAAAGTCCAATTGAGCTAATATTAGGCGGTTTTAGGGGTTAGTGGTTATAGATTAGGGGTTAGGAGTTGTAAATGGTTAGGAGTTAGTGGTTATTGGGGGTTAGGGGTTGGGATTTTTTTATCGAGTGCTTTTAACAAATTTTCGCGTGTTCAAGGCATTTTATCGTTTGCTTGCAATGATTGCCTTGACATTTAATATAAAGTCCAATTGAGCTAATATTAGGGGGTTTTGGGGGTTAGTGGTGATGGGTTAGGGGTTAGGAATTGTAAATGGTTAGGAGTTAGTGGTTTTTGGGGGTTATGGGTTGGGATTTTTTTATCGAGTGCTTTTAACAAATTTTCGCGTGTTCAAGGCATTTTATCGTTTGCTTGCAATGATTGCCTTGACATTTACTATAAATTCCAATTGAGCTAATATTAGGGGGTTTTAGGGGTTAGTGGTTATAGATTAGGGGTTAGGAGTTGTAAATGATTAGGAGTTAGTGGTTTTGGGGGTTAGGGGTTGGGATTTTTTATCGAGTGCTTTTATCAAGTTTTCGCGTGTTCAAGGCATTTTATCGTTTGCTTGCAATGATTGCCTTGACATTTACTAGAAAGTCCAATTGAGCTAATATTAGGGGTTTTTGGGGGTTAGTGGTGATGGGTTAGGGGTTAGGAATTGTAAATGGTTAGGAGTTTGTGGTTTTGGGGGGTTAAGGGTTGGGATTTTTTTATCGAGTGCTTTTAACAAATTTTCGCGTGTTCAAGGCATTTTATCGTTTGCTTGCAATGATTGCCTTGACATTTACTATAAAGTCCAATTGAGCTAATATTAGGCGGTTTTAGGGGTTAGTGGTTATAGATTAGGGGTTAGGAGTTTTAAATGGTTAGGAGTTAGTGGTTTTTGGGGGTTAGGGGTTGGGATTTTTTTATCGAGTGCTTTTAACAAATTTTCGCGTGTTCAAGGCATTTTATCGTTTGCTTGCAATGATTGCCTTGACATTTACTATAAAGTCCAATTGAGCTAATATTAGGGGGTTTTGGGGGTTAGTGGTTATAGGTTAGGGGTGAGGAATTGTAAATTGTTAGGAGTTAGTGGTTTTTGGGGGTTAGGGGTTGGGATTTTTTTATCGAGTGCTTTTAACAAATTTTCGCGTGTTCAAGGCATTTTATCGTTTGCTTGCAATGATTGCCTTGACATTCAATATAAAGTCCAATTGAGCTAATATTAGGGGGTTTTGGGGGTTAGTGGTGATGGGTTAGGGGTTAGGAATTGTAAATGGTTAGGACTTAGTGGTTTTTGGGGGTTAGGGGTTGGGATTTTTTTATCGAGTGCTTTTAACAAATTTTCGCGTGTTCAAGGCATTTTATCGTTTGCTTGCAATGATTGCCTTGACATTTACTATAAAGTCCAATTGAGCTAATATTAGGCGGTTTTAGGGGTTAGTGGTTATAGATTAGGGGTTAGGAGTTGTAAATGGTTAGGAGTTAGTGGTTTTGGGGGTTAGGGGTTGGGATTTTTTTATCGAGTGCTTTTAACAAATTTTCGCGTGTTCAAGGCATTTTATCGTTTGCTTGCAATGATTGCCTTGACATTTAATATAAAGTCCAATTGAGCTAATATTAGGGGGTTTTGGGGGTTAGTGGTGATGGGTTAGGGGTTAGGAATTGTAAATGGTTAGGAGTTAGTGGTTTTTGGGGGTTAGGGGTTGGGATTTTTTTATCGAGTGCTTTTAACAAATTTTCGCGTGTTCAAGGCATTTTATCGTTTGCTTGCAATGATTGCCTTGACATTTACTATAAAGTCCAATTGAGCTAATATTAGGGGGTTTTAGGGGTTAGTGGTTATAGATTAGGGGTTAGGAGTTGTAAATGATTAGGAGTTAGTGGTTTTGGGGGGTTAGGGGTTGGGATTTTTTTATCGAGTGCTTTTATCAAGTTTTCGCGTGTTCAAGGCATTTTATCGTTTGCTTGCAATGATTGCCTTGACATTTACTATAAAGTCCAATTGAGCTAATATTAGGGGGTTTTAGGGGTTAGTGGTGATGGGTTAGGGGTTAGGAATTGTAAATGGTTAGGAGTTTGTGGTTTTGGGGGGTTAAGGGTTGGGATTTTTTTATCGAGTGCCTTTAACAAATTTTCGCGTGTTCAAGGCATTTTATCGTTTGCTTGCAATGATTGCCTTGACATTTACTATAAAGTCCAATTGAGCTAATATTAGGCGGTTTTAGGGGTTAGTGGTTATAGGTTAGGGGTGAGGAATTGTAAATGGTTAGGAGTTAGTGGTTTTTGGGGGTTAGGGGTTGGGATTTTTTTATCGAGTGCTTTTATCAAATTTTCGCGTGTTCAAGGCATTTTATCGTTTGCTTGCAATGATTGCCTTGACATTTACTATAAAGTCCAATTGAGCTAATATTAGGGGGTTTTAGGGGTTAGTGGTTATAGATTAGGGGTTAGAAGTTGTAAATGGTTAGGAGTTAGTGGTTTTTGGGGGTTAGGGGTTGGGATTTTTTTATCGAGTGCTTTTAACAAATTTTCGCGTGTTCAAGGCATTTTATCGTTTGCTTGCAATGATTGCCTTGACATTCAATATAAAGTCCAATTGAGCTAATATTAGGGGGTTTTGGGGGTTAGTGGTGATGGGTTAGGGGTTAGGAATTGTAAATGGTTAGGAGTTAGTGGTTTTTGGGGGTTAGGGGTTGGGATTTTTTTATCGAGTGCTTTTAACAAATTTTCGCGTGTTCAAGGCATTTTATCGTTTGCTTGCAATGATTGCCTTGACATTTACTATAAAGTCCAATTGAGCTAATATTAGGGGTTTTAGGGGTTAGTGGTTATAGATTAGGGGTTAGGAGTTGTAAATGGTTAGGAGTTGGTGGTTTTTGGGGGTTAGGGGTTGGGATTTTTTTATCGAGTGCTTTTAACAAATTTTCGCGTGTTCAAGGCATTTTATCGTTTGCTTGCAATGATTGCCTTGACATTTACTATAAAGTCCAATTGAGCTAATATTAGGGGGTTTTAGGGGTTAGAGGTTATAAATTAGGGGTTAGGAGTTGTAAATGGTTAGGAGTTTGTGGTTTTTGGGGTTAGGGTTGGGATTTTTTTATCGAGTGCTTTTAACAAATTTTCGCGTGTTCAAGGCATTTTATCGTTTGCTTGCAATGATTGCCTTGACATTTACTATAAAGTCCAATTGAGCTAATATTAGGGGGTTTTAGGGTTGGTGGTTATAGATTAGGGGTTAGGAGTTGTAAATGGTTAGGAGTTAGTGGTTTTTTGGGGGTTAGAGTTGGGACTTTTTTATCGAGTGCTTTAAACAAATTTTCGAGTGTTCAAGGCATTTTATCGTTATTTGCTTGCAATGATTGCCTTGACATTTACTATAAAGTCCAATTGAGCTAATATTAGGGGGTTTTAGGGGTTAGTGGTTATAGATTAGGGGTAGGAGTTGTAAATGGTTAGGAGTTATGGTTTTGGGGGTTAGGGGTTGGGATTTTTTTATCGAGTGCTTTTATCAAATTTTCGCGTGTTCAAGGCATTTTATCGTTTGCTTGCAATGATTGCCTTGACATTTACTATAAAGTCCAATTGAGCTAATATTAGGCGGTTTTAGGGGTTAGTGGTTATAGATTAGGGGTTAGGAATTGTAAATGGTTAGGAGTTAGTGGTTTTTGGGGGTTAGGGGTTGGGATTATTTTATCGAGTGCTTTTAACAAATTTTCGCGTGTTCAAGGCATTTTATCGTTTGCTTGCAATGATTGCCTTGAATTTACTATAAAGTCCAATTGAGCTAATATTAGGGGTTTTGGGTGTTAGTGGTGATGGTTAGGGGTTAGGAATTGTAAATGGTTAGGAGTTAGTGGTTTTTGGGTTAGGGTTGGGATTTTTTTATGAGTGCTTTTAACAAATTTTCGCGTGTTCAAGGCATTTATCGTTTGCTTGCAATGATTGCCTTGACATTTACTATAAAGTCCAATTGAGCTAATATTAGGGGGTTTTAGGGGTTGGTGGTTATATATTAGGGGTTAGGAGTTGTAAATGGTTAGGAGTTAGTGGTTTTTGGGGGTTAGGGGTTGGGATTTTTTTATCGAGTGCTTTTAACAAATTTTCGCGTGTTCAAGGCATTTTATCGTTTGCTTGCAATGATTGCCTTGACATTTACTATAAAGTCCAATTGAGCTAATATTAGGGGGTTTTGGGGGTTAGTGGTGATGGGTTAGGAATTGTAAATGGTTAGGAGTTAGTGGTTTTTGGGGGTTAGGGGTTGGGATTTTTTTATCGAGTGCTTTTAACAAATTTTCGCGTGTTCAAGGCATTTTATCGTTTGCTTGCAATGATTGCCTTGACATTTACTATAAAGTCCAATTGAGCTAATATTAGGGGGTTTTAGGGGTTAGTGGTTATAGATTAGGGGTTAGGAGTTGTAAATGGTTAGGAGTTATGGTTTTGGGGGTTAGGGGTTGGGATTTTTTTATCGAGTGCTTTTATCAAATTTTCGCGTGTTCAAGGCATTTTATCGTTTGCTTGCAATGATTGCCTTGACATTTACTATAAAGTCCAATTGAGCTAATATTAGGGGTTTTAGGGGTTAGTGGTTATAGATTAGGGGTTAGGAATTGTAAATGGTTAGGAGTTAGTGGTTTTTGGGGGTTAGGGGTTGGGATTTTTTATCGAGTGCTTTTAACAAATTTTCGCGTGTTCAAGGCATTTTATCGTTTGCTTGCAATGATTGCCTTGACATTTACTATAAAGTCCAATTGAGCTAATATTAGGGGGTTTTAGGGGTTAGTGGTTATAGATTAGGGGTTAGGAGTTGTAAATGGTTAGGAGTTAGTTGGTTTTGGGGGTTAGGGGTTGGGATTTTTTTATCGAGTGCTTTTATCAAATTTTCGCGTGTTCAAGGCATTTTATCGTTTGCTTGCAATGATTGCCTTGACATTTACTATAAAGTCCAATTGAGCTAATATTAGGGGTTTTAGGGGTTAGTGGTTATAGATTAGGGGTTAGGAATTGTAAATGGTTAGGAGTTAGTGGTTTTTGGGGGTTAGGGGTTGGGTTTTTTTTATCGAGTGCTTTTAACAAATTTTCGCGTGTTCAAGGCATTTTATCGTTTGCTTGCAATGATTGCCTTGACATTTACTATAAAGTCCAATTGAGCTAATATTAGGGGTTTTGGGGTTAGTGGTGATGGTTAGGGGTTAGGAATTGTAAATGGTTAGGAGTTAGTGGTTTTTGGGGGTTAGGGGTTGGGATTTTTTTATCGAGTGCTTTTAACAAATTTTCGCGTGTTCAAGGCATTTTATCGTTTGCTTGCAATGATTGCCTTGACATTTACTATAAAGTCCAATTGAGCTAATATTAGGGGGTTTTAGGGGTTAGTGGTTATAGATTAGGGGTTAGGAGTTGTAAATGGTTAGGAGTTAGTGGTTTTGGGGGGTTAGGGGTTGGGATTTTTTTATCGAGTGCTTTTAACAAATTTTCGCGTGTTCAAGGCATTTTATCGTTTGCTTGCAATGATTGCCTTGACATTTACTATAAAGTCCAATTGAGCTAATATTAGGGGGTTTTGGGGGTTAGTGGTGATGGGTTAGGGGTTAGGAATTGTAAATGGTTAGGAGTTAGTGGTTTTTGGGGGTTAGGGGTTGGGATTTTTTTATCGAGTGCTTTTAACAAATTTTCGCGTGTTCAAGGCATTTTATCGTTTGCTTGCAATGATTGCCTTGACATTTACTATAAAGTCCAATTGAGCTAATATTAGGGGGTTTTAGGGGTTAGTGGATATAGATTAGGGGTTAGGAGTTGTAAATGGTTAGGAGTTATTGGTTTTGGGGTTGGGATTTTTTTATCGAGTGCTTTTATCAAATTTTCGCGTGTTCAAGGCATTTTATCGTTTGCTTGCAATGATTGCCTTGACATTTACTATAAAGTCCAATTGAGCTAATATTAGGCGGTTTTAGGGGTTAGTGGTTATAGATTAGGGGTTAGAAGTTGTAAATGGTTAGGAGTTAGTGGTTTTTGGGGGTTAGGGGTTGGGATTTTTTTATCGAGTGCTTTTAACAAATTTTCGCGTGTTCAAGGCATTTTATCGTTTGCTTGCAATGATTGCCTTGACATTTACTATAAAGTCCAATTGAGCTAATATTAGGGGGTTTTAGGGGTTAGTGGTTTAGGTTAGGGGTTAGGAGTTGTAAATGGTTAGGAGTTAGTGGTTTCTGGGGGTTAGGGGTTGGGATTTTTTTATCGAGTGCTTTTATCAAATTTTCGCGTGTTCAAGGCATTTTATCGTTTGCTTGCAATGATTGCCTTGACATTTACTATAAAGTCCAATTGAGCTAATATTAGGGGGTTTTGGGGGTTAGTGGTTATAGGTTAGGGGTGAGGAATTGTAAATGGTTAGGAGTTAGTGGTTTTTTGGGGTTAGGGGTTGGGATTTTTTTATCGAGTGCTTTTAACAAATTTTCGCGTGTTCAAGGTATTTTATCGTTTGCTTGCAATGATTGCCTTGACATTTACTATAAAGTCCAATTGAGCTAATATTAGGGGGTTTTAGGGTTAGTGGTTAAGATTAGGGTTAGGAGTTGTAAATGGTTAGGAGTTAGTGGTTTTGGGGGGTTAGGGGTTGGGATTTTTTTATCGAGTGCTTTTATCAAATTTTCGCGTGTTCAAGGCATTTTATCGTTTGCTTGCAATGATTGCCTTGACATTTATTATAAAGTCCAATTGAGCTAATATTAGGGGGTTTTAGGGGTTAGTGGTTATAGATTAGGGGTTAGAAGTTGTAAATGGTTAGGAGTTAGTGGTTTTTGGGGGTTAGGGGTTGGGATTTTTTTATCGAGTGCTTTTAACAAATTTTCGCGTGTTCAAGGCATTTTATCGTTTGCTTGCAATGATTGCCTTGACATTTACTATAAAGTCCAATTGAGCTAATATTAGGGGGTTTTAGGGGTTAGTGGTTATAGATTAGGGGTTAGGAGTTGTAAATGGTTAGGAGTTAGTGGTTTTGGGGGGTTAGGGGTTGGGATTTTTTTATCGAGTGCTTTTATCAAATTTTCGCGTGTTCAAGGCATTTTATCGTTTGCTTGCAATGATTGCCTTGACATTTACTATAAAGTCCAATTGAGCTAATATTAGGGGGTTTTAGGGGTTAGTGGTTATAGATTAGGGGTTAGAAGTTGTAAATGGTTAGGAGTTAGTGGTTTTTGGGGGTTAGGGGTTGGGATTTTTTTTATCGAGTGCCTTTAACAAATTTTCGCGTGTTCAAGGCATTTTATCGTTTGCTTGCAATGATTGCCTTGACATTTACTATAAAGTCCAATTGAGCTAATATTAGGGGGTTTTAGGGGTTAGTGGTTATAGGTTAGGGGTGAGGAATTGTAAATGGTTAGGAGTTAGTGGTTTTTGGGGGTTAGGGGTTGGGATTTTTTTATCGAGTGCTTTTAACAAATTTTCGCGTGTTCAAGGCATTTTATCGTTTGCTTGCAATGATTGCCTTGACATTTACTATAAAGTCCAATTGAGCTAATATTAGGGGGTTTTAGGGGTTAGTGGTTATAGATTAGGGGTTAGAAGTTGTAAATGGTTAGGAGTTAGTGTTTTTGGGGGTTAGGGGTTGGGATTTTTTTATCGAGTGCTTTTAACAAATTTTCGCGTGTTCAAGGCATTTTATCGTTTGCTTGCAATGATTGCCTTGACATTTACTATAAAGTCCAATTGAGCTAATATTAGGGGGTTTTAGGGGTTAGTGGTTATAGATTAGGGGTTAGGAAGTTGTAAATGGTTAGGAGTTAGTGTTTTGGGGGTTAGGGGTTGGGATTTTTTTATCGAGTGCTTTTATCAAATTTTCGCGTGTTCAAGGCATTTTATCGTTTGCTTGCAATGATTGCCTTGACATTTACTATAAAGTCCAATTGAGCTAATATTAGGGGGTTTTAGGGGTTAGTGGTTATAGATTAGGGGTTAGAAGTTGTAAATGGTTAGGAGTTAGTGGTTTTGGGGGTTAGGGGTTGGGATTTTTTTATCGAGTGCTTTAACAAATTTTCGCGTGTTCAAGGCATTTTATCGTTTGCTTGCAATGATTGCCTTGACATTTACTATAAAGTCCAATTGAGCTAATATTAGGGGGTTTTAGGGGTTAGTGGTTATAGATTAGGGGTTAGGAGTTGTAAATGGTTAGGAGTTAGTGGTTTTTGGGGGTTGGGGTTGGGATTTTTTTATCGAGTGCTTTTATCAAATTTTCGCGTGTTCAAGGCATTTTATCGTTTGCTTGCAATGATTGCCTTGACATTTACTATAAAGTCCAATTGAGCTAATATTAGGGGGTTTTGGGGTTAGTGGTGATTAGGGGTTAGGAATTGTAAATGGTTAGGAGTTAGTGGTTTTTGGGGGTTAGGGGTTGGGATTTTTTTATCGAGTGCTTTTAACAAATTTTCGCGTGTTCAAGGCATTTTATCGTTTGCTTGCAATGATTGCCTTGACATTTACTATAAAGTCCAATTGAGCTAATATTAGGGGTTTTAGGGGTTAGTGGTTATAGATTAGGGGTTAGGAGTTGTAAATGGTTAGGAGTTAGTGGTTTTGGGGGTTAGGGGTTGGGATTTTTTTATCGAGTGCTTTTATCAAATTTTCGCGTGTTCAAGGCATTTTATCGTTTGCTTGCAATGATTGCCTTGACATTTACTATAAAGTCCAATTGAGCTAATATTAGGGGTTTTAGGGGTTAGTGGTTATAGATTAGGGGTTAGGAAGTTGTAAATGGTTAGGAGTTAGTGGTTTTTGGGGGTTAGGGGTTGGGATTTTTTTATCGAGTGCTTTAACAAATTTTCGCGTGTTCAAGGCATTTTATCGTTTGCTTGCAATGATTGCCTTGACATTTACTATAAAGTCCAATTGAGCTAATATTAGGGGGTTTTAGGGGTTAGTGGTTATAGGTTAGGGGTGAGGAATTGTAAATGGTTAGGAGTTAGTGGTTTTTGGGGTTAGGGGTTGGGATTTTTTTATCGAGTGCTTTTATCAAATTTTCGCGTGTTCAAGGCATTTTATCGTTTGCTTGCAATGATTGCCTTGACATTTACTATAAAGTCCAATTGAGCTAATATTAGGGGTTTTAGGGGTTAGTGGTTATAGATTAGGGGTTAGAAGTTGTAAATGGTTAGGAGTTAGTGGTTTTTGGGGGTTAGGGGTTGGGATTTTTTTATCGAGTGCTTTTAACAAATTTTCGCGTGTTCAAGGCATTTTATCGTTTGCTTGCAATGATTGCCTTGACATTTACTATAAAGTCCAATTGAGCTAATATTAGGGGGTTTTAGGGGTTAGTGGTTATAGGTTAGGGTTAGAATTGTAAATGGTTAGGAGTTAGTGGTTTTTGGGGGTTAGGGGTTGGGATTTTTTTATCGAGTGCTTTTAACAAATTTTCGCGTGTTCAAGGCATTTTATCGTTTGCTTGCAATGATTGCCTTGACATTTACTATAAAGTCCAATTGAGCTAATATTAGGGGGTTTTAGGGGTTAGTGGTTATAGATTAGGGGTTAGAAGTTGTAAATGGTTAGGAGTTAGTGGTTTTGGGGGTTAGGGGTTGGGATTTTTTTATCGAGTGCTTTTAACAAATTTTCGCGTGTTCAAGGCATTTTATCGTTTGCTTGCAATGATTGCCTTGACATTTACTATAAAGTCCAATTGAGCTAATATTAGGGGGTTTTAGGGGTTAGTGGTTATAGGTTAGGGGTGAGGAATTGTAAATGGTTAGGAGTTAGTGGTTTTTGGGGGTTAGGGGTTGGGATTTTTTTATCGAGTGCTTTAACAAATTTTCGCGTGTTCAAGGCATTTTATCGTTTGCTTGCAATGATTGCCTTGACATTTACTATAAAGTCCAATTGAGCTAATATTAGGGGGTTTTAGGGGTTAGTGGTTATAGATTAGGGGTTAGGAAGTTGTAAATGGTTAGGAGTTAGTGGTTTTTGGGGGTTAGGGGTTGGGATTTTTTTATCGAGTGCTTTTAACAAATTTTCGCGTGTTCAAGGCATTTTATCGTTTGCTTGCAATGATTGCCTTGACATTTACTATAAAGTCCAATTGAGCTAATATTAGGGGGTTTTAGGGGTTAGTGGTTATAGATTAGGGGTTAGGAATTGTAAATGGTTAGGAGTTAGTGGTTTTGGGGGTTAGGGGTTGGGATTTTTTTATCGAGTGCTTTTATCAAATTTTCGCGTGTTCAAGGCATTTTATCGTTTGCTTGCAATGATTGCCTTGACATTTACTATAAAGTCCAATTGAGCTAATATTAGGGGGTTTTGGGGTTAGTGGTTATGGGTTAGGGTTAGGAATTGTAAATGGTTAGGAGTTAGTTGGTTTTTGGGGGTTAGGGGTTGGGATTTTTTTATCGAGTGCTTTAACAAATTTTCGCGTGTTCAAGGCATTTTATCGTTTGCTTGCAATGATTGCCTTGACATTTACTATAAAGTCCAATTGAGCTAATATTAGGGGGTTTTAGGGGTTAGTGGTTATAGTTAGGGGTTAGGAATTGTAAATGGTTAGGAGTTAGTGGTTTTTGGGGGTTAGGGGTTGGGATTTTTTTATCGAGTGCTTTAACAAATTTTCGCGTGTTCAAGGCATTTTATCGTTTGCTTGCAATGATTGCCTTGACATTTACTATAAAGTCCAATTGAGCTAATATTAGGGGTTTTAGGGGTTAGTGGTTATAGATTAGGGGTTAGGAGTTGTAAATGGTTAGGAGTTAGTGGTTTTGGGGGTTAGGGGTTGGGATTTTTTTATCGAGTGCTTTTATCAAATTTTCGCGTGTTCAAGGCATTTTATCGTTTGCTTGCAATGATTGCCTTGACATTTACTATAAAGTCCAATTGAGCTAATATTAGGGGGTTTTGGGGGTTAGTGGTGATGGGTTAGGGGTTAGGAATTGTAAATGGTTAGGAGTTAGTGGTTTTTGGGGGTTAGGGGTTGGGATTTTTTTATCGAGTGCTTTTAACAAATTTTCGCGTGTTCAAGGCATTTTATCGTTTGCTTGCAATGATTGCCTTGACATTTACTATAAAGTCCAATTGAGCTAATATTAGGGGGTTTTAGGGGTTAGTGGTTATAGATTAGGGGTTAGGAGTTGTAAATGGTTAGGAGTTAGTGGTTTTGGGGGTTAGGGGTTGGGATTTTTTTATCGAGTGCTTTTAACAAATTTTCGCGTGTTCAAGGCATTTTATCGTTTGCTTGCAATGATTGCCTTGACATTTACTATAAAGTCCAATTGAGCTAATATTAGGGGGTTTTAGGGGTTAGTGGTTATAGATTAGGGGTTAGAAGTTGTAAATGGTTAGGAGTTAGTGGTTTTTGGGGGTTAGGGGTTGGGATTTTTTTATCGAGTGCTTTAACAAATTTTCGCGTGTTCAAGGCATTTTATCGTTTGCTTGCAATGATTGCCTTGACATTTACTATAAAGTCCAATTGAGCTAATATTAGGGGGTTTTAGGGGTTAGTGGTTATAGTTAGGGGTTAGGAATTGTAAATGGTTAGGAGTTAGTGGTTTTTGGGGGTTAGGGGTTGGGATTTTTTTATCGAGTGCTTTTAACAAATTTTCGCGTGTTCAAGGCATTTTATCGTTTGCTTGCAATGATTGCCTTGACATTTACTATAAAGTCCAATTGAGCTAATATTAGGGGGTTTTAGGGGTTAGTGGTTATAGATTAGGGGTTAGAAGTTGTAAATGGTTAGGAGTTAGTGGTTTTTGGGGGTTAGGGGTTGGGATTTTTTTATCGAGTGCTTTTAACAAATTTTCGCGTGTTCAAGGCATTTTATCGTTTGCTTGCAATGATTGCCTTGACATTTACTATAAAGTCCAATTGAGCTAATATTAGGGGGTTTTAGGGGTTAGTGGTTATAGTTAGGGGTTAGGAATTGTAAATGGTTAGGAGTTAGTGGTTTTGGGGTTAGGGGTTGGATTTTTTTATCGAGTGCTTTTATCAAATTTTCGCGTGTTCAAGGCATTTTATCGTTTGCTTGCAATGATTGCCTTGACATTTACTATAAAGTCCAATTGAGCTAATATTAGGGGGTTTTAGGGGTTAGTGGTTATAGATTAGGGGTTAGAAGTTGTAAATGGTTAGGAGTTATTGGTTTTTGGGGGTTAGGGGTTGGGATTTTTTTATCGAGTGCTTTTAACAAATTTTCGCGTGTTCAAGGCATTTTATCGTTTGCTTGCAATGATTGCCTTGACATTTACTATAAAGTCCAATTGAGCTAATATTAGGGGGTTTAGGGGTTAGTGGTTATAGATTAGGGGTTAGGAATTTGTAAATGGTTAGGAGTTAGTGGTTTTTGGGGGTTAGGGGTTGGGATTTTTTTATCGAGTGCTTTAACAAATTTTCGCGTGTTCAAGGCATTTTATCGTTTGCTTGCAATGATTGCCTTGACATTTTACTATAAAGTCCAATTGAGCTAATATTAGGGGGTTTTAGGGGTTAGTGGTTATAGATTAGGGGTTAGAAGTTGTAAATGGTTAGGAGTTAGTGGTTTTTGGGGGTTAGGGGTTGGGATTTTTTTATCGAGTGCTTTTAACAAATTTTCGCGTGTTCAAGGCATTTTATCGTTTGCTTGCAATGATTGCCTTGACATTTACTATAAAGTCCAATTGAGCTAATATTAGGGGGTTTTAGGGGTTAGTGGTTATAGATTAGGGGTTAGGAGTTGTAAATGGTTAGGAGTTAGTGGTTTTGGAGGATTAGGGGTTGGGATTTTTTTATCGAGTGCTTTTATCAAATTTTCGCGTGTTCAAGGCATTTTATCGTTTGCTTGCAATGATTGCCTTGACATTTATTATAAAGTCCAATTGAGCTAATATTAAGGGGGTTTGGGGTTAGGGGTGATGGGTTAGGGGTTAGGAATTGTAAATGGTTAGGAGTTATTGGTTTTTGGGGGTTAGGGGTTGGGATTTTTTTTATCGAGTGCCTTTAACAAATTTTCGCGTGATCAAGGCATTTTATCGTTTGCTTGCAATGATTGCCTTGACATTTACTATAAAGTCCAATTGAGCTAATATTAGGGGGTTTTAGGGGTTAGTGGTTATAGATTAGGGGTTAGGAATTGTAAATGGTTAGGAGTTAGTGGTTTTTGGGGGTTAGGGGTTGGGATTTTTTTATCGAGTGCTTTTAACAAATTTTCGCGTGTTCAAGGCATTTTATCGTTTGCTTGCAATGATTGCCTTGACATTTACTATAAAGTCCAATTGAGCTAATATTAGGGGGTTTTAGGGGTTAGTGGTTATAGATTAGGGGTTAGGAGTTGTAAATGGTTAGGAGTTAGTGGTTTTTGGGGGTTAGGGGTTGGGATTTTTTTATCGAGTGCTTTTATCAAATTTTCGCGTGTTCAAGGCATTTTATCGTTTGCTTGCAATGATTGCCTTGACATTTACTATAAAGTCCAATTGAGCTAATATTAGGGGGTTTTAGGGGTTAGTGGTTATAGATTAGGGGTTAGGAAGTTGTAAATGGTTAGGAGTTAGTGGTTTTTGGGGGTTAGGGGTTGGGATTTTTTATCGAGTGCTTTAACAAATTTTCGCGTGTTCAAGGCATTTTATCGTTTGCTTGCAATGATTGCCTTGACATTTACTATAAAGTCCAATTGAGCTAATATTAGGGGGTTTTAGGGGTTAGTGGTTATAGATTAGGGGTGAGGAATTGTAAATGGTTAGGAGTTAGTGGTTTTTTGGGGGTTAGGGGTTGGGATTTTTTTATCGAGTGCTTTTATCAAATTTTCGCGTGTTCAAGGCATTTTATCGTTTGCTTGCAATGATTGCCTTGACATTTACTATAAAGTCCAATTGAGCTAATATTAGGGGGTTTTAGGGGTTAGTGGTTATAGATTAGGGGTTAGGAAGTTGTAAATGGTTAGGAGTTAGTGGTTTTGGGGTTAGGGGTTGGGATTTTTTTATCGAGTGCTTTTAACAAATTTTCGCGTGTTCAAGGCATTTTATCGTTTGCTTGCAATGATTGCCTTGACATTTACTATAAAGTCCAATTGAGCTAATATTAGGGGTTTTAGGGGTTAGTGGTTATAGATTAGGGGTTAGGAATTGTAAATGGTTAGGAGTTAGTGGTTTTGGGGGTTAGGGGTTGGGATTTTTTTATCGAGTGCTTTTAACAAATTTTCGCGTGTTCAAGGCATTTTATCGTTTGCTTGCAATGATTGCCTTGACATTTACTATAAAGTCCAATTGAGCTAATATTAGGGGTTTTAGGGGTTAGTGGTTATAGTTAGGGGTTAGGAATTGTAAATGGTTAGGAGTTAGTGGTTTTTGGGGGTTAGGGGTTGGGATTTTTTTATCGAGTGCTTTAACAAATTTTCGCGTGTTCAAGGCATTTTATCGTTTGCTTGCAATGATTGCCTTGACATTTACTATAAAGTCCAATTGAGCTAATATTAGGGGGTTTTAGGGGTTAGTGGTTATAGATTAGGGGTTAGGAATTGTAAATGGTTAGGAGTTAGTGGTTTTTGGGGGTTAGGGGTTGGGATTTTTTTATCGAGTGCTTTAACAAATTTTCGCGTGTTCAAGGCATTTTATCGTTTGCTTGCAATGATTGCCTTGACATTTACTATAAAGTCCAATTGAGCTAATATTAGGGGGTTTTAGGGGTTAGTGGTTATAGTTAGGGGTTAGGAATTGTAAATGGTTAGGAGTTAGTGGTTTTGGGGTTAGGGGTTGGGATTTTTTTATCGAGTGCTTTTATCAAATTTTCGCGTGTTCAAGGCATTTTATCGTTTGCTTGCAATGATTGCCTTGACATTTACTATAAAGTCCAATTGAGCTAATATTAGGGGGTTTTGGGGTTAGTGGTTATGATTAGGGGTTAGGAATTGTAAATGGTTAGGAGTTAGTGGTTTTGGGGGTTAGGGGTTGGGATTTTTTTATCGAGTGCTTTTAACAAATTTTCGCGTGTTCAAGGCATTTTATCGTTTGCTTGCAATGATTGCCTTGACATTTACTATAAAGTCCAATTGAGCTAATATTAGGGGGTTTTAGGGGTTAGTGGTTATAGATTAGGGGTTAGGAAGTTGTAAATGGTTAGGAGTTAGTGGTTTTTGGGGGTTAGGGGTTGGGATTTTTTTATCGAGTGCTTTTAACAAATTTTCGCGTGTTCAAGGCATTTTATCGTTTGCTTGCAATGATTGCCTTGACATTTACTATAAAGTCCAATTGAGCTAATATTAGGGGGTTTTAGGGGTTAGTGGTTATAGATTAGGGGTTAGGAATTGTAAATGGTTAGGAGTTAGTGGTTTTTGGGGGTTAGGGGTTGGGATTTTTTTATCGAGTGCTTTTAACAAATTTTCGCGTGTTCAAGGCATTTTATCGTTTGCTTGCAATGATTGCCTTGACATTTACTATAAAGTCCAATTGAGCTAATATTAGGGGGTTTTAGGGGTTAGTGGTTATAGATTAGGGGTTAGGAATTGTAAATGGTTAGGAGTTAGTGGTTTTTGGGGGTTAGGGGTTGGGATTTTTTTATCGAGTGCTTTTAACAAATTTTCGCGTGTTCAAGGCATTTTATCGTTTGCTTGCAATGATTGCCTTGACATTTACTATAAAGTCCAATTGAGCTAATATTAGGGGTTTTAGGGGTTAGTGGTTATAGATTAGGGGTTAGGAATTGTAAATGGTTAGGAGTTAGTGGTTTTGGGGGTTAGGGGTTGGGATTTTTTTTTTTATCGAGTGCTTTTAACAAATTTTCGCGTGTTCAAGGCATTTTATCGTTTGCTTGCAATGATTGCCTTGACATTTACTATAAAGTCCAATTGAGCTAATATTAGGGGGTTTTAGGGGTTAGTGGTTATAGATTAGGGGTTAGAATTGTAAATGGTTAGGAGTTAGTGGTTTTTGGGGGTTAGGGGTTGGGATTTTTTTATCGAGTGCTTTTAACAAATTTTCGCGTGTTCAAGGCATTTTATCGTTTGCTTGCAATGATTGCCTTGACATTTACTATAAAGTCCAATTGAGCTAATATTAGGGGGTTTTAGGGGTTAGTGGTTATAGATTAGGGGTTAGGAGTTGTAAATGGTTAGGAGTTAGTGGTTTTTGGGGGTTAGGGGTTGGGATTTTTTTATCGAGTGCTTTTAACAAATTTTCGCGTGTTCAAGGCATTTTATCGTTTGCTTGCAATGATTGCCTTGACATTTATATAAAGTCCAATTGAGCTAATATTAGGGGGTTTTAGGGGTTAGTGGTTATAGGTTAGGGGTTAGGAGTTGTAAATGGTTAGGAGTTAGTGGTTTTTGGGGGTTAGGGGTTGGGATTTTTTTATCGAGTGCTTTTAACAAATTTTCGCGTGTTCAAGGCATTTTATCGTTTGCTTGCAATGATTGCCTTGACATTTACTATAAAGTCCAATTGAGCTAATATTAGGGGGTTTTAGGGTTAGTGGTTATAGATTAGGGTTAGGAGTTGTAAATGGTTAGGAGTTAGTGGTTTTGGGGGTTAGGGGTTGGGATTTTTTTATCGAGTGCTTTTATCAAATTTTCGCGTGTTCAAGGCATTTTATCGTTTGCTTGCAATGATTGCCTTGACATTTACTATAAAGTCCAATTGAGCTAATATTAGGGGGTTTTAGGGGTTAGTGGTTAATTAGGGGTTAGGAATTGTAAATGGTTAGGAGTTAGTGGTTTTTGGGGGTTAGGGGTTGGGATTTTTTTATCGAGTGCTTTTAACAAATTTTCGCGTGTTCAAGGCATTTTATCGTTTGCTTGCAATGATTGCCTTGACATTTACTATAAAGTCCAATTGAGCTAATATTAGGGGGTTTTAGGGTTAGTGGTTATAGATTAGGGGTTAGAGTTGTAAATGGTTAGGAGTTAGTGGTTTTGGGGTTAGGGGTTGGGATTTTTTTATCGAGTGCTTTTAACAAATTTTCGCGTGTTCAAGGCATTTTATCGTTTGCTTGCAATGATTGCCTTGACATTTACTATAAAGTCCAATTGAGCTAATATTAGGGGGTTTTAGGGGTTAGTGGTTATAGATTAGGGGTTAGAAGTTGTAAATGGTTAGGAGTTAGTGGTTTTTGGGGTTAGGGGTTGGGATTTTTTTATCGAGTGCTTTTAACAAATTTTCGCGTGTTCAAGGCATTTTATCGTTTGCTTGCAATGATTGCCTTGACATTTACTATAAAGTCCAATTGAGCTAATATTAGGGGGTTTTAGGGGTTAGTGGTTATAGATTAGGGGTTAGGAGTTGTAAATGGTTAGGAGTTAGTGGTTTTGGGGGTTAGGGGTTGGGATTTTTTTATCGAGTGCTTTTAACAAATTTTCGCGTGTTCAAGGCATTTTATCGTTTGCTTGCAATGATTGCCTTGACATTTACTATAAAGTCCAATTGAGCTAATATTAGGGGGTTTTAGGGTTAGTGGTTATAGATTAGGGGTTAGGAGTTGTAAATGGTTAGGAGTTAGTGGTTTTGGGGGTTAGGGGTTGGGATTTTTTTTATCGAGTGCCTTTAACAAATTTTCGCGTGTTCAAGGCATTTTATCGTTTGCTTGCAATGATTGCCTTGACATTTACTATAAAGTCCAATTGAGCTAATATTAGGGGTTTTAGGGGTTAGTGGTTATAGGTTAGGGGTGAGGAATTGTAAATGGTTAGGAGTTAGTGGTTTTTGGGGGTTAGGGGTTGGGATTTTTTTATCGAGTGCTTTTATCAAATTTTCGCGTGTTCAAGGCATTTTATCGTTTGCTTGCAATGATTGCCTTGACATTTACTATAAAGTCCAATTGAGCTAATATTAGGGGGTTTTAGGGGTTAGTGGTTATAGATTAGGGGTTAGGAAGTTGTAAATGGTTAGGAGTTAGTGGTTTTTGGGGTTAGGGGTTGGGATTTTTTTATCGAGTGCTTTTAACAAATTTTCGCGTGTTCAAGGCATTTTATCGTTTGCTTGCAATGATTGCCTTGACATTTACTATAAAGTCCAATTGAGCTAATATTAGGGGGTTTTAGGGGTTAGTGGTTATAGGTTAGGGGTTAGGAGTTGTAAATGGTTAGGAGTTAGTGGTTTTTGGGGGTTAGGGGTTGGGATTTTTTTATCGAGTGCTTTTAACAAATTTTCGCGTGTTCAAGGCATTTTATCGTTTGCTTGCAATGATTGCCTTGACATTTACTATAAAGTCCAATTGAGCTAATATTAGGGGGTTTTAGGGTTAGTGGTTATAGATTAGGGGTTAGGAGTTGTAAATGGTTAGGAGTTAGTGGTTTTGGGGGTTAGGGGTTGGGATTTTTTTATCGAGTGCTTTATTTTTCGCGTGTTCAAGGCATTTTATCGTTTGCTTGCAATGATTGCCTTGACATTTACTATAAAGTCCAATTGAGCTAATATTAGGGGGTTTTAGGGGTTAGTGGTTATAGATTAGGGGTTAGGAAGTTGTAAATGGTTAGGAGTTAGTGGTTTTTGGGGTTAGGGGTTGGGATTTTTTTATCGAGTGCTTTTAACAAATTTTCGCGTGTTCAAGGCATTTTATCGTTTGCTTGCAATGATTGCCTTGACATTTACTATAAAGTCCAATTGAGCTAATATTAGGGGGTTTTAGGGGTTAGTGGTTATAGATTAGGGGTTAGAAGTTGTAAATGGTTAGGAGTTAGTGGTTTTTGGGGTTAGGGGTTGGGATTTTTTTATCGAGTGCTTTTAACAAATTTTCGCGTGTTCAAGGCATTTTATCGTTTGCTTGCAATGATTGCCTTGACATTTACTATAAAGTCCAATTGAGCTAATATTAGGGGGTTTTAGGGGTTAGTGGTTATAGATTAGGGGTTAGAAGTTGTAAATGGTTAGGAGTTAGTGGTTTTTGGGGGTTAGGGGTTGGGATTTTTTTTATCGAGTGCCTTTAACAAATTTTCGCGTGTTCAAGGCATTTTATCGTTTGCTTGCAATGATTGCCTTGACATTTACTATAAAGTCCAATTGAGCTAATATTAGGGGGTTTTAGGGGTTAGTGGTTATAGATTAGGGGTTAGGAGTTGTAAATGGTTAGGAGTTAGTGGTTTTTGGGGTTAGGGGTTGGGATTTTTTTATCGAGTGCTTTTAACAAATTTTCGCGTGTTCAAGGCATTTTATCGTTTGCTTGCAATGATTGCCTTGACATTTACTATAAAGTCCAATTGAGCTAATATTAGGGGGTTTTAGGGTTAGTGGTTATAGATTAGGGGTTAGGAGTTGTAAATGGTTAGGAGTTAGTGGTTTTGGGGGTTAGGGGTTGGGATTTTTTTATCGAGTGCTTTTATCAAATTTTCGCGTGTTCAAGGCATTTTATCGTTTGCTTGCAATGATTGCCTTGACATTTACTATAAAGTCCAATTGAGCTAATATTAGGGGGTTTTAGGGGTTAGTGGTTATAGATTAGGGGTTAGAAGTTGTAAATGGTTAGGAGTTAGTGGTTTTTGGGGGTTAGGGGTTGGGATTTTTTTATCGAGTGCCTTTAACAAATTTTCGCGTGTTCAAGGCATTTTATCGTTTGCTTGCAATGATTGCCTTGACATTTACTATAAAGTCCAATTGAGCTAATATTAAGGGGTTTTAGGGGTTAGTGGTTATAGATTAGGGGTTAGGAATTGTAAATGGTTAGGAGTTAGTGGTTTTGGGGGTTAGGGGTTGGGATTTTTTTATCGAGTGCTTTTATCAAATTTTCGCGTGTTCAAGGCATTTTATCGTTTGCTTGCAATGATTGCCTTGACATTTATTATAAAGTCCAATTGAGCTAATATTAGGGGTTTTAGGGGTTAGTGGTTATAGGTTAGGGGTTAGGAAGTTGTAAATGGTTAGGAGTTAGTGGTTTTGGGGGTTAGGGGTTGGATTTTTTTATCGAGTGCTTTTAACAAATTTTCGCGTGTTCAAGGCATTTTATCGTTTGCTTGCAATGATTGCCTTGACATTTACTATATAGTCCATTTGAGCAAATATTAGGGGGTTTTAGGTGTTAGTGGTTATAGATTAGGGGTTAGGTGTTGTAAATGGTTAGGAGTTAGTGGTTTTGGGGGGTTAGGGGTTGGGATTTTTTTATCGAGTGCTTTTATCAAATTTTCGCGTGTTCAAGGCATTTTATCGTTTGCTTGCAATGATTGCCTTGACATTTACTATAAAGTCCAATTGAGCTAATATTAGGGGTTTGGGGGGTTAGTGGTGATGGGTTAGGGGTTAGGAATTGTAAATGGTTAGGAGTTAGTGGTTTTTGGGGGTTAGGGGTTGGGATTTTTTTATCGAGTGCTTTAACAAATTTTCGCGTGTTCAAGGCATTTTATCGTTTGCTTGCAATGATTGCCTTGACATTTACTATAAAGTCCAATTGAGCTAATATTAGGGGGTTTTAGGGGTTAGTGGTTATAGATTAGGGGTTAGGAGTTGTAAATGGTTAGGAGTTAGTGGTTTTTGGGGGTTAGGGGTTGGGATTTTTTTATCGAGTGCTTTTAACAAATTTTCGCGTGTTCAAGGCATTTTATCGTTTGCTTGCAATGATTGCCTTGACATTTACTATAAAGTCCAATTGAGCTAATATTAGGGGTTTTAGGGGTTAGTGGTTATAGATTAGGGGTTAGAAGTTGTAAATGGTTAGGAGTTAGTGGTTTTTGGGGTTAGGGGTTGGGATTTTTTTATCGAGTGCTTTTAACAAATTTTCGCGTGTTCAAGGCATTTTATCGTTTGCTTGCAATGATTGCCTTGACATTTACTATAAAGTCCAATTGAGCTAATATTAGGGGGTTTTAGGGGTTAGTGGTTATAGATTAGGGGTTAGGAGTTGTAAATGGTTAGGAGTTAGTGGTTTTGGAGGGTTAGGGGTTGGGATTTTTTTATCGAGTGCTTTTATCAAATTTTCGCGTGTTCAAGGCATTTTATCGTTTGCTTGCAATGATTGCCTTGACATTTATTATAAAGTCCAATTGAGCTAATATTAGGGGGTTTTAGGGGTTAGTGGTTATAGGTTAGGGGTTAGGAGTTGTAAATGGTTAGGAGTTAGTGGTTTCGGGGGGTTAGGGGTTGGGATTTTTTTATCGAGTGCTTTTAACAAATTTTCGCGTGTTCAAGGCATTTTATCGTTTGCTTGCAATGATTGCCTTGACATTTACTATATAGTCCATTTGAGCTAATATTAGGGGGTTTTAGGTGTTAGTGGTTATAGATTAGGGGTTAGGAGTTGTAAATGGTTAGGAGTTAGTGGTTTTGGGGGTTAGGGGTTGGGATTTTTTTATCGAGTGCTTTTATCAAATTTTCGCGTGTTCAAGGCATTTTATCGTTTGCTTTCAATGATTGCCTTGACATTTACTATAAAGTCCAATTGAGCTAATATTAGGGGGTTTGGGGGGTTAGTGGTGATGGGTTAGGGGTTAGGAATTGTAAATGGTTAGGAGTTAGTGGTTTTTGGGGGTTAGGGGTTGGGATTTTTTTATCGAGTGCCTTTAACAAATTTTCGCGTGTTCAAGGCATTTTATCGTTTGCTTGCAATGATTGCCTTGACATTTACTATAAAGTCCAATTGAGCTAATATTAGGGGGTTTTAGGGGTTAGTGGTTATAGATTAGGGGTTAGAAGTTGTAAATGGTTAGGAGTTAGTGGTTTTTGGGGGTTAGGGGTTGGGATTTTTTTATCGAGTGCTTTTAACAAATTTTCGCGTGTTCAAGGCATTTTATCGTTTGCTTGCAATGATTGCCTTGACATTTACTATAAAGTCCAATTGAGCCAATATTAGGGGGTTTTAGGGGTTAGTGGTTATAGATTAGGGGTTAGGAGTTGTAAATGGTTAGGAGTTAGTGGTTTTGGGGGGTTAGGGGTTGGGATTTTTTTATCGAGTGCTTTTATCAAATTTTCGCGTGTTCAAGGCATTTTATCGTTTGCTTGCAATGATTGCCTTGACATTTATTATAAAGTCCAATTGAGCTAATATTAGGGGGTTTTAGGGGTTAGTGGTTATAGGTTAGGGGTTAGGAGTTGTAAATGGTTAGGAGTTAGTGGTTTCGGGGGTTTAGGGGTTGGGATTTTTTTATCGAGTGCTTTTATCAAATTTTCGCGTGTTCAAAGCATTTTATCGTTTGCTTGCAATGATTGCCTTGACAATTACTATAAAGTCCAATTGAGCTAATATTAGCGGGTTTTGGGGGTTAGTGGTGATGGGTTAGGGTTAGGAATTGTAAATGGTTAGGAGTTAGTGGTTTTGGGGGGTTAGGGTTTGGGATTTTTTTATCGAGTGCTTTTAACAAATTTTCGCGTGTTCAAGGCATTTTATCGTTTGCTTGCAATGATTGCCTTGACATTTACTATAAAGTCCAATTGAGCTAATATTAGGGGGTTTTAGGGGTTAGTGGTTATAGATTAGGGGTTAGGAGTTGTAAATGGTTAGGAGTTAGTGGTTTTGGGGGGTTAGGGGTTGGGATTTTTTATCGAGTGCTTTTATCAAATTTTCGCGTGTTCAAGGCATTTTATCGTTTGCTTGCAATGATTGCCTTGACATTTATTATAAAGTCCAATTGAGCTAATTTTAGGGGGTTTTGGGGGTTAGTGGTGATGGGTTAGCGGTTAGGAATTGTAAATGGTTAGGAGTTAGTGGTTTTTGGGGATTAGGGGTTGGGATTTTTTTATCGAGTGCTTTTAACAAATTTTCGCGTGTTCAAAGCAATTTATCGTTTGCTTGCAATGATTGCCTTCACATTTACAATAAAGTCCAATTGAGCTAATATTAGGGGGTTTTAGGGGTTAGTGGTTATAGGTTAGGGGTTAGCAGTTGTAAATGGTTGGGGGTTAGTGGTTTTTGGGGGTTAGGCGTTAGGATTTTTTATCGAGTGCTTTTATCAAATTTTCGCGTGTTCAAAGCAATTTATATCGTTTGCTTGCAATGATTACCTTCGCATTTTCAATAAAGTCCAATTGAGCTAATATTAGGGGGTTGTAGGGGTTATTAGTTATAGGTTAGGGGTTAGGAGTTGTAAATGGTTAGGAGTTAATGTTTTTTGAGGGTTAGGGGTTGGGATTTTTTTATCGAGTGCTTTTATCAAATTTTCGCGTGTTCAAAGCAATTTATCGTTTGCTTGCAATGATTGCCTTGACATTTACAATAAAGTCCAATTGAGCTAATATTGGGGGGTTTTAGGGGTTATTAGTTATAGGTTAAGGTTAGGAGTTGTAAATGGTTAGGTTAGGAGTTAGGAGTTAATGTTTTTTGAGGGTTAGGGGTTGGGATTTTTTTATCGAGTGCTTTTATCAAATTTTCGCGTGTTCAAAGCAATTTATATCGTTTGCTTGCAATGATTACCTTCGCATTTTCAATAAAGTCCAATTGAGCTAATATTAGGGGGTTGTAGGGGTTATTAGTTATAGGTTAGGGGTTAGGAGTTGTAAATGGTTAGGAGTTAATGTTTTTTGAGGGTTAGGGGTTGGGATTTTTTTATCGAGTGCTTTTATCAAATTTTCGCGTGTTCAAAGCAATTTATCGTTTGCTTGCAATGATTGCCTTCTCATTTACAATAAAGTCCAATTGAGCTAATATTAGGGGTTGTTAGGAGTCACTGGTTAGTGGTTGGAGGTTAGAAGTTGTTAGGGGTTAGGATTGGTTTATCGAGTCCCTTGATCAGATTTTCGAGTGTTGAATGCAATTTATCAGGTTTCTTGCCAAGTGCTTTCGCATTTACATTAAAGTGCAATTGAGCTAATATTAGGGGTTAGGGGTTATGGGTTTTTAGGGGTTAGGAGTTGTTAGGGGTTACGCATTGTTGGGGGTTACGGATTGTTTGGGGTTACGAATTGTTTATCGATTGTCTTGATCGGATTTTTGAATTTATGAGGTGGCTTTTGATTTATACAATAAAGTCCTGAGCCAGAATGCTGAACTATGTCTAATTCCAACTGCTTTCATTTGAATATGCTGCTCTGAATTAAGGTTACACAACTCAAACTTGGTGTGAATTTTATTTTCTCTGCCGTTAACGAAAATATAAACGAATGAAAAATGGTATTAAATAGGAAAACTTTTTATTTTTTTAGCCAACTTCGATAAATTATTGACATGTTCGGTGAACCGTCGGTGTCATTTCAGTACATCATATAACCCCCCTCCCTGGAGTAACCGCTTTTACATAATATTGATTGCACCGGCCAATCCAATTTAGTTATACAAGAGACTACATTAAAATTTCAACAGTTGTATCCTAGCCAGAGTGGGTCAGTTTTAACATCGATTACTATAAATAGAAACATGGTTTGTGATATTCAATTATAATTCGCTTGAAGAAAAATCGTTTTAATTAAATAAGCAAGTAGGTTGGGGTAAGATGACACATGTTTTCAATCTCTTTTATCGTTCCACCTGGTAGTAACAAAAAAAGAATATTTAACAATTCTATAAATGCATCCTCACTTCCTAAAAGAGCATTGTTAATTGTTAAAAACAAGTTTAGGAAATATGGGATATTAGGTGCTAACAGTAGGCTACCCATCTTAACCGACAGTATTATATACTAGGGCGGGGGAAGGCGGGACACCTTTAGCACATTATATCTAAATATCCTGATCGTGTTTTAAATAATTAACAACGGTTTATAGGAGTCGCGAGGATACGGTTTTACAATTCTTTGAATGTTCTTGGTTTAATACCAGATGGGACGAGAAAATAGAATGGAAAGGTGTCCCATCTTCCCCCATCACTATATTGGGAATTATTTTCTATAGCCCCATTCTAACGTGCAACATATACTCATTTCTAAATAAATCACCAACTATAGAAAAAGTCGTATTTCCCAAGATAAGCTCATTTCCTTTTGTGCAGTTTATTCTAGACAAAAGATTTTAGACAAAAGTATGTCCTTCAAGAATGAAACATGTTACGAAAATTTTCGCCGACATTAATGCACCTTTACAGATTGTCATCACTCTTATGTTTCCCAGCACGTACAATAGTTCCATTCGAATGATAAGTCGCTATTTCTTCTGAAAAGTATCCGCTATGTCCGATGCCTTTGTGATCGAGCGGGATCGAATATTTGTTTGTAAACTGTTTGTTTCTCCATCTGTAAAACATAGAGTTTTAAAACGAATTGGAAACTCCAATTAATGTTTTCCAACATGTATTAAAACTATTGAGCAAGATAGATACAGTAGCGCATTACATCACATATTTTCCTAACCGTGTTTTTAATTACCAACGCTCTTTTGATCGTGAGGATACGGTTATAAAATTGCGTAAATATTCTTTGGCCAAATTGGAGGATAAAAGAGAATAAAACCACGTCCCAATTTAATCAACCTACGTGTGTATACAGTTACCCACGTCTCAATGCACTATAATGTATGTTCGATTCACACGTTTTAAAACTTTCTTAGTAAAATGTAGACAAGTCACATGGAAACATAAACCCTCATGAATAAATTATGGCGTTAATGGAAATACGATATCCCTAGATTAATGCTACAGTTGGTTTTACGCCCACTGGCACTTACGCTACTTTATGTGTTTAACCGCAAAGCAACAATTGTAAAAGCTGTTTAGAGTTTATTACTTTCGTTTCACGCATCAGCTAATTATGATAAACGGTTCTTTCCTCGGCGCCAAATGCGTTTTGATGCTCGATCCATTTATGCTAATGTAAATACACTATATAGTACAGTGGGATAGGATAGATACTGTTAGCGCATAATATCCGTATTTACCAATCGAGTTTTCAATAATTACTAACGCTTTTTAAGAGTCGTGGGAATACGGTTATATAACTCTGTAAATATTCATTGTTTTACTACCAACTTGGATCATAAAAGAGAAAGACAGCATATACCATCTTACCCCAACCCATTATATACAACATGTTAAACAACCATATGGTAGGGTGGGGTAAGATGGTACATGTTTCATTCTATTTTCACGTCCCAATTGGTTGTTAACTAATAGTATTTAAAAAAATACATACCCATATACTCACGACTATGAAATAGCGTTGTTAATTGTTTAAAATATCATCAGGTTATTCAAATTTTGTGTCCAAACGGCCTCCTATCTTACCCACATAGTAATATAAACCACCTTATTTTGTTGCGGTAATCCTCGTCATCCTCCCCGCAGTTCTTTAAAATATTCCAGTAGTTTATACATTTGCTTCTGTTGAGGTAGAGAACGGCCAAACTTACAATGCACAGAGTTGTGGAGCACACGACCACAAACGCAAGTTGCGCAGGTGCAAGTTTAATGTAACTACTGTTCCCCCAATCGCCATGACAGTAGTGAACTTTAACCTCTTCCAAATAATGCAATTTCGCGCCTGTGGAAATCAATATGAATTAAGTTTGAGCGACAGGTATCTGAAGTTTAATATGTCCGCTCATTTAACCTGTCACTGCCCTGTAATTTAAGTATATAAGCAAAGTGTTAATCCAATCTATTAAAATGGGGATTTTAGCCTATGCAATATTACCGTATCTTTAAACTTTACAAAACAGTCGCTATAATGTCTATAAGCCAACTATGGTATGTGCTATTATATTCATATTATGTTTGATATGGGTTAAGTGCTACATACGGAACACGCCAGGGGCCCGGGACTAAGATCCGAGTTGGCCCATTGACCCATTATTGTGTATAGTGTTAGTGTTATAAAAAGATTGCTTACCTCTGAGGTCGCGGGGTTTCGAACACTTGAGATGTTTCCAATCCGCAACCACACTTGTTCCGTTCTCTCTGAACAGAAACTCCATGAAGCCTTTTATTCTGCAGATGCAATTGATTGGGTTGCCAGCGAGCTGAAGTCGGATCAAAGGAACGCCGTGTTTTGACTGACTTTGTGTCAGAGCGTTTAGATCGTATACGTCCAAAAAAGAAATGTTGTTGCGACTTAGGTCTATTGTAAATTCTGCCTTCGGTAAGTTTTGATTGACAGATGTGGTTAGGTTTGTCGATCCTTGACTTTCCGGCGTTCTACGTTTCTTAATAATGTATGAAATTCGCACTATGGCACTTAGAGACTGCCTCGCCAAAGAATTTCCCGATAACGATAAAACTTCCAAATTTTGTAAAATATTTGCGTTTTCCAAAACGTCCAAGCTAATACTGTTGATTCCATTCCTGTCCAACCGTAGAATTCGAAGATTCGTAAACCTAACAGTTTGGTGAGCGCTTGAACTTTTGCTTGTTCCTGATAGAAACGACCATCGGAATTGGCGCGGTTGGTTTGGTGCAATTATGTTGCGCAGACTGAGATAACGCAATGTTGTAGAAATATGGCGAAGAAACGACGAATCAGAGTCGGCTAAATAGTTGTCGTCCAAAACGAGAGTTCTCAGATTCTTAAGCCACTTAAAAGCCCCGGTTTCTATTCGTCGTATACCGTTGTTACTCAGGTCCAAATAAGTTAAGTTTGTGAACAAAGTAAAGTCTTTCGCTCGAACAATACGCTGTGGAAACTTGCCGCCTGTGTAAGAAAAATACTCCATGTTGCCTGGAAGTTCAAGCGACGACATTTTCGCTCCTTTTAAGCAAGTTACGTTGTAACCAGATTGATCGTTCATCACCAAGCAAAGGCACTGATTAGGACAAATATTCGATGGCTGCCGGTTCCCAGCGAGATTAATTTCGCTGCTCATAAGCGTGTTTAGAGATCCAGAAAGCCCTGAAACACGTAACAAATATAGCCGTTATACCAGCGATTAGAAATTGGCAAATCCCTTTAAAAATTGTTACCTGTGAATTGCTCCTTCGTAATCGCTGTCGTATCTGGCTGCTTCACTTCTGAACGTTGGCTTGACGCTCCTCTGCAAAGTATTCCAATATACGCGACCACAATAATGTTCAATAAATTGCGTATTCCAACATTTAATCGCATCTTAGTTAAATAATTCAAAAACTTCTGTCCATCTATTGTTCATTGTCACCTTCAAAACAAACGCCCTACCATGATATGCGGCTTGATTATCCCCAAGCTGCTTAAACACATAGCAAGCCGCTAATCTAATCTGTCGTAGTTAAGCACTTAGCGTGGTTCATGAACTTTAACGCTTTCAACGGTCTTGCAGTCAGTTTATCACAACTCAAACTGATACTGCCATGGCGTGATACTGCATAAGTAACTAGCACGCAACTGTGTCTCGTAAACTGAGCGCCTAATACCCACCCAAGCGCACTTGTTGAGACAAGCCAATTTACGTAGAATTATTCATAAACTCCACCATCTCTTAATGGAGTAGGCGGCCGCATAAACGCCAAGTACGGCGGTGACAACGCCAAAATAAACTTCACTTGTTTATTACAGCGAACACAACGTTTAACGTTTACTTTCAGCGGTTGGTTAATATCAAATACACAGCGGCTTGCGATATATACGCATTATGGCCCTGGAGCGAGTTTTCCAAATTTAGACAAGTATGACCGTGTTGATATAAATTGAGTTGAATCCGGTTGTAGTTTGATCGATAAGGAGCGGGTCGTATCTTATTATGTCGCTTTGTATCTGTAGATACGGATAATCAGTGTGGAGTGAGACGAGCATGCTCTGGGGAGAATTATGTCTTGGTATCTGCTTTCATTATCTTTGTTGTCGTCCATCTGCGTGGAGAGAAAGTAACGTGGTTTATCTCAAAGAAAAAAATCCTATATCGCCATCACCTTTGACAGCTGTATGTTCCACGAAAGATACATATGAACCACAATAGGGGATAAAATTACATGCAGAAATAACATCCATATCTGTAATGTAAATGTCCAATAAGCAAAATACATTCTGAGCGTTCCACATATAGTAGGGTGGGAGAAGATGGGACACAGTTTCATTCTATTTTTTATGTTACGTTACCCACTATATGTTACGTCAGAGTCCGTATATAAACATATATGTATATAAACATACGTCAGAGTCCGTATATAAACCGTATATAAATATGTTTATATACGGACTCTGTGTTACGTTATATGTTGCGTTACTCGCTATTTTTTATGTTACGTGGTTATGTTACTCACTTTTTTTAGAAGCTACCTTTTAGGTCACATCATCGATACAAATATTGGATTTTCCGTTAGTATGCCCCCTTATAACTGGCTGGGTCGATTGGGTCGGTGGGGTCGGTGGGGTCCTCCACCTGTTCTTGCACCATTCAGTTGAAAAAAACAATGTCATTAGTGTATGTACGAACACATTTTGTTCATACTAACAAAAATTGACAAAAAATAAACGTCCTAAACTAGCACCAAAGGTCCAAAAACCGCTAGAGTAAAAAAATCGGCATACGACAGTTAGTTGTTCCATCCGCTCATTGAAATCAAGAGAATAGTCCCCATTGCCACTTTCCATCGTAACTTCGGTCCTGGCAGGATCGCCAAAATGTAGCGGTTTATTAGAGGAAAAACGACTCACCGCGACTCACAAAATAAGAATGCCCGAATTTTTAAAAGGCAAGCAACGAGCGCCAAATGCATGAACAAACACAGCCAATCTAGTGTGAACACAAACGAAGGGACGCTAGAACTTACTTAAGACTGTATAGTGCGTAATAGCCAGTGTATTATCCATTGTAGGTTTGGCGACCGTATTTATAATGGGTCATATCAGCTTTGGGTGTATCAAACCATATCTTTGGCAAACCATGTAATATAGTAGGGTGAGCCAAGATGGGACACTTCGTCAGACGAGAATTTTTATTAACTTTCTTTTTTCGAACTCAATTGATGATAATCAGAAAAAAAGTGTTACAGAACTTTTGTTCGCAACAAACGTATTCAAAACAATATTATTTTAAAACCAAAACAATCTCTTTTAACATTTTTAGGTGTGTCGTAAAACATACTTGCACTGTGGTAATAAAATTTTACAAATATGAATGTTATATTTCTATGGAAATTCGTGAATTAACGCTTCACTGGTCACCAGAAATCACGTGTTGGGAAATCCCAGGTTGGATTTCTAAAAGATTATAGATTTGTGAATTAATTTAACTCTAAATCAGCTGTAGTAATAAATTGCAGTTGTTTAGAGCTGCATTGGCGCAATGGAAAACGAAATTGTGTAAGTTTAATGTTGTAAAATTGATTTTTAATTATCAGCGTTTTTTTTGATCTGTCGTATTCCAAGTGTTTGTTTTATTTAGAAAACCAAGAAGCCAAAGACACAGACGTGTGTTAAAAGCAAGAGCTCCAAAAATCCACGAAAATGACAAGAAAACAATGTTTGTGCGCGGTGGAAACACAAGCGACGTTGTAACTAATGTTTTAAAGGAAATGGTATGTTCAATAAATTATTATTTATTCTGTTATTGTACTTAAATAAAGGGATAATGGGCCAACTCATATATTTATTCTGTCCTGTAGGACCCACCCAGCCAATTGCTTAGAATTAAAACTCACAAAGACATTATTTCTTTTATGTATTAACAACATTATACAATGTACATACAATATTAAAATAAATCAGGCTATAAAATATTACTTTGCTCCAACTCTTTTAGCACTAAATATTGACTGTACTTTTTGCAGTACATGTTGAAAAAACCTGATGCGTTATTGTTGCGTAAACGAAACATAGCGCGGCCATTTGAAGACCAAACGACGCTCGAATTTTTATCGAAAATGAACGATTGTTCGTTGTTTATGTTCGGTTCACATTCGAAGAAACGTCCGAATAATTTAGTTCTCGGTAACAAGCACTTGTTTTTATATTTTACCTCTGCAGCCACTACTAAATAAGAGGTGGTTGTGGCCCTGTGTAAATCCAACTTTTTTTCATGAGAATAGTCGCCAATGAGGTAAATCACATTGGCAGGGTTAACATTAATATGTAGTAAAGTGACATCACTTTACACGTCCGGCACCACAAGTGTGTTTTACTGACTTGTTTTGTTGCGACATCCCTTTTTCAATGTATAGTTTAATCTTGATATACAATACTTGACAGTACATTAAGAAACAAATATAAATAATGCCTATGATTTATTTTACCTATTTACATTAAGTTTTCTTAATTTTTCTTTCTGTTTTGGTTAATTTAATTGATTTCTTTGTTTCAGGTCGATTTTTTGACAATCAAACTTTGGATATGATTGAGGTTGGGGTTGACGTGTTTCAGTCCTTAAGGGATGTGAAGGTGAGTACTATATCACTGTATACTTACATAGACAGACATGTTTCAGTATAGAATCCAAGAGTTTATGAATGACAAATACTAAGGGTGTTGAAAGTGACCCCCGTTAGCATCAATACAGGGTAGATCCTTCTTATTTTTGTTTTGAAGTACCTTTTTTAAGTTCTAAACATATAATTTATAACATTTATTTCCAGACAAGCAAATGTCCGCTTGCAACTAAACCATGTTTGGTATTCAGTGGATCTCTGTTCGAATCTGATGATGAATTAAGAAAAGTTAAAAATATTTTAATTGATTTTTTCCGCGGCCCAGTGGTGGAAAACATTCGTTTATCAGGTAATGATTATAACTGTGTCATATTCTATATGCGTGAGGTTCTTGTTGAGGATTTGGGCCCGTCCAATACGCAGGCTGTTTTAGTATATCGACATATCGTTCATGCAACCAGTTTGATTCTGTCCTGTCACAATTCATGTTTTCTGCCTGCCCACATTTACAAAATCCAACAGCCTTGTTCAAATGAATATTACTTGAAAATTCTTGCATATCACAGCTGTATGATCACTTAGTAAAAAACTACAATTGTTTTCTTTAGGTCTTGAACATGTCATGCAATTCACAGCAGAAGATGGAAAAATATTTCTTCGTAGCTATCGGTAAGTGAACATGCTCTTATAAGTGTGAAATCTTCTAAAAGACGTTTCATCTGCCATATGCTATAAGTTGTCTTGTTCAAGGACACAAACGCACATAATAATAGCTAGCAGTCTCCAACCCCTGTACTCTGTGGCGTCTGAATCAAACTACTGTACTACAATGCTTTTAATCTTGTATCTGTATATTGAATCTTATTTCTGATATTTTCCAGAGTTCTTTTAAAAAAGTCGGGCTCACGAACGCCAAGAGTTGAAATTGAGAACATGGGACCAAATCTTGATCTAACTATACGCAGAACACACTTTGCATCTGATGATTTGTTTAAGAAAGCTTGCAAGCAACCTCGAGCTGCTAAGGTAAATATGGTAACTCTGTCTTTATCTGCATGGCTGATATAATGAAATGAAGGTAAACTAACAATCTTACATTTAATATAAAAGTCTATAAATTAGAAAAAGAATATGAATGAAAATGTGCATAATTTGTAAGAAAATAATGCAGCTAACACCAAAAATTAAAAAAATATCAAACTGTACCGTTAGCGAAATATGAAAGTTTAAAAAGATTTCTAAATATTTTCCTCAAATTTACAGCCCAGGAAAGTGAAGAATATTTCTTCGGATGTTTTCGGAGCAAAGAAAGGTCGAATCCACATGACGTCACAAGACTTAAAGAATCTTCAGCTCAGAAAAGTGAAAGCGCTCAAGCGGAAACCAGATGCTTCAAGTGGGAAATCCCCAAAGAAGAAACCAAAGATATAATGTTTCTATGGAACCTTGTAACAAGTAATAGAGAATATTGCAACAGGACGAAGATTAAACAACAATGTCTTCCTCAGAATCTGCATTCGGTCGTTTAAGTGGCGGCAACGGTTGTAAATCTGATAAAAAATAAAATAAAACTAGAAAGCTTGTCATTTTATGCGAGGGTTAGGGTGTGAGAAGTGGAAAAAATAAAGAAATTGTTATAAAATGCAACAAAAACAAAGGAAAAAAAACAAAGGAAAAAAAACAAAAAAGGGGTAATAAATAGCCGAGGGAAAGTGATGGAAGATTACACTGCACTTGCCCAGGTGTTTTGATGGCCGCAAACACGCTTCTGCTCATGGCATTGATTTACAGACCAATTACTGAGAACTAGATACAAATAGTAGATGAGTAATGCCAAAGAAATTAAAACAAAAATAAATTTTTATTGGTGGACCACAGGACGACTGTTGTTAAAAGTTTTCATAACATGGTGCAAACTAAGGGTTCTAAAACTCTAATGTATAATAATATTAACCCTAACCATACGCATCGTGCATTTACTTAATTTAAAGACTCACCAAAAGTTGCGGCATCGCCGTTAGGTTTTCCATCCATTGATAAAGGTGCGAGTTTAAGCGGTTTCAACTGACCCATGCTCCCTGTACTAAGGGGTGGGAGGGTGTCCATGGGATTCACTCGGTTGCTTTTCTTTGTCTTTTTCTTCTTCTTCTTTGACTTTAGATCTGTCACAGAAATAACTTTGTATCAAAGTTGAGGAAATTTAGAACTTAGTAAATTACACTTAAGACTTAATATTCATAAATTTCTCTGGGCAGACAAACAGTTACTAAGGGGCTACCCACATTCACCAACAAAGTTGTGATAACTCTTGAGGCACAAGGTGAATCTCGAGGCACAAGGTAAACAGCCCCAACGTTATAACGACTAACATTGACTCGCCACGCGAAGGTAAAAAAAGTTAAATTTATATTTCATACACATTATGAAATCACAAACCTCCATTATCTTCACCATTGTCGGTAACAATGGCCGTATCTTGAGATTCCGATTCATGGTTTTCCAGCGGAGTATTCCGGCCACTAGAGGTCCTACTCCTCTGTTGCGACTCCGTGCATGAATCCTCATGATTCGTGATGCTTTTGATCACGTCATGAGATATCACGGCTCCCGGGATATTGACATCATCATCTTCGTCGAGAATTTCATCTCCAAGTCCCGACCTCACGCTATGTGATGATGTCACAATGGATTCATGAATCGGCATTTTTAATTCAGTTTCCGACGAGTCCGGTTTATTAACTGCATTGTCATAACCATTTGCTGCTGACTTATCATTTGTTTTTCCTTCTTCCTTTTCTTTCTCTTCAGCTTCTCTTTTCTGTCTATGGATTGAAACAACTTCATTAGATTACATTGTTTGATTAGAAATAATACATTTTTAGAACAACAGGCCAACTCTGGTCAAAATCCCAGCTCCTTTGGTGTGCATTGTTGTAGGATCTCAATGAACATAAATGATACTTTCTAGTTTAAACACCAACAAAATAATCAAAAACAAGGTACTTTGCTTGTAAACATGTCCAAGTAATTGTTTATATTTTAGTAATATAATGAGCATTAGGCACTGAGTTGTATTTCTAAAACCAATACTAATATACTTTATAAGTTAATTCAGATGACAAAGGTATTTAATATATTGCAAACTTACATAGTAACCTTTAGATTCTTTATTTATTGAGCTTTCATAATTACAGTTCTGTGTATTTTGGCTGTAATCTAGCTTTAATTAAACAAATACTTGGGGTCTGGTATGTTGAACTTGTGTTCCAAGCATGATCAACTGTACTAATGTTTATACAGTGCTGATGAATGTGTTTTCATAACTACTGTTAGTATACAAGGCAGGGGACAAGTCAATCATTGCGATCAAAATAGCTTCAACTTCTGCCATTTGTTTATTCAAAATATTTAGTAACAAGCATATTCTATTCTGTATGGGTGAGGTACCTCACCACAGCATGGCATGTCATGGCTTTTGGGTACTATGATTTGGCCAGAGTTGCCAATTACCCCAACATTGTATATGCACACATACTGATACTATTCTATATTGGTGGGGTCTCACAACGTGGAACGCCTGAATTCTAAGATTTAGGCCATTGGCCCATTACCCTAACAGCCCAACACCCAAACAACCACATGAAACTTACCTTTCCTCTCTCTTTATCCTCACCCTCTCAGCTCTCTCCTCCGCTTCCTTCTTCCTCTCCTCATCTTGCTTCATCATATCTTCCTCCATCCTCGAAGTGATGGATTCAAAGTTGGATGAAATATTCCTCACAAGCCAACCCAACCCTTGTTGTAACGAAGGATCCATTTTCTTTGGTTTGCTCTTGATTGCCGCACAAAGTTCCTGTGGTAGTTTAAATATTTAGATTGCATGAAGGTGTAGGGAACAAAAATCTATTTTATTATTTTTTGAGATTTGGTCATAATCAGTTAATCATCATATTTTTTAAACCTAAAATAAAAAAATTAAATATATTTAATATACAAATGCAATAGGACTAGATCTGTTAGGGCATTTAAAATTCTAGGCTATATTTTCCACATATTTAATAAAAGTTATGAAACAATGTACAACTTTAAACAGATAACACTGACGTATTTAGTTAAGTCAAAATATAAAACACCTCAAATCAACACTAACCACTTTGCATGGGCATCTGTTCCTATTTACAACATCTTGCAGATCAAGTGCGTCGCATATATCGGCTTCGTTCATTGCCCCACTCACATCTTGCTTGTTTGCTAGTCTGTGTGGGGAAGTAGCAAAAACTTTAATTAAAAAGTTGATTAAAAAAAATTAAAATTTTTTTTTTTTTAATTGTAAAAAGATGAACTGTGAATTGCTTACAATTAAATGATAAAATTATTGACTTCTATTTTTTTAGGAGCATAGGCAGTCATACATAATTTTATACTTCATCCTATAACAAATGAGTCAAATGACCTAAAGCGTTGTGTAAAACCTTACAGTAGAATAGGTTTCCCAGCCACGAACTGATGTTCCAAGACATTAGCGAGCGCTTCTTTCCCTTCCTCTGTTCGATCCTTGTCACTCGCATCAACAACAAATATAATCCCATGAGCTTCGGCCAAGTAATGTTTCCAAACTCCTCGTATTGATCTTCCGCCTCCAACATCCATGATTCGAAGATCATAATCACCTGGAGACGGAATCAATTACAACACTCGTTCTTAACCATACCTCCGAAAGATATAAACAGACACAATGTTAAAAACTTTACTTGGTGGTAAGAAGTACTTTACAGGTTTGTAACAAACCCACAGTATAAAACTATTAATAGAAAATATAGAGAGACAATAACTTGTGTTATAATCCTACCAAACTTGGCGTTAGCTTCCGAGAATCCAACAGTTGGAGCAACATCTAACGTATCTCCTTGCACACATTTCACTGCAGTTGTTTTACCAGCGTTGTCCAATCCCAACATTAACAAACTCAGACTTCTGCGAAACATGAAAACCTATGTTTATGGCGCCGCGGCAAAGTGGTTAGTCTGTCTCTAACCCGGAGCCCCGGAGGTAATGTTCAAGGCTTGTTACTGACTCACTGCTAACAACTGTCGTTTTCTAGTCATGCAATGATCCAGACTGCAGAGTATGGCAGGTGCACGCGCGATTTTTTACAGACTTTCGGTTATGCACGCCACAATTTGTCCTACGCACGCCAATTAATTAAACAAAGAAAAAAATACGTATTAAATTAAGTAAGATTTCCTAACGTGGCTTGAAAATGTACATGCTTTGCACGCAGATTTTTAATGATAGCACGCGCGAACGCGAAAAATAACCGTCTTGCACGTGCGAGATCTCGTCAGGAACTGCCATACTTTGCAGACTGGGCAATGATACAGCAAGTTACATTAATTCATGTTTTATTCTATGTGGGTGAAGTTCCACAACATGCCAGGCCATGAGACCTATCCGGGCCTTCAGACATTCAATAACATCTAAAGTTATTTCCCCTAACTTATTTTTGGCCAGAAACAAAATACTTTTAAATTATCTCAGGATTTTCTACATGATATCTCACAATATATATCCCAGTTTTATGACGTAAAAGACTAAAATCACATGACTTTGATATTCAATTGTACATAATATACTTACTGTATCCAATTGACAGCAGTTTATTCAACTAATATGATTTTCGTTAAGTATAACAATAAAACAAAACGGCTATGCGTATTTTATGCTTGGTATAAAATCACTTACTTCCGTTTATTCTTCCACGGAAAACAGTTCCCCATTTGACCGATCATAACATACGTTTAGAACAGAAATAAAACTCGATTTCCGCCTCCACAGAAAACATTTCTCAAATTAAACTTCACTTTGTTTTCACAAATTTCGTTGCGAAGAAAAGAAACAAAACCAACAAATCAATATTCACATCTATTCATGCGTGAATACAAATATCGTCTGGGGTGCGTTCTGAATAACGATGAGGATGTTGTTTTTCCAGCGTACTCACATTCTTTGAAACATTCTCTTTAAATTTGCATTCAACAGAACGATTTAAAAGTAAATATTGCATAGCCATGCGTGGTAAAACTTGAATGAATAATTTATAGTCTAAAAGATTTTAAATAATGCAAGTTCTTTATAAACAAAACTGTGAAACCTGCAATATTAATAAACACTTCCAAACAAACAAGTTCATGAACTAGTTTATTGCGATTTTGGCACAAAAATTGTTGGCACCTATAGGCTACAAAGCTAACAGAGGTACTAGAATGGTTGTTCGAAAAATTGGATGTAATCTAAATAAGCTAACACTAGAATGTGTATTCAAGCATCTTATGAAACATTCAAGCTGTCATGAACGTACAGCCAAATAATACATATTCAACTGTTTAGCGGTCAAGTAAAAATACAGAGTTTTATCATTCACATAAAGTAAAACGAGTTTTTCCATTTAAAAATAGTGTGTTTTTACAGTAAAGGCTTTAAACTTGATAAATAATTTGATTGTCTTACTTTTAGAAAAAGAAAATCTGCAGTAACAGCAAGTGCATTAAAGGTTTCATAATTACACAAAATATTGTGTATGTTGTATATAGTAGTTTAGGCAGTGATTTGGGGGCGTGTTTCAGGTGGTAGAGTAAATCGGACTTGACTTTTTGTCATTTTGTCTTCAGCAACATCAGCTTTAGTGGTCTCAGTGTGGTTTGTGGGTTCAGCCAACCCAAGAATAGCAGGGGATGGCATGGTAGAAGGAACATCAAACCTTCGTTTGCGCTGAAACCTCAACTCACTGTCCACAACATCTTGTCCATATTTGTTCCCGTTCCAATCATCAAAGTCAAGAAAGGAATCGTTAAACGTGCCGAACATGCGATTTCTATTGAAAAATACATTTGTTATACACAAATGACAAAGTAAAAGATAAAAAAAATGATTGAAAATATTAAATAACATAACTTTGAGTCTATATGTTTAGGTACAATGTTTGCAGTAATACAAAAGTGTAAGCACTTTTTATAAACATTATAAAACTTACTGACATTAAGCTGAGAATACTATAGGGAGATTATTATTATCAACTCTAATTTACAAATATTAAATAGGTATACACACATTGTGCAAGGAATGAGAAATACTCCTTAATAAATCACAATGAATGTAAATATCACATTTTATTCATTACATTCATTTACCTGCTTTTCATCCTGACTGGGCTTTCCACATCCCTTAGTGGCATGGCCAACCAATGAGGACACTCGGTGCCATGGCGACCAAGGGGAACCAAAGGGGAAGGAGGAAGCCGACGTGACCGGATGTGATGGTCGGGAAACACTCGGCCCGTTTGGCATTGTAGGAGCATCTGTGTGCAAAAAATTAAATTCAATTTATTTGTAAAAAAAAGGTAATGTTTAACAATATATGGTAACGCTGTCCGATCATAACTGTAATAAATCCAGAGAATCCAACCCTAAACTGGTGCTGATACAGTTGAAAAATTTTGTGCAAAGAAGTTCAGTAAGGATCTGGTGCTACGAAACAAAGTGGGCAAAAATCAAGTCTAACCAATTGTATAATAAAAAAGGGACTAGGTAAGCAAAAAGAAGAAAAAAAAAGTATAATGAAAATTGAATAAATGAAACCAGATCCATACCCCACACCCTACGATGCTACAAAACAACTGCTGGTAGTCTAGTCTTACATTTTCAATCAAAAGAAACTTGATCTAGATACACATCAATACAACATACTGTTACAACTGAGTTATCCCATTGTTATGTAATAATAAGATCTTATTACATCAACAATACAATTGTTACAATACAATGGCCAATTATGAGGTAACAAAAACACAATGCAAGTGTTTCGAATTTAAAATTTAATAGAATTAGTTCTTTAACTTCTCAATCAAATCTATTAATTGAGTTTGTCATGCAAACAATAAACCATTGACTAAATAACAAATATTCAAACAGGGCAGCATAGTTATGCATTGTACATGATAGTTTTAGATAAATTTTAGATGAATTTGTAACAAACATTTTGACTGACACATTCGTTATAACAAACTAACTAATACATTTAGTTGAAACATGCTTTCATTCACAAACACCCATATTCTGTAATTACAGTTGTGTGTAAGTTGCATGAATGACATTCAATTATGTTAGTTTAAACCCTGTAACCTTGAATTATCTTTATTGATTATTTGCATACTTATTATATGTATGGGCCAAAACTATAGGCCAACTTATTATATATATAGCCCAAAAAGTCACAGAACCTGCCTCACTGTAAGACCTCGGTCAGGGGTAACAAGCTAAACTGCCATAAATCCCAGGTGTTCAAGGACCCACCCAAACAGAATAGAAGATCTCATCCATATAGACAACCACATATTCAAGTTGTAACACACATATATATTATAACCACAACCCCAACCTTTTCTTCTTCATCTCTTTCCCTCTCAGCTGCAAGCAGAGGATCCTTCAATCTTCCCGTTCTAACACGCAGTGATACTGGGGAGTTTGCTCCGTGTAAAACAAGAGGGTCATATTCCTTGTGTGATATCGTGTCAAGGAACACAACGCCCTGGAAAGTTGTTTATAAGTTGTGGTTAACACAATTTGTAATTAACCTTCACAATGCACAGTATTCACCTTCTACAACATAAATGCTTGTTTAACTTTTACAGTGAAACCAAAATTATGTTGATTTTACCCATGCCATAAAAAAATCAAAAAATCATGAAACCAAAAAATAGTTTATTATTTAACCTCTACAACGAACATAAATACACTTTAACTTTATGTACATACCTTACATATCTTTATACCAATAAATAACTTAGTAATTACGCACCTTTTTATTTGTGTATTTTAAGTAGTTTCGATGTTCCTTGCGTTTAGCAGCATCTAGTGGTTGAAAACCGCGCTCAATTTCTTGTTCAACTCGTTTACGAACGGGGATATAAACTCGCTCGTTCCACCGTTTGTATAAAAGCTCTTTTCTTCTTAGATTTAATAAATCATGGTCGATTAAAAACTCATCAATGCCCTGTGGGTGGTGGTGGAAGAATATAAGTAATGTACGAAAAAAAAATTCTGTTTAAACATTGAAAAAATAATAATTGTGCACAAAGTTACATTTGTAGTAACTCGTAAGCAGGCACGAGGTGTTTAAAACAGAATATCCATTATTATAAGACTGTCGTTGCCCGCCACATGTATATAAACGACAAATCATGTCTTACTTTTACAAAGTTTTCTTCATTATTTAAAACAACCGTGTACATTTGTTTGGTTCCATTATTTTCAGCGCTGTGTTGATCACGTATGTGGTGTAAGGACTTCTGGTTGATCCAATTCTAAGAATATTTATGAATAAATACGAAAACCAAACTGTGTTTGTAATAAGAGTGTTAAATTTTAGACAGGAATAAATGTTGCAATACGGATAAATATTGATGTAATGTTTAAATATACATTTCAAATATTTTTCCAATAATTTATTTTTTCATTATATGCACTACTCCCAACCATTGTCATTTGTTTTACCAGAACGTCTACACCGAACTGACCTAAATGACATTACCGATTTCAAAGTCAAAGAACCAGAAAGGTCAATAAATATTATCAAGTTTACAAATATTCAAAACAACCTTAATATTTCTTGAGTTCTCAGCACTAGAAGTGTTGGAAGAAGCTCTGTTTAAACGAGAACCAGATCTGTTAGACTTGCCACCGAGGCTGAATGAATATTCTTTCTGGAAGAAAGTAGGAGTTAAATAAATGAAAGATCTAGTGCTACGAAAACATAACAGACAAACTAAAAGGCCAACTATCAATTTTGTGATAAAAAATATCTAAATTTTGCCTATAAATCTTATTTGAAAAAAAAACAAAAACAAGAAGCCATTTCTACACAAAAGAACATTACTTATTTCATTTAAAATTGTATGAATATCTTGCACAACTTACGTGTTTTAAATTTTGTTTTTCTAAGTCCAATTCCGTTACGTCCGCCGAATAAAACTTAATCGACCCGCTTGATACTTGATTTAACTTTGAACTTTCCATTTTAAATAGCACAGCTTACACCATGGCGAACGCAATCTTTAGTTTCGCTTCCGAAAAAGAAATTTTAATAAATCCGAAAATAGAAAAAATCTTGAGAGCTTCACTTTTAATAAGCGTTGCTTTGGAAACAAATAAACTCATTAGCGCCACCAGTTAATGACGATTAGTTTCATAAATATACCTTTTTATACAGTAAATTAAAACGTTTATGTGTATATTAATGTAATTAGATAAAAAAAATATAAATTTACCTAATAAGTTAAGGAAAGTGTAATCGTTTTATTTATTAAAATTCATTAACGAAAATTTTTGATTAATGCAAAACAGTTAAAAACATGTTCGAAATGCATAAATAAAGCGTTATATTACGCAACATAGTCAAAAAAATAAGCTTTTGCAGGAAGATTACTCAATATAATTAAACAGCACCCCTTTTAATTGCGTAAAAAGATTACTATAGATTCTATGGCACCATGGCAACAAAGGAAGTCGGGATTTAGAAAATATCAAATTTTGTTGTTCGTGTTTTGGAGCTTGTGTTTACTGTAAACAAGATTCAACTAAAGATGGCGAACTTATGGATGGAAGGAGATCGCTACCAAATAAAAGGGGTACCGGTAAGTTACACTGCAAACACAATAGTTGACTGAATTCGGCAGTTTATGTGAGTAAACCTGGTTTTCATTCCACATTGTTACTAACAAAGATACAAGTATGAACGAACCAAATTTTAGTTTTAATTTTGAAGAAAAAAAATTTTGGAGAGTAAGTTTACAGTCTGTACAGTTATATAAGCATTACTTATACCGGAAAAATATTGTATATGCAAGCAGATAGGTGTGGAGCAGTGGAGGTGTGCTCTCCTTTTATACTGTTAAAAATTCTGTGGATGTTTTTGGTTTGATAAAGTGATATCTCTTCTGGACACTTTTTTCCCTATGCTCGCTATGTCCATAATGTCTGCTATGTCCACTATGTCCGCTATGTTCACTACGTCCGCTATGTCCATAATATCCACTACATAGCTAACATAGTGGACCTAGCGGACATGCAAACTCCTATTGAACTAAAGGGATCCCATATTTCATATTAAACTCAATATACATCTTAGGATCGTGTGAAGATGAACCAGTTGAACAACTTACTTCATGATTCACTCATATCAACAGAACATGTTGAAAAATGTGCGATACTTGATCGAAAAGAAATAGAACAAAGAGCTGGTTCTCCTGGATTTGTTGTAAGTTAATATTTTCTTATTAATTGCTCATTTAAACTGGTAAAAATTAAATAATGTTGTCTACTTGTATATTCGAGTGCCAGGTAACGACAGCTATTGAAACACAGGTGTGAAAAACAGATACTGTTTTACTTTCTGATTATTATTACCTAATAAATTCAGGTATTGTTGAAAATAGGTTTACAAAGTTTTCTATTAATATTAAAGCTGAAGCTACTGCTTCTTTAAAATCATTTTATGCTTTTGAATTTATAATCTAATATATGTTGTTGGCTTGTTGTCATAGTTACAAAAAGATCAGATCCTTTCCTTACAAGAAGCTTTCAAGAAATGTTCCATGATAAGAAAAGAAGGAATTTGTTTTGAAGATAAAAACTACAAATGTACAAGAGCTGACAAGAACTCGATTTATGCTAAACAGGTAAAATCATTTGATTTAATCACCTGCTTAATATTGTAAACAATAACATAAACAGATGATCATATGGTGATTACTATGTTCTAGTCTAACTTGCTGTTTGAACTAAAAACCAAACTTTTTAAGGAAAGCAAAATTTATTAAAAAAAACGAAACAATTGACTGAGCCCTGAGGTGTAGCCTTTGTATACAATATATAGGGCAGAACATGTTGAATTACAAAGAAAACAGAGAATAGAAGTAGTTAATGCAATGTGAAAACCTTTGTTTTCATTAGCAAACTAGAAAAAATGGCTATTCTCTTTATTCTTTGTATATCAAACAACTCCATACACTATAAAGTTAATAACAGCATGAATTTTATGACATTTTAAAGGAATATTTATATAATGTTTCCAGCTTCAGTCTAATGATGGAATGATTATTACACAAACTGCTACTCTGTTGATTGTTGCAACATACACTGAGAGGATGTTTCCATCAGTTTGTGTGGAAGCCATGGAAAAGTTGACTGACTATTTCCGTGAAAAAGGAAGATAATCATTGTGGTGTCATAATATATATGTGTTGGCACAGTTTGGTCCTAAGCAGTATTGTTCAAGAGTTTGTGGCGTTAAAGAAATTGTTTTAAGAGTCTGGTTTTAGTTCTGCTAGGTGGCGACAGAGAGAGGGTGTTTTTCTCGTTAGTAGGAACAAATCATCGGCTGTTATTCGTTTTCTTTTGGCGTGTTTTGCAAACAATTCAAGATCGTGCGCAAATAAAACAGATTGCCTAGAAAACAATTTTTGTTGTAATTTTTTTTTGTTGTGTGTGTTTCATTTTATTGAAAACACAACGATCACTTTTCGAAATAAATTATATGCTATGGATATTCTCATGTTGTTACAAGTTACACTAAACAGATGCATTTCCTCAGCTTAATACAATAAAAAAGTGTGACGTTAATGATATTATCATTTGAAGTTAGCCCACACTGAGTCACCTGCTAGCCAGATCAGCGATCATTGCAATGCTTTCTTTACTGAATATTATCTCGGTTTCTTTCTCAATCTTTTTACAGATCTTTCCTGTAGTGTAATGTATCACCTGAGAAACAAGGGATTAAGGGTTGAATCTTTGCTACCTTGTAAAGTCGTTGTATATCACCTAACACGCAGATTTGATATTCATTCCAGCCATATGCCAACGGTTAAGTGCTAGTAATTGAAGGGCAGATGGTTTAAAGTTTATGTCAAAAAGTCTCAAATAAGTGTTATTCATTAACTTCAGGAGAACATCATAGTCATTTTAATTCGCCCTGACTTAAATTATAGTAATGGAATGGCACCAGGTTTGAAGCATTTGTGAAAAAGTCTCAAATAAGTATCAGTCATTTAACATTCATTTAGAATATTATGCCCATTTTAATTCCCCATCTAACTTTAATTAAATTATGCCTGATATCCACCAGTTTAAGGCCGTCTGTTTTATTTAACTCCTTACAAGACCAACCCATCAAATTATTGTAAGATGATGTCAGCTCTACTGTCCTCTTACCTGGGTAAACTTTTCATCTTCTTCAATGCTTGCCATTGTCAGTATTTGTATAATTTTTTTATCTAACCTCTCTAAAAGTGTTTGAAAGAAGTTTATTAAGCAAAATCAACACCCGAAAAAAAAACATTGTAAAAAAAATTAAGTAACTTTATTTCATGTTAAGTAACAAAGATATCAAAATAAATGAAGATTAATTTGAATTTAATTGCTTTACCATACCAACCAAATAAACAACAATTTGCAACAGATGATGAACTAAATTATTTCAATAAACCACCAGGCTAACTTGTGACAAAATATTAAAAAAGTCAAGAATGAGAAAGCAACAAAAAGACATCTATTTAAAGAAACATTATTATCACAACAATTAGCAGAATACAGATGGTGCTAGTTTTATGATAAAGATGCAACGGCATTATGGCTTAATATATGTTATAACTTCTATAAAATCATATATTAGTTAAACGCAAAATATATTATTACAATTTGTTGTATATTAACTATAAAGTGTTTAATGTGCATATTAATAAACTGTGTGTAGAGAGATCTGCAATATATAAGTTAAAAGAACTTCTCATAAAGTAAAATAATATAATGGTTTGTTTTTAAACTTCAGATGCAGCTTGCAACAAAGTAAATAAAGAAAACTCCAAAACAACTATCACCCACAAAGTTACATACAGAGGAACTCTTGGGCGGGGACAATATGTATGAAACAGAACACCCGTGTTATAACAACTGTCATTGCCCCATCACATTAGGATAAATAAATTACATTCATTCACCTATTCATTCAATCACTTACAGATTAAGCTATTACAAAAAAAGCATAATTAATAAATAAACAAATATTTTAGTAACAATGTAGATGTGTTGACACAAACAACATAAAACATTGGATGCAATCACAGGGAGATGTTATTCAAAAACACAATGTTAAACAGATATATCAATATTATTATTATTAGAAAGAATGACTAGTCTACAAAAGGATGTTTATAATGTTAGGGAAAGGGTCGTGCCTATTACACATAAAATTAAAGTATCGTATTTAAATTTCAAATAATATTAAAGTATTTTACAACTACCAGTAAACAGCTAATAACGCAACAAGCATTACATTCGGTAGTTTATGTAAATAAGAATCTTCAGATTTATCTATCCATAGCGGGAGGACGTGTGAAGCTAAGTATAAGGATGGCAATATCATAAGAAGGAATTCATCGAACGTCACAATGTTTAATGTAATTTGGACAAGCTTAGCTGATATAATTGTAAGTAAAAATAAACCACATGTAATAAGGATTTTCCTCACAAACAGAATCTTGTAGATGTTCACTGTGAGAGTAAAACTGAGGTATTTGTTGAGAAACGAAACAAGAAAAAAGAATTCAACTACGAAACAGACGCCGACAGTGAGTCGGGCAAGATGACCCACAGATGAATGGAATATCACGTGTAGTAGCATCACGAACGCTCCCGTATAAACGCTGACTGATCCTCCCCATGATGACTCGGCGTTTGTTGATCCTTGTTTCGCTTGAATGGTCAGCTTACACTTCTCTCTGTTTCATTAAAAAAAAATTAGCAAACATGGTAAATAAAACTAAAAGAAGGGAATGAATAAAATGATATTTGTTATAAGAAGGCGAGTGTAAAAACTACTGAATTAAAGATATTAAAAAAAGTGGAAATAGTAAACCGTTTTTACTGTAATGTTATTGTATAATTAGTACACAAAAATTATTATTTCTATGTCAACTGCTTACTAAATAACTGCGTATTACAAAAGTACAACTACAACACATCAATAATAAACACAACATACCCTTGTTTGATTTGGAAAGACTTTTCCCCATCTTTACAGCTGTGTTCTTTCACAGAAAAATTCATTTCCCATCAACACCGCTCTATTCACAACAGCCTAAACAGGCAACACTAAAGTGTCTATGATTAAGAACTTAATTAAATACTCAATTCTGTTACAGTTTAATAATAAATTATTTTCATAGTCAATAAATAAATGTATCTAATCTAGCAACGTAAGAACAACATAGTCTTTTCTAAGTGTCAATCAATAACACATTCATAAAATTTATGTGTCAATTCTCAATTATAACATAAATTGTAACCTTTTACTATATATATGTAGTTTTAATAAAAAATCAAAAACCCAGTATATATATATAGACCACTGTACTATATATTCTACACTTCCGCGTAATCTAAATATAAACTAGGTGTCGTATCACGCTGAACCTGTGTGTATGTATGTATGGTAACCACCCATCGCAAACTATTTGTCTCTATTCAATTCGCGATGACTCGCGCCGATAGTGGCATAGCGCAACGTCACAGAGATACTATTGCGTCATACATGACGCTCGATTGGACAACGGGAATTACATCGCAGGCATGAAGTGTCCCCATCACCATTAACACATGCAATGGCGCATTATTACACATACAAAATGATGTAGAACCTATTCCGCTTCTAAAATGTCAGAAGTGCGTGGTGGTGTCTGTTTATTAACCCCCACGTTTTAAGCAAAGTATGCCAAACCAATTATCCTGTGTTTTAATTCGGTTTTACAGAGAAACATAAGGCTACTAAGGACATATTAATATCATCATATTCCATTCTGCCACACTAATAATACGTTTTCATTGATTTACCTTCGCATTAACACATTTAATTCGAACTCGCTTGACCCTTACCACAAAGAAAAAGGCAAGCAGCTGGTTTCAAATCCCAAATTTGAATTCATGTAATATGATCCATTTGCAAAATGCGGTTCAGCAGAAGGTTTATAACGCTAATACGCGGATTGTGTGTCACGCGTGTTGTACTTGCACGTTTTTTTAAGTAAAAAATATATATTTTTAAAGTATAAATTTTGCAATACACATTCGAAGGTAGAAAATAAGACATCACCTTTTACACTTGATTTCAAAAATCTGAAATGCTATAACTTTAGTTTGGTATATGTTATTGCAGCAAAATGTTGGCTAGATCATTTTTAGTTAAATGCACATCATCGTTAATGGCTGGCACAGCTGTTGTTGGATTTGCAAAACACATTCACACAAGTCAAGTATTGGCAAGTTCAAACACAAATTGGAAAGATGCTGCTTCTATTTATGAGTTTAATGCATTAGACATTACCGGCAATAATGTATCATTGGACAAATATAAAGGGAACGTTTGCATTATTGTTAATGTAGCTACTCAATGAGGCTTAACTAAATCAAACTATACTCAACTCCAAAGCTTGTATGAAAAGTACTCAAAAGATGGCCTGCGAATTTTAGCTTTTCCCTGTAATCAGTTCGGTAATCAAGAGCCAAAAAGCAACGCAGAAATTCTTAAATTTGCTAAAGACACTTTCAATGTACAGTTCGATATGTTTGCTAAAATTGACGTCAATGGCGAAAATGCAATTCCACTTTATAAATATCTTAAATCAGGGAAAAATACAGGAGGATTTCTGACGGATGCGATCAAATGGAATTTCACAAAGTTTTTGGTCGACAAAGAAGGAAAACCTGTGGAGAGATACAGTTCAAAGGACAAGCCATTTGATATGGAGAGCCACATTAAAAGCTTATTATAAATGTGATTGATGCATTTAAATTTAAAAGTTCAATTGTGTTTTTTGTTTTTTTGGTGCAAACTTTTTCGTACTAGACTGCGTGTACACCACTGTTTAAAACACGATTCTGTATTTTGCTTTATTATCAGCATATATCTATTATGACGGGTGTTTTTGAAACTTTTTCAAAGCGAAAACATTTTGATGTGTGTGGCAATATTTTCCTAGATGACTAGTCTTGAGTACGCTAGTTGTTTTAGTTGATATTAAAACACAAGATATTAGCTGTGCATTACTTTTCAGTGTTTGTTAGCATTAATCATGTTGTTGAATAAAATTACAAGAGTTGCATTAAAGACTGGAAATGCAAAAAGTTTATTGGTGAGATAATAAAAACTATGTAAAGATGAAACTGATCAAAAACGTTTCGCTAAATTTCATACAAAACATAGGTGTTTTTGTTTTTATAAAAATATAAATTGCTTGGTAACACTTTTGATTTTACCGCTCTATGGTTCACAAGAGTTCTTCTGATACTTTTTCAATAAGTGCAACAATTTATCCCAACTACTAAAAAACATAATATATTTTCAATCTATGAAAAAAAAGAACAGTGATACTGGCAATGTTTTAATATAAAATGTATTTTGCAGGTGCCAACACATACGTCACTGTGTAAAACAAAACCTTCCTTTTCCGAAGACCGAAATGGGAAAGTTTACGAAATGCGAAAATATGTCTTCAAACCCGACGCAATTCCTGAGTTTAATAAAATAAATGAGTTGTTTTATTTAAGAACAAACGTATCAAAGTTGGTCGGTTATTGGTCATGTGATATGGGAAGCACTCTTAATTCATATGTACATATTTGGGAATATGGTAAATGCCATTTACTAGTATTTAGTGTATAGGTTTTAAATTGTAGCAATATAGTTTGAGATAATTTTGAAGTGATGTGTATATGAATAGGTAATGTGCTCAAATAGAATTGAATAATGTCCGAATTTTTATTGCATCATTTTTGTTTATTATGTATTGGTTAAGTGGGGTAAGGCATGTTAGGTCACCAGGAATTTAGGCCAGAGTTGGCCTATTACCCCTGGCACCTATATTTTTACCAAATATCTCCAGAAGGTAAAGCCTGTTGTTTCCAAACAGGACAGTGTTTTAATGCTAATAATGCATGATAGATTACCCCCTAACAGCTTAACCAAGGTCACACACAATGTACATAGTAAGCCTAAATCCTAGAACCCATGGCATGCCCTGATGTGGGACCTCACTTCTATAGAATGAGCATTAACAATGTTTGGGTAATGGCAATGGGCCAACTGTAGCCTAAATCCTAGTACCCATGAAGTGCTATGGTGTGGGACCTGACTAATATTGAATAGCCCCATGTATACAAGTCAGTTTTCACGCTTAACACGACAATGTTTGCAGATGACCTTCAACACAGAGCAGAAGTTCGTAAAGCTCTTTCACAGAACGAGGAATGGATTCAAAAATATTTTTCAAAGCTGCTTCCTTTGTTGGATGTTCAAGAAAACTCTACAATGTATTTGCCTTCGTGGTGCAAACAAGTTAATGACGTGGGGAAACAGAATGGTACTTGATGTGTTCTTGTGTTTGTATTGAGACGCAAAATAGTAGAATGAAAACTAAGGCGAGCACACACGTATACATAGGTCACTTAATTGATATGTAGCGGTGATAGCAACCCAAATTACTACATAGCTACACAATTGCTCCTGATACAAACCTAATATCCGACTGCTTTTAAGCATTTAATTGAAATAAATTAATATCAATTGCAACTAACCTATAAGCACCAAGCATGGAGTGACAGATCCACCATGGAGTTTTCTGCACTGCAATATTAAGTTATTCAGTAAACATTAGGAACCAATAAGTTAGATTTGTTTCATAGGATTATGCATCTAACTATCCCTGTCTCCCCTGCATTTAAAAACTTTTATTGTTCAAAATCTAGCTTTGCAAATAAATAAAAGATGGTTTCAGTATTTACTACAAAATACATATATAGGTGTCTTTGAACTAATGACGTACACAATGGTAACGGGTGGGTCGGTTATTTGGGGGGAAAAGTTGAAAGCCACCATAAAAGCTCATGCTAGAATTGGTTACAGTGATTTGATTGGAGTTTGGTACACAGATATTGGTGATCATAACACAGGTGCTTATGCAATGAAATATAATTGAAGTTGGAAATATATTTTTCTTTTTTAAATGGTGTTTTAGACTTTTTTGTAAGTGTAAAATTAAACAGTTTTGTAAGTGTAAAATTAAACAGTATTTTTGTAAGTGTAAAATTAAACAATATTTTTTGTAAGTGTAAAATTAAACAGTTTTGTAAGTGTAAAGTTAAAAGGAAAGAACTTCCCCAAAACATATTATGTATATGCTACCTCATTAACAAAGAATATTTTAAAACTTCTACACTGCATGCAGCCAGCCCATTGTTTGCATGATACTAACCTGATTATTTTACATCTCCAGTTCAAGTTTTGTGGCGTTATGATTCGTTTGACAGTAGAAGGATTGGACGAGACAAAGCTCACAATGATGCAGTAGTTGTCAATAAAGGTGCATTTAAATTTAATCGCTTTTAAATAATTTAAGTATAAATAATTACAACAGAAAACTTGCAAAAACAAACCAACTTATTCAAGATACAAATGAAAACAAACCTCCAATAAATAATCAACCAACTTGAAGGAACAAGGTGTATGAAACAAAATACCAGTTTTATAACGATTGTCGTTCCCCAATCATGAAGAATAAATAAGTTTTTTTTACATTTGTTCCACTAATAGCCAATAGATTTCTAACAAGCGTAAAAAATGCACAATCATTGTTACATACAAGAAAAGTTTTTCCTGGCTGACATTAATGATTTATAAAAAGTACAGCAATACCTAAAGACTGTAAAAATGTGTAAATCTAATTGATGTATTAACCTTGTATGTTTATCACAGTAAGAGACAACTTTAAGAATGTGACACAGCATTCATCTATCCTTATGCTCCCAACTCCATTCTCTACTATGCAATAAACACTTCTTGGGTAAATCCTACTGGTGTACAATGTTATAGAACTAATTTGGTGAGATTTTTTTGGTTTACTATACAATAGCAACTTCTTTGGTCTGATCTGTTGTACAATGTATTAGAACTACTTAAGGGTGGAATTTGTCTAGTGTACAATGCAGTAAAAGTACTTCGGCTTTCACATATCCTGTCTATAAAAATCAATATTTTGTACGGAAACTATTTTACCATCAGCTTTACAGTTCCATCTGTATATATGCCAATATTGTGTGTTATTTCTTCAAGCGTACTTTCTATCTGCGTAGTATATAACTTATCAAGCTGTACAAACTTTCTGCATGGCATTATTTTCATAACGTCTGTGTATTTATATCGACCCCATATGCTTTTGGTTGCTCGGCATTTTTCAGTATCTTCGAAATAAAATAAAAACATGATGCTTCTTTGTTGAATGAACACTAAAGGACTTTTCTGCTTATCCACACACTGTAATAGCTTCAGCAACTCGACTGTGGGCGGCAACCATGGATAAGTCATTCAAGTTCCCACCCACAAATATATAAATGACCAAACAAACCAAAAGTCATGTCTGCTTATCCACACACTGTAATAGCTTGCTTAATATAAAATTTATTTCATCTAAAACGGTGAATTCATTCCAAGTTTTGTCCCAAATTCAAGTCTTGCACGTTTTTGGCTCCGAGTCCATAATTGAATTTCCCTCCATTTTGCCAACTCATTGCTGACTAAGCATGGGATGGACCACAGTGTTGCCAGTGGGAAAATTACATTCTGGGATCAAAAATAAAGTTGCACAACATGTGTGTGTTAAATGCAGAATTATATAGTACTGTGGGGGAAGACGGGACACCTTTAGCACATAATATCTAAATATCCTGATCCTGTTTTGACAATTAACAACGGTCTATGAGAGTCGTAAGGATAAGGTTTTATAATTCTTTGAATGTTCTTTATTTGCTACCAAATGTGACGTGAAAATAGAATAAAAACGTTTCCCATCTTCTCCCACCCTACTTAACATTACATTCATATCAATATACCTGGTACGGCCCAAAGTAAAATATTGGGTTAGTGAATTTAGATGTTGAAACACCGCTTGTTACTACAATGTAGCTGTATAGAGTCTGAACAACCAACCTGGAAATAAATAACAAGAGTTAAAACATTCTATTCTGTATGGGTGAGGGATTATAGTAGCATATTTTAAGCCATAACCACAACATCTATGCTACCTCATCGAAAACAAATATTGAAGCTTGTCTATTCTAAAATGTGCGCAACAAAAGTTGGCAAGAAGAAATATTACTATATGAAATTATAGAATCATATTGGGATAATTTTAAGTCGATTTTTTTATTAGATTGAAATATAGAATAACTTACAAAGTTAAAATGCATATTATCCATGGTTTGTTAGAAAGAGGGGAAACTTGTTTCAACGATTTCCATCTTTGTATGTAAGTTGATGATATTATACCTGGGCGTGAAATGTAATAAATAAAGTTTAGTTATAAACTACATACTATTGTGAGCATGTATGACCTTGAGTAAAACACTGTAAAGTTACATACGGGTCAACTCAGAAGCAAGCATGCATGAGGTGTATGCAACAGAACACTCGTGTTATAAAAACTGTCATTGTCCAGCCGTCCAAAGATAACAAGTTACATGTATTTAAGAGTTTCTTGTTAAATAAGTTTCATTTTATTAAATTTAATATGAACTAATGTAAAATCAAACATAACTTCAACATTAAATTCATACCTTTAGTTTTTACGATTGCTAAGAGTTAAAACAGCCCAAAAAATATTAAAACTATTATAGAAATAACATGCACACAACTTACACATATATAGAAATAATATAAACACAGCAATTTGTTGAGATTCGCGCGTCTTCTGCTGAACAACAGTTCGAAAACGAAACCCAGCAATGTTTGTGTTGTTTTCCACAAGCACGGAAATAACAGGCGGACATTTTACGCTGGAATATAAATCTGGTTATTAGTGATAAATGTCCATTAAGAGAGCAATGACTGCTAAGTGTTTTGCCCAAAGTAACATACGCTTATCAGTATCACTGGAATATAAATCTAGTTAAACATTAAATGTAATTCATATATATGGGTAATAATTTGTACAACCCATTAGTGACCACTGGGTTGAATTATTGTCCATTAGGTCCCAACTACACATACGCTCATTAGTATCAAGCATTGAAAACAGTATTCCACAGTTATAATGCAAGAACTAAACCACTGGACTGAGCCACATCCTAGACATTATGATGTAATAAATGTGGATTGTTGACTCACGTATATGGTGGATTCATTGATTTATTGATGGTGGATTGGTTTGTCACATTAGATGATATGTTAAAGTGCATGGCTAACTGTGAGGAATAACTTTGAAACATTAGTTTGAGAACACACTATGTTATAAGCTTATAAAGGATATTGCTATAAATATGATATAAATTCATAAAACAGAACCAAAACAGATGAAGTTTTAACTACTTTCTTAATAATGGTTTCTTTCTATATGGGTGAGGTGGGAAACAGAATGGGACCTGGGATCTAGAGCAGAGTTGGTCCATTACCCCAACATTGTATTTGTACATTCTATTCTATATGGGTGAGGTCTTATAGTGAGGCAAACCTAAGATTTAGGCCAGAATTAAACTTTTTTATGTATGTTATATTCTACACTCTTACTTAATAATAACCATTGTTAGTTTACAAACCTTATTATCGATGTCATAACAGATGGACAATACGCATAAAACATGAAGGATTACAACCACCAAACAACTTGGGAGGAATTTGGTTGAAAAATGAACAAGATTTTGGCGGAAAATTTGAATATTTGGAATTTTGTCGGTTGTGTTTTTGAGCGAGGCCCAAGTCATAAGGTCGCTGTCAGGGGGGGAACCAAGGAGAGAAAAACTGAAAATAAAAATAAGATAAATGTTTAATACATACGAAATGTAGTTTAAAGTGAAAAGTATATTCTATTATTTATAGTAAACTTATTTTAATTTGCACACACCCAACTGATAAACAACAAATAACCACAAAAAGACAATGTGTAAAACCATTAATATATATTTTTAGATTACCTTAAAATTGGGGTCAAAATAAACACCAACCAAAAAACATCAACCGCAGTGAAAATAGGAGGGAAATAAATCACATGACCAAGTAGTTGAACCAATGAGATCATAGATAAACATTTCATGTAAAATATCAAGCTCACATTTAGTAGGAACAAGAAGTGACGCGCCTGGGAAAATTTATATTTGAACTTTTTGGAACTCATCATTATTCTAATATATGTAGATAAGTCCTATGAAAAGGCACGCCATGGGATGCCAGGGTTTTGGCAGATTTAATCTTTTATCCCGGATAGAAGTTTTCGTATATGAAATATTTTTGGTTTATTTTTAATTAAAGCTATTTTACAATAGTTTTAAAGGTCTTTTACAAAGAAAAACAACTTTAATTCAAATTGAAAAACTTTTTCCCCACCTTTCTTATCATGTTGTATATGACCAACAAACTACTATCACCAGATAGCGCCACAGAGCACGGGAAAGTATTTAACTTCCTGGCAGTTGTCATGGCAATGTTGTCCAAATCATCTAAAGTGTTCGAGTTATCCAACTTTAAAAGAAAACAATATTTTAATAAAGAAGTTATTTTACAAATGACATTTGTAGACAGCATACTTTTACAAGCTTACAAGTAACACAAAATACACCTTTTTTGGATTTATTGATTTTATAGATCATGGCTGATAATTTGGACAGCTCATTAGTGACCACTGGGCTGGAGCAATTGCCGTTAAGCACCTTGCTCAAAGACACATACGCTGGCAGCAGTGGCCACGCTGATCCTCAAACCCATACCCTCTCCAAAGTTTAGTCTAAAACTATAAGCCTTAACTACAAACTAACATTAGTAAAATTATCTGTAGTTGACGAAGGCTGGAAATAAAGTTTGGATTCCGACTTCCTACTGCTGTTTAGAGACTCGTGTTTGTCACAATCATCCATTGTTACGCAGCTAACTATTGGTTGAAGGCCAATACTGTGAAAATTTAAAAATTAGGAAAAAAAAACAACCTATATTTCAACGTCCTTCATAAGATTCCTAGAATACTGGTACAAGTTGACAAATTAATCCAAATGCCTTATATTTAACATTAAAAAGGAAAGAAAAATAATAAATATGTTCTTTTCTACAAAGTACACACATGTGGTATTTATCAACCATGGCCTACTAAAGAGCCCTCAGTAGGCCATGTATCCACACACCTAACACATATATATGATGTCATAGATATACATAAATATCTCACTTACCTAACGTTAGCTTGTGAGAAGATGATAATATTCTTGATAGAATCCGAACTCCCCACACAACAAACTACTTCCCCATACTTCTGCATTATTTCAATCATTCTACGTGAAGCTGGAAACATAGTTGGTGCAACATAAGATATAACTTACAATAAAGATCCAGTCATAATGGAAAATATCCATTTCGGGTTTTGGTGTACCAGCCTGCCTTAAATTTGTGTGCTCTTAAAGTGTGCTGGATCAGGTTTTTTTCTCTATCATTCATTCTATATGGCTTAGCAAGCCATGGGAACATGAGATCCATTTACTCATGTTCCCAATTACTCCACCACATAAGATACAACATGAACCTCAATAGATATTGAAGCCTATTGGTCCCTCAAAGGTAGGGGACAAAGGCTTTAAATGTAATGGATGGGAAATCTTTCCTTGGCGGCTCAGCCATACCCAGCCAACCAATAAGACATAAATTACATTTGTTTCAACCAATAAGTCACAAAGTTGATACAATATAATATATATAACTCACATTGATGTTTACAATCAGTAAAGAGAGGAACAAGTAATGGAACATTATCAACATTCTCAATGTGTGGGACAATATTTTCCACCCCGCGTGGTAGTTTCGCCTGTCGTGATAAACATTAAGTGAATACAATACATGTACCATTGCTACTTTACAATAAATACAAGATAAATTGATTACACAGATTCTGTTATATGTGGGTTTACAGATGCCACCCCATGGGGCTAAACACAACTCATAAGATGAATGGTTTACCACAGATACTCCTATATTATATGTGGGTGAGGTCATACAGCACGGCACATCATGGAAGTCTAAGTTTCAGGCAAGAATTGCTCCATTACCCCAACACCCAGGGTGCTACAACTTGGTGACTACTGGATTGGGGAAAAGTCTGTTAAGTAGTGTCTTTTACATTTTTTGGGCTTCCCGGGTGTCGGGGTAATCCGCCATATCTGAACTAAATCCCGGGTCCTTGACAAGGTCCCGAGCCACAAGAATAGAAAAAGTGTCTTTACCGTGGAAACATATACCATCAAAAGTATTGATATCGAGCATTGAATCTCGTACCCTTTGGTTATAATGCAAGCACCTCATTGCGCCATTAACAGACCTAATCTACATTACACAACATACTCTGTTCAATGCATGAAACTCCGAGTCAGAAATACTGGATTCGCTTCTCATCTGTGGATCTCGAATCAATGCTGAAAGTTCGTCTTCTGTGGGTGGTATGCGGTTATAAATATATAATATGAGTATTATGTTACTTCTGCTACCAGGCATAATGTAAAAAATCCTCAGATCGCTTTTCTGGTATAATAAGGCAAACTATTTCCTACACAATTTCTCTGATGAAGTCTAGCGGAGATGAAAAGTCAGAAATACACTTTTTTTATACCAGATGAGCTGCTAAAAGATTATTTATATAATGAGAGGTAAAAAATGTGTTTTCTAATATTCACATACGCAGTTTGCCATCTTACATAAATAATTATAAATAGAAATCATATAAACCGTATTCTTCTCGATATTCCGGATTATTCTGCAAGGTTTCGAACACGCTGTCACGTGGCAAGTTGTTGCTTGACAGCGAAATGTGACAATTCCACCCAACTTCTAAACCCATCTTCTCCGCGAATACCTGGTGACAAGAAATTTTAGATCAAAAATGTTGAGAAAAACTTATTTATAATTCTAGAATTTATTTTTTAATGTTGAATAATAAATTTATTTACATCTTTTTAACTTATATTTCAAAACTGAAGTGCCAACTAATTTATAATTTCACCCGTGATTTAAATTCATCAGCAGATGAGAAATGAACAAATCTGATGCAAGCTCCTTCCAATGCTTCAACAAACTGGAAGATATGAAGCCGAGCCTGATATTGAACGGATAGCATGCCAAGGAAGATTTGTTTCGATGGAAACTGGTCAACACTGGGGAAAATATTGGTCAAAACTGGTGGAAAATGTTGGTCAACACTGGTAGAAAATATTGATCAACACTGGTAAAAAATATTGGTCAACACTTAAATAAATAAATAAAGTTTGAACCCTAACTGCAAAAGTTTGCACATTTTGATAAGTGAAAGGGATTTTGTCGAAGTAAATTCTTCACTGGTTTTAAATAATTGTTAAAAAATAAGCTCAACAAACTGTTAAAGCGCTCAAAGCAGTTTTAATACATATCCAGAAGTTTTAGTTGGTTACCTGTGTTCGTTGCTGATATCCTGAAAGCTGTTCCCATGCTCCGCAAACTGGGACGACACTGGTTTGTAAGAGAATCCAACGCAGTGACCCATTATCGCACTCCGGTGGTGAAAATCGAGACACTTTTTCCTAGAAGTTTCCGTGAATTTTTGAACTTCTTCCCCGTTCCAGAAATAATCACAAAGTTCGAGAATTAAATCTCCGGTTCCAGAAGTTAAAAGATGGTTCCCGTCTGTGGGGGAGGGTGTGTTTTATATGTGGGTGGGAACCAGACTTGTCACACCACGGTTGCTACATTTTTTACATGAAATTTATGTACAAGTACTCTGTATCATGGCATGAGTATAGACTTTGGTAAAAAATGTGTTCGTTCAAGAGATTTTCATCTTAAATGTATGAGTGATGTACAACAAAAGCACCATAAAATATTTTGGCTCTGTCAGTCAGAATTTTGCTGACCAAAGTTTCGACGAGTAAAAAATAATTGTCGGTCAGCAAAATTCTTGCCAAAGGAGCAACAATACACATATAATATTCCTGGCAGAAACAATGTATATCAAAAATACGATATGGGACCCACATTGTGCATGAGAAACAACCATTCCATGAGCGAACATCAAACTTTCCGATTCTTGATGTTTGTTTGGACGTGTAGCTCTATCGCCATCGTGTGGTGGGTTGGTGGTTCGGAAAATTGACATTGTTCTCTAAAATTTAGAAAGTTCATGAAAAAATATAAGATGTTTATAGAATAAAACAAGATGATTATAGAAAAAATCCAAGATATTTTTAGAAAAAATTTAAGATGTTTATAGAATAATATAAGTTGTTTATAGAAAAAAAAATATAAAGCATCAATACGGAAAACATATATTGATATGATTCGTTTTAAATTTTGAATCTTATGATTTTTAAATTTAAAATTTTTTACCTTGGGCAAATATAGAAATCTTATATCTTCGGAAAATCCAATCAAGCGTGACAACGAACAAAGACCAAGCTTTGCGTTTAAAGTTTCTGAAGGAAAAATTATAAAGTTGAATTACTTTTAAAAGTGAAAGCAATGATTAGTTTTAAACTATCAAAATTTCAGTCATGTATTAACAAGGCTATAGAACAGTGGTCTTATAAAATGTGATTGAAAGATACTGTGTTTGGTGTTACGACTGTTTGCTCGACAGATAACCCTTTGTTTACCCCTACGATTCAACTTAACTTTTTCATAGTTACCCCATACTAAATCTTAAATAGAGTAACAACTTCCACACGTGTTAATGCAACGACCGTTGTTGTTGTAAGTTTGCGTGTGTCCTTAAGACAAAATGGTTAAAAGTTTGTTTTACAGACACTAAAATACAAGACCATTCATTATCATCATATATACCGGGTACTTTCAATCCATTCGAAACTGCAACAAATTCCATTCTTTTCTCGGCTTCGAGTAAATCCACGTTCGTGTCACACTGATGATGTCATAATCATAATTATTTCATCATGAAACAATATAAACACCATTGTTACCTCATTGTGCTTCATTATGACATCAGAATAAAACCTTTGTTCCGTTTTATTTAAAGCAGCTGGTATAACAGCAGGGTCGAGGGGATTCCCCATTTGCGATACCGTGATATTTAGTCCGATAGGTTTTAATGAAGAAAGGTGTTTCCCCCAATCTAAGTCATCAAAATGAAGCTGAAAGTTTCAAATTTTTAAATAATAATCAATGAATGAACGCAACTTATTTATCGTCATGTGACTGGCAAGGTCATTTGTTATAACATGGGTGTTCTGTACCATAAACCTCGTGCCTGCTTACAAGTTACCATGTATGTCACTTATTTATCCTCGCATGGCGAGGCAACGACAGTCGTTATAACACAGGTGTTCTGTTTCATACACTTTGTGTCCGCTTACGAGTTACCATGTATGTAACTTTGTGAATGGTTACACAGTATACACAATAGTTGTGCTGAGACTCGTGCCCATAACCTTTGGGCTAGAAACCGCTAGATGGATGCGTGGAACAGCAGTGAATATAGATGTTGCGATAAAAGATGGAACATCTGGGTGAGATTTGAACCTACAACCCCCTACACCCTAAACATCATATTAACACTACCCTCATACCTTGTTTGAATTCTGTGTGTCTTGCGATAATGTTAGGATTTCTATGTGTGGTTCTGCTTGACTGCCTTCAAATGTTGCATTCTACGAAAAAAATAGAAAAAAAAATAATAAAAATAAACACAAACTATAAGGTTATGAGAAAGTGTGAAATTACAAAGTATATGAAACTTGAAAATGATTTGCTTCTCACCATGGCAAGAGTATCTGGTTCATCATCTGAGTCTGAAGTGGAATCTGTCAAATTAATGAGAGATTTAATCTTAATATATATGTGAATGTAACATGAACCAAGGGATTATCCATTGACTCTGAGTTTAAAGCTCGACGCTGCTACCATTGTGGGCGTATGTGTCCTTGGTCCAAACACTTAATGCCAATTGCTTCAACCCAGTGGTCACTTAGTTCTCGTAAGTAAATAGTTCTCGTAAGTGGGCAAAAGATGTACAAAACGGGACATATGTGTTTTAACGACTGTAATTATTCTGCCACATGAAGATAAAACAAGTTACACTCATCCACACACTACAATAGCTTCATTAACTTGATTATGGACATGGGAGTGGCAACCATGGATAAATCACTCAATTGGCCACAAACAAAACCAATAACTGTATAAACAATAGTTACCTGTGTCTACATCATGCTTGTTGAGGAAAAAGATTTTCTCCGGTGCTGGTTCGTACCACGATAATATTCCTTCTTTATTAACACAGCACAACACCTATTTTGATGTCATAATAATCACAATAACACACAGGAATTTTAAAAACTTTTTTTTAAATATAAGGTCTGGAAAAGTTCCTATGTCAAATTTACTTCTTATTTTTTACAAAACCAACATGCAGGTGCCGGTTTTAGATTGGCTTTATCAGATTAATTGGCTTTTAGGTAAAGTGAAAACAAGTGGAAAGATGTTATTAACTTACAATACACCTATCTAAAACACCATATATAAAATATATTGATTTAGCGGAAACTTGACAATGGATCTAACATGTATGACACAAATGTCCCTGTGTTTCAAAATGTTTGATTTAAAAACTAAAATCATCTTCAGTTTTTTGCCCGAAGTCAAATTGATCATGTCATTTTATGATCTCATTATATATAACAACAAACTCACAGTCAAGGTCCCCAACATTTCAAAAGCACCGCTGTACGAAAGATTTCTCCCAACCAGAATATCAAGAAACACTCGCTGCCAATTCTTCAAAAACTTCTGTTTTAAAATGTCAACCAGTTTTAACATTTTACATATATAGCAATGTAGGATAAACAAGACGGTCAAAGTATGTTATACGACAGTTTAAAACGATTTACACATTTTTTAAAATGAATTCATGTAGTCTAGTTTAAATTTAGTGTAAACATAATAAACTTTTTTGTGTAAATATTAAAATAATAAAGAAAGTGAAACAAGCAATCATTTCTCACATATTTCATGCTGTGGTTGCTTTTCATGGTTGGTGAGATTGTCTTGGCTTCCCCCACCCCTAGCAGTGTTGACCAAATAACCGGGCACATAATGGGAAGCACTGGCAACACTATGAGACAAGGGGACACGGCGGCAACACTGAACCAATGTATTTGATCGGTCAATAAAACATAGCCTTCTATATCAACCATGGGGCCAAGGATAAGCCACAAACATCCAATACCAACAGATACAACCTGCGATAAAATATTGGGATTTTAGATTCTGTTTTTATTAACAATATTCTATTTTTTGGGAGTGAGGTAGTTGTCGAAGACTTAAGCTAGATTTGGCCCAATACTCCAACAACCAGGGTTATTACCAATGTTAGAGGTGTATTGAGCTTTAAACATATCAGAAATTGGTGGGACAAAAAAATTTTACATTGTTTTTGCAAAGAAGTGCTGCAATAGTTTTCTGCATATATTATCTTAAACACTTACATTTTGTTGTTCTACTACAGACGAGTTATCTTGTTTTTAAACACATATTATTGTGGTAACTGTTTTCTTGTGAACAATAACGCTAAAACATACATTGTTGTACAAAGATTTTGGTCTTATGTTAATTAGGGGCTGATATTGATATTAACACATCTTGTAACACATGCATGAATGAATGTAACTTAATTTATCCTCGCGTGGCCGGAAAACGACAGTGGTTCACATGGGTTTCACACCTCGTGCCAGCTTACGAGCTACCATGTATGTTACTTTGAGGGTTATTATTTTTTTTGGATTTTTTTATTTTTTTTATGTATGGCTGATAATTTGGACAACCCATTAGTGACCACCGGGTTGGAGCAATTGCCGTTGTGTCTTGTACAAGGACACAAACGCCCACATACATAACAACATAAGAGATAACTTACAGTCAACATTGGTAGCATCATCATAACCACGTTACGCATCACGATTCTTCGATAAATTGTTAACGTTGAACGTGGTCGATCATGCATGATGCCCTTAGTCTCCAAACAGCCTGTTATCTCTTCTATTATCGGACTTTTCAAAACTTTAAATCTGAAAAGAAAACATATAATATTAATACATATAGATTGATTGAATGTAACTTCTTTATAATCGCGTGGCGGGGCAACAACAGTCCTGATAACAGGAATGTTCTGTTTCAAACTTGTGCCCTTTATGAGTTATTGCATATGTATAAAGTATGAACTTAAAAGGTGATTATTTTTCTGAATGGCTTACAATTTTAACTAAACTTAGATTATGTAAAACATCAATAATTAAGAAGCTTACTGATGTAAATATGAATCCTCAGTGGAGTTGTTGCATTTCAAATCATCTTGGTTGACACTATCTCCCTTTGACAACCTGATGCAAGTATCCTAAAACAATAAAAACATAAAAAAATCTCTCTTTTCCATTCTACACGGGCGAGGTCCTACAGTGTGATAGCCAGGAGACCTAAGTTAAAGAACCTAAGATTAAGTTGGCATTTAAAGGAGTAGTTTTGGGGGCATAAACAGAAATAAAGATAGAAATATTATATATTTACCTGATTACACGCTACAGCGCACGGTGAACTTTGACCCACACATAACCCGATGATGTCATCAGTAGCTATCAATGAAGTTGGAAACAATACAGGTTTGTCTGTAAACAAAGAGCAGACATCATAGATGGATTTTCTCTTTAAATACGATAGCAAAAATAAAATTAATAAAAAATTATATTCATTAAAAATCCCACAAAAACAATCACCAACAAAGTTACATATGTGGTAATGTGTAAGCGTGCACGAGTTGTATATAACAGAACATCCGTGTTATAACGACTGTCGTTACATCGCAATGTGAGGATAAATAAGTTTTATTTTACAAAACCACTGATCCAAAAACAATAGCCATGCAAATACAACCCACCCCTACCATATTGTTGGTTATATAAGTAGGTTTGTGAGGATGTGTTGAGGTACGATGTTTTCTGATCGTCAAGAAATGTCAAAAAATCATCAAGAATTTCAAGAAAAGAAGATTCTTCGAGAGTTTCTGAAATAATTGGGATATTTGAAAACTAAAGAAAATTAACAGCATTTGCTAGGACCCAGTGGTTCCTTATAAGTTAACTAAATGGCTAACCATAAACACCAAAAAATATTCACCAACAAAGTTACATACACGGTAACTCGTAAGCGGGTATGAGGTGTATGAAACAGAACACCTGTGTTATAATGACTGCCGTTGCCCCGCTATGCGAGGATAAATATCTTCATTTACTCATTCAAAATCTTCCAATTGTATTTAATTATCTATGTTTGTAACAATACATCACATAACACCTTTTATTAACTTTGAAAGCCAAAGAAGATTTTGGATAATTTCTTTTCTTTGTTTTCTCTCACTCCAAACATGAACAAAAATGTTCAACGCCAAAAGCAGAAGAATCAAAACGCACACAACTGCAGTAGAACTAGAATAAAGTATTTAAAACAATTTTGGTAAAATAAATAGGCTATTAAAAATATTCCTAAACAATTAAGAAAAATATAACAAAAAACAGCACATAACAACAAAACAGAAATCTTGGGAAACAGCTATTTTAAAATAAAATACGAGAAAAACTTCTAGTTAAAAGAAGGGAATACAGCTTTAAAAAAATCCTCCTAACTCAAAATAGTGAGACATATATCTTACCTGGCATCAAAACCTTTCGCAACAGAACCAAACAATACAGCAACACATATGACACCACATGCTAACACTGGCCATGGAAGAGTGGATGATATACCAAGTATTGTGGCGCACTGGAATGTAAGGGTTATTCATTCATGTATTGGGCCATGGCACAATGGTTCGCAGACATGTCTCTAACACAGAGGTTTTGTGGGGAAAAATAAACATATGCTGAGCACAGTCTTATAAAATATTTAAGAGTGTCTTACAATGTACAATATAAAGTGTTGCAGTCAGACGTGTTATACTTATTTTTTGTCTCTTTAACAAGAATTTTGCTGACCGGCATTTTGACTTCCTATTCAGGCTGTCATTATCGGGGTGAAATCATACACAGATGTAATTCTTGCTGAAGAACCAAAACAAAAGTATGTATGTAATGTATAAAACTACAGTTAAAATACTATACCGGGCCATGTGAATACTTGGCTGCTACTTCTTCCAACTCTTGCGCAATCTTGATCATTATTCCAACTTCGTGGCAACCAAACCTACTTGTAGCATGTCACATAAGAATTACACATCCTAACTACCACATTCAAACACACCAACCATATAACACAACCTACTGCTGGTGTGGTGTCTGTAAATGACATTTAGAGTGAGTGAGATTAATCCTATGGTATTTAAAAGGATTAACAGAATGAATGCATTCAATACGTCAACAGTTCATGTACAAGGAATCAATGTGTTAACAGCCACATTTTCTTGAAAAGCTAGTAATAAGTCCTTTATCGCTCTCCACAGAACTTTAGATAACAAAACATTTACATAAAATACAAAATATTATGTGGTCGGCACCAAATTTTGACAAAATTTTCTTGAAACATAATATTTACGCGAACACAAAAAGTCAAAGAAAGTTAAAAGAAACAAATTTGTTGTTCACTCAGTGTCTGCATTGATGTCATCTTTTTTAACAGCATGTAAAATATAATTAACACTGGTATTTTGACACTTAGTCCACTTATTATTAAGTGGATTGTAATTCATTCCAACTATCTTCTGTATTTCACAATTTCCTGAAAATAATGAAAAGTTTAAATATAGTAATGGGGTTAGGCGTGTGCATTGTAACCACAAGACACCAGGTTCAATGCTCGGTACTGCTACTTTGTACAGGCTTGTGCTTTCAGCAATACACTCTAAACTAATGGGTTGTCCCAACTCATACAGTAACACTAAAAGTAACCAAAGTTCTATAATACTTGCTAAGCGGGCACAAGGTGTTTGAAACAGAAAATCCAGGTTACAACAACTGTTGTTACAACGGTATGCGAGGATAAATAAGTTACATTGATTGAATATTTTAATAAAACTAATCTTAAAACAAAAGAGAACCATACAAATTGACTATATCCCACACTTTTATTTATAACAAGTGTTAACAAGTCATTTTGCCGTTGATTTCCTTCTCTTCGTCCTTTAGATAAAATAATTTTCACTATCGTGTTTAAAGAGATAAAAATAAATTATTTCCGTTATGTAAATTCCACCTTGATTTAAATATGACTTGATCTCATCCGTTGTAACAAACATCTCCCAATCATGAGTGCCTGGTGGTACAACACCCAACACCTCTTCTGCCATAAGCACTGCTAGAAGGTATGAGACCTGGGTCCTGTTGATTGTGCTGAGGAATAAGGACCCATTCGGCTGGAAACAATGTTTATGTAAGAGCTACAAATCATGGTATATGCTGGAAGTTACTATGGTACAGGGGTAAAGTCATATACAACTAAATGAGCAGGTTATTTTTCTAGCTGCAACAGGTTTTAAACCCTATGGTTATAAAGCAAGTACCTTAACTTATGATGACAAGTCATCCAAATTTAAGCCTTTCACGCAATTTTAACTATGTTTTATTTAATTCTGTATGACTTACAATTAAAACTTATAGGCAACCAACAACAATTAGTTAACATAATGAGCCCTTATAACTTATAAGTGTCCAGCATCAAAATTAGAATCTTTAGGTTACAATTCAAGCCCACTGAGCCACAGTGTCGACCCATACATATTAAACCCACCATCAACAGCGAACAACAACTGTTGATAAACTTCGTCTTATGTTCAACGTGTTCAACCACCTCCGATGCAACAACTGCATGAAATCGTAACGTACCCGCACCAACGATATCTTCGAGATCAGCATCGATGTATTGAAGGTCTGATAACTCTGTGTCGCCATCTCTGCGTAAAGATATATAAATGTTTAACCACTGAGTGGCGCTAAGAGCTTAAATAATATGGGTTGTCTAATTGCCTGCCATACAGAAAAGAATCACCCAATAAGTAAATATGTGGTAACTTGTAACCAGGCACAAGGTGTATGAAACAGAACACCAGTGTTATAACGACTTGTAACCGGGCACGAGGTGTACACCAGTGTTATAAAGTTTGCACAAGGATAAAAGAAGTTACAATCATTCATCCATTTATAAATAAGAACCACCTATGCATCTTTGCAACTTCCAGGACATTATCTGATGCGTCGATCCCAAGCACTGATGCTCCTAGTCGAGCTAGTGGTTCACACAATACGCCGGCCCCACAACCAACCTCTAATATCTGGTGAATGCAGCAATTTAAAGTGAAACAAGTTATATATTTCAACCAGATTTAAAAACAATAGCCTACAACAATTTAGATTTGTAGGTATACCAAATTACATTTTTTTTTCCTCTGACGAATATTAGTTGGCAAAATGTTGTGCAGATTTAAAAAGCATGAAAATTTCCGGAAATCTCTTTAAATGTAGTAAGGCCATTTTACCAATCTAGTACATATCCCATTCTATATGGGTGAGGTCCTTTATTTAAGCCAGATTTGGCCCATCACTTCAATCTGGTAAGTATTACAAAATCAACCTACCTTAATACCTTGCAAAGGTTTGGAAGTGAAAGGTTCCCCACAACCCATAGATATCAAACCATCTCTTATGAAAGGAACCCTCACTCGGTTCATGCTGTGTAATGCTTTCATGGCTCCATTTTCATCCCACCAACTTAACGTAAAGATATTTGTTAATGCATAGAAGCACAGACCCAATCGAGGTACTCAACTTGATTATGCCCATCATTATATGTCATGTATTTTTTATAATATTGATACAAGTCATATCTCTACATGACCACACACTATAAGTCATATCCCGACTTAACAGAAAACGATAATCAAGATGATCAGAAAAAGATGTTCAAACTTTGATCACATTTAAAAAAATGACAGAAGATCTCTTTCAGACATATAATTGGTTCAATATATTTAAATGTATTTCGTTGGAAAAACTGAGCACTTACTTTTCCGCAAGTTTTGAAAACTTTTCTGCTTCATATTCAATATTTGATTGTGATGTCATAAAACGAATCGATGGTCTTGAAACATGGAGATTATAATTTTCCAAAAAATGAAAATTTTTCAAGTTACGAAATTTTGGAATAGAAGATAAAGTTGTGAGAAGTCGTCCACAGGAGTGACAACTAATATTTAACATTTCACCCTAACTCTGAAAATGTAAAAACAAAATTTGAATTTTGCGAGAACATAGTTTAAAATATGACAAATATCTGCAAGTTTGATAAAAATGCTGTTTCTATGAAAACGAACATTAATAACGCAAGTCACTTCACGAAACTTATAATTAATCTAAATGTGATCAAATAATCTTTATTTCCTAGCAACAATTCATTATGAAGCTGTAAATGTCTTCGTTAACAATTTAAGCGACTCTCTAGCCTCTCCCGGTGGTAATACATTCAGCGCAGATAATGCAGAGTCACGATGATGTCGGCATATTTCTTCACATTCTTCAAGAACAGAGTTTTGTTTCGAAACTTCTGATGACAACTGTGGAAAAATTAAAGGCGTATATATATAATATATTTATAAAAATAAAAAAACATTTATTTTTTATAACAATAAATTGATTCCCCCAATTCTCTCAAACCTTTATCAAATACAACAAACCATGTCACACCTTTTGTTTCATCACCAAACCAATAATCAAATACAACAAACCATGTCACACCTTTTGTTTCATCACCAATGACATATTTGTGACATCATCAACATAAACAAAGTTTTTTAACCAATCAGAACCTCCGTGTTTGTTGGCCAACAAAACAACAGGTAGAGCGGAAAGTTCCGTCGAATAATGGTTGAAATTCCCATTGTTGTTGGTGTTATTGTTGATACACGTTATCCTCTGCATGTCCGCCCTTGCCTTTGATAAATAATGTAAAATATGTTAATATGCTTCAATTAAAAAATGATAATTAAATTTTAACATAGAAATTCAAATACTTTATGCAAAGACTTACTAAAAATTTAGTAATAAAAAAAAAAAATTGCAACTAAAATTGACTGTTGATAAATAGGGTTAATAAGTGTCTTTTTTAACAAAACCATAAAAAAAAAAACTAAACCCCTTCAGATTAATTACAGTAACATAACATACTTGTTGAGCAAGAATAAGATTTTTCCCGAAACTTGAAGCACATTCTGCAAATTCTCCATTTTGATTGGCCAGTTCAACTGCTGATAGACAAGCCTGTTGAGATATTATACAGATGGTAAATGGAATTTAATACAATATTTAAAAAAAATCTGGGGCAAAATGGAGTTACACTCATAGTTGTCAAACACAGGGAACCTGATTGATTAATGTGGTGAATGCAATATACTTTGGTTCTGCTTGTTTGTATAGACACCTAACAGCAGGGTGAAACCTAAAGTACTAGAGTATGGCACTCATCACTCTGACATCAACTCACATTAGAGATCAAACTTCCCTGTGAGAGGAAGATGGCGTCCTCCCAATCTTTCCTGGATGTTGGGAGAATGGATAAGGATGTTGGATCGGGAGAATCACCGGACTCGGGAAGAATGAAGAACCCGTGCGACATATCTGCTATGGATGATGACATCATGTTGACCACCTGTTATGTATATTATACATTAGGTGAAGGTTTATGTTGAATTAAATATTACTAAGGTACTATAACAGGGCATATAGGATCTGGAATTTAGGCCAGAGTTGGTCTATTATATTCATGTAACCTGTCATATCATAAGTTTCGTGAAGTTTTATATTTTATTAAAGAAGCTTATAGCTGGTTACCAAACTTGGTAGTAAAAAAGTAACACACAAAACTCAAATCCAACCAATTGTTTAATAAAAGGATATATATTTCACCTAAATGGCATCGTCAGTCTCTTATTCCGATAGATTCTATTTAACAGACTACAATTGATTATATTACAACTGGCCGGACTTGATTTTTATCTGTTACATTTTTGTAGCACCGATGTGTATTATATTTCATCAACTTTGTTCAACTATATGAGCACCAGATCAGGGTTAGACTCTCGGAATTTCAAGTTCAAGAGTTTTACCAACTTTTGAGTTCCTAAGTTCTGACAACGCAACACAAGCATTAGCGAGTAGGAAGTCTCCACTAAGAACCGCCATTTTGTTTCCCAACTCCATTTCCGATCTCGAGTTGTTTGAATCTTGTTTCATCAAAGTATCAACACCTGTCAATCCACGATGAACCAGAAACGCTGTGTGGATCAACTCTGTCAACTCTGCTAAGGTTCTTTGGCTATGAGGATGGAAAAAGATATAATGTTAATCTGTGTCAAGATACACCAAAGTAGTGCTTCTTAATAAACTTTTTTTAAACTAATAGCAAAGTCAAATCTTGCAACTATATTATTACCTAACATGTTTTATTCCATATGTAACTTTGTAAATGGCTAACGATTTTGACAATCCTTAAGTGACCACTGGGTTGAGCAATTACCATTAAGTGACTTGCCAAAGGACACATACGTCCACAATGGTAGCAGCATTAAGCCCTGTCTGTTTTGGTTCATGGGAAACCATTCCACTCTACCAGACTATGATAAACAATCTTACCTATTATAAATCTCATTTGAGTTCAAACTTGCACTCTTGTGTTGTGCAATCGATTTGGCAAAAAGTAAAACGATGAGACCTCGTGTTTGAACATTGTGTTTCGAATCGAAGAGAATTCCTCTGTTGGTAATAAAAGGACACATTTATTACATAATGTGAATAAACTTTTATTGATATCATTGTAAAAGATAATGAAGATCTATTCAATTTAATCAGCGAATTAGCAACAAAATGTTTGTTAAGACGGTCACTGTAATTTTAACTAGTTTGAATTTAAACATTCTACAACAAACATTGGTATTTACTATTCAACACAACAATAAATGAATGTAACTTATTTTTCTTAGCAGGCAGAAAAACGACAGTGGTTATAACACAAATGTTCTGTTTCATAAATCCACGGCCAGCTTACAAATTACCAATATGTAACTTCGGAGTGATTGTTTATCTGTATGGGTGGCAAACTAGGCAGCCCAATAGTAATCACTGGGTTGGAGCAACGGTTAAGTAAACAATAAACTCTTCAACAACCAACCTTGCAGTTTTAAGCAGCGGGTGTTTTGTCCTCACAAGTTTCCTTAAATGCAAAGCAACCGCACTTAGTTCATCGCTCAGTAGAGCTCGTAGACTGAGGAACGAGGTTGGGAAACCGACGATACGCTCGGCGTCGGTTTCAACTTTTGTCATTGTGCTGTTCGTGTCTTTGGACCAACCATTAAATGATAAACATCTCTTTAAAGGCAGATGCAGGTTGTTTAAACCTAAGGGGTAAAATAAATTAAACTAAAGCTGTGTGAAGAATGTTTCCCATTTCCCCTAATGGGGTAATGAACAATCCTGGCTTGAATCATGGTGCCCATGGCGTACCACGCTGCAGGCCAATTATCTGCCAGCCGCTGAACGTAACAACCAACCACTAACCCCTATGCCTCCTAAATTCTAACCAAAAATCCCTAACTACCAACCTATAACCCACCACTAGTCTAACATATAACAAAGTGAATTCATTAGCAAAACAGGCCAGGTCCATCAAGAGGTTATGGGATTTAGGCAAGAGATGGCCTTTATCCCACAGTACTATAAGTGCAAATTATACAACTATAAAAAACACAGACAATTTTGGTCTTAGAATGAAGTTTAGTGAATTAAACGTTAAATAACTTCTTACCTCCAAGTATTGAACGACATTGCACAATATTCATGATACGTGAGTTCACCCTTGCATAATTGAACGTCATTTATATTCCTGAGTTACTAACTTTGACACGAAAACAAACGCTAACTACAAATGTAACAACATGAACTGCACGTGAAATGTTGGGTGAACTCTTGAACCCAAACATTACGCTCCAATGAACACACCAAATAGAAATCAAATAACAGCTTTATAGATATAGTAAAACAATATTTTATTTACTCCCCTGTGGTGAGAATTATATAAAAATATGAAACAGAACCTGCATTCTTAAAAATATATTATATTTCAGTGCTAGTGAAGAATCCTTTCCCCACCTTGTTTGCTAACCAATAACCCCTACAACCACTAACCCCTTACTACTAACCCATATAACCACTAACCCCCTAACCACTAACCCCCAACCTCTAACATTTTCCACCAGCCTATTCTGCCATGTACCGGAAGATTCTTCACTTGTGCCCTCATTTGTATTGCTATCAAATAGTCAATTACTACAGTACTGATATTTTGATTTTTGCTACTAATATTTTTCATTACTTCGTTTAAATACAAGAAGGCAGCCATTCAATATTGTGTTAACTGCTACAGAACAAACTATTTTCAAATATAATCACCAATTTAATTACTTTATTACATGCAAGTGTATGAACAGGTAAAATTTCAAATAATTTGAACGAAATTGGTAACATTGTAAAATGTACAAGCTATTTTTAAAATTTGCTCCTTCTGTTTGTAAAATTTCTGTTTGCATTAATTGCAAGGCACAGTTATGTCATAATTACATAACAATCCACTAAGTGAGGTAATAGATCACATGGGTTATCCGAATACATGCAGAAAAAAGTTGTTTGTGCAGAAAGTGCAGAAGTAATAAGACAACACAAATTAATGCAGATCTTGAATTAAAACACACAGTTGCAGTACTATACTTATCTAATATGAAAATATGTTAATCCATTATTTTTGGTGTAATTGTAGTATATAGTAGGATGGGGGTAAATGGGACACCTTTAGCACATAATATCCAAACATCCTGATCGTGTTTTAAACAATTAACAACGGTATATGGAAGTCGCTGGGATACGGTTTCATAATTCTTTAAATGTTCTTTGTTTACTATCAAATGAGACGAGAAAATAGAATAAAAAGGTATCCCATCTTCCCCCACTCTACTGTGTAATGGCAAATACAGCTCAATGGAATTTTTAATATTATGTTGATTTCTTCAATAAATTTTAGTTACAAACACACACACTGCACTAAACAGATAACTGTCAATCAATTCCATAAAGTTATGTCTAAGCTCATGATGTCTCAATAGGTGGTCTAGTAGTCTTATAAGTTTGCAACATAATTCGGAGTACAGTTTGTAATATGCAAATGTAACAAGAGATCTAAGGACGTTATAATACTATTGTTGCTTCTTCTTGTTTTCTAAACGAACAGACTCAATAATTTCAAATGTTGGCATTCCTTTAGGAAGAGAAATCATATCTCGTTCATCATTCATTATGTGTTCGGCTTCAGCTGTTAAACATAACATGAATTATATTATATTGAAAAAACCTAAAAATAACATGTGGCCCTATGGTTAAAGAATCAATAATTAAAGGTGGCATTTTGGTTAGTGTTATTCGTCACATTGTTTTTATTTTACCTTCTTATATTACTGAACATGGTTATAATTTCAAACCGAAATGTTTAAGATGAAAACAATCATAAATATGTAATGTTTGTATTTAAACTAAGTTAATTTATAAGATAACTTCCGCTTACATCTAACTCTGGAAAGAAGTGTCCCATATGCAGCGTCGAGCTGATAAGTAAGAACGAAACCAAGTGGAATCAGAGGAATAACTGGAGTGGCAGATTTAGTTTTATATGCCCTGTATAAGTGGAGAAATGTCCATGTTTAGTGTGCAGTACATAACAACATCAAACACATTTTAGGTTGATTCAGCTTGTACACCAATATAATATCAAGCAAAAAAAACAAAACAAATATATTTCCTTTATTTAAGTATATAAAACAAAACAATACAAAAAGTGTCTTTACAACAATATTAAACAGTTTATCAGCTTGATTCATCTTGTAATAGCTCATGTTATGAATGAAGCAGGTCAGTTATACACCCATACTAATATAAGCATGTAAAGCCAAACAAATATACATATATATATAATACACATAAATTAATAATATATATGTACACTACTAATCACTAGTGTAATTCTGTACATTGCACACAGGTGAATAACTTTTATAAGAAATGTAACAAATTAAACTATGCAAATAACAAAAAAGACAAAACAAAGCCAACACCAGCTACAAACTTATATGAAACAGTAGTTAACACTTACGCTACTGGACCAAGCACAGCAAGAACGGCGTAAAAACTTCCATAATATTTCACGACCTCTCGAGCTCTAGCAATACCCATGCTCATCTGACGTTCTCGCATTTCATTCTAATAAAAATATAACTTTTTTAAATTTTTACAAATGTAACCCTAGTTGTATTATTCAAATCAAAATTTAAATAGAGATTTTTGTTCTTTCGTTTGATAAAAAATTAAAAATTGGTTTAAAAGATTCAACTTTAAACTATGGCAACTGCAATACAAATAATTTAAATATACCTTGTTGTTGCACAGTCAAAGTTCCTAATTATATATATATATATTGTATCTGTATAAGCTCTATCACATGCACATTACCTGCATTGCAAGTTGCCTCTCCATTTGCAACTGAAAAGCACCCATTTGGAAATCCATTTGTTTCTTCATATTTTCCTCCATCACTCCTTTCATACCCGATGATAATGAGCTCGATATTTGACCCATGATTTTATTATTAACCTAAACCTGTTACGAAAATTAATCTAAATCTGTAAGTATATAAAGTAAGTATATAAAACAGCGGTTTGAATTTTGTGGAAAAATATTTCTGTACAAACAAAGAAAATGAGCAGCTTTCAGTATAGGAAGAATGAGATATAAAATCGGTATACAAAGTGAATGTTTTGGAGTAAAGGGAGTTTTGTATAAAATGCACTAAACCAGTTTTCAATGAAGGGTAAAAATATTTTTGTTTAAAAGAAGAAATTAAGCAGATTTTTGTAAAAGTTTATAAACAAAATAAAAAGTTGTAAAGAAGGGAAAACAAAATGTATCAAAATGCATTTAACCATGTTTTTAAACCAAGTATTTTACAAAAAAAAAACAACTTATGAATTAGGAATAAGAACAGTGACATCTTTGGGTCAAAAATTTATTGAATAATTTTCCTATTATAACATAAAGTAGTGGCCAAACCTTTATATTGACCTTTCTCACCAATGTTGATTAATAAAGAAACAATTTAAATATTAAGTTGGTTCATTTTTATTTTAGTTGGATCACTTGGGTGTCTTGCAGCGATTGAGCAACTCAATAAAAGTTCAACATGGGGCGGTGAATGCTGAGCACCAAGTCTCAGGTATGGATCTTCAGGTTTATTGATCGCTAACGTGATTAAATCTTCAACCATCTGTTCAAGTTTGATAAACCTTGAAGTTTGGGTTAATAATGACTGTTGTGTGGAATCACTATTGGGGAAATGCTTCGAAAGGAAAGATGACATTTGTTGTTTAATATTTTTCCTTTCTTTTTCGCAAGCTGTCCTTCGATTTGACAATTCTATTCCATAGCTTTTAGCAAACACATCTTTATCATAAGCAGTTTCTGCATGTTCTTTTAACTCATTAAGTCTCTTCTGCATCACATCATGAATTTGGTTTTGTTGAATTATTAAATTTTCTTTTTTCTCGGTCACTTTTTCTAAACTTAAACATTTTTCAGTCACCAACTGTTCAACTATTTCAGATTCTGCAGTCAATTTCGTTAGTTTTTCATCCAGTTGTGTTAGGACCACCCCAGGATCATTTTCTGGCAGGAATAGATCGGTATTTGAATAAATGTCATTACAATGAACCATCTCTGCTTGCAATTTGATCAACTTGGCTGTCAGAATTTCTTCAGTGTTTTTTGGAGGTCTGTCATGCTCTTTCAATTTATCAAGATTCGCTCTGGCTACTTCAAGTTGATTTTGCAACGAAATGCAATCATTTTGAAGTGACTCAAATTTTTCATTCATCATTTTTAGTATGTAAAAGTAATTTCCTAATACAAAAAAACAAATAAAATACTTGGGCATAATATATTAACGTACATTGAAAACATATACTAAACATAATATATCAATCAAAATGCATAACGAATGTATTAGTAAATTACTTACATTTTACAATAATACGTAAACAAAACAATGACGAATTTGGTTAATAACATAACAGCAGCCTCAAATTAAAAACTCCTCAACTAGCCTAATATTACAAAATCAGACCTAAAAGTATGTTTATGTTTAGACTTTCCATCTTTGCAAATCGTGAAATTGCATCAATAGGTTAAAGGTTGAACTTACTGAGCCGTGATATTCAACTTGTTTTTTTTTGTAGAGGACTGATTTAAAAAAAATGTTCTTATTGTCGAATCGTTTATCTTTGAAAATTAAAAATTAGCAAAGTGTAAGTTTAAACATAGTATACCCAAAACTTTAACATTTATAAAACTTGCAATATAATGTTACAGATTTAAGTTTATTTATCAATTTTGGCGGTTATTCATATCCTCGGGGCACTTTAACCTGACGGTGATTAACGAACTAACACATATACAGACACAAACAGCATTGTAATCAATAATCACCATAAAAAATAAACAAAGTACAGCATAAATACTTTATTGGATAAAAAGAATAAACCAAACTCAAAGCCGTGAACGCTAAATGTCTGTGATTGGTTAAAACAACCGCTGCCGCCCTTTTTTTGAGCTCGGAAAGAGAAAGAAAGAGAAAAGACGGAGGAAAATTGTGACACGCGTGATGTTTTGGTGTTTACTTCAATAACAAACTCAGCAAAACCCCTGGCCTTGCAGAAAGACACAACTCATTTGTCAGGAAGTTCTGTTTCAAAGGTGTACTGGGACGTTTTGTGCAACGTTGATCATTGGAAAATAAGGTACAATTGACATTTTTTGTTGCACTCACATTTTAAAACTTGATAAAAATAACTTTTCTGATTATTTGATATTTTTTTATCAATATTTTAGAACAATACAGAATGAGAGGAAAATTCAGCGGCTTTTTGCTTCTGCCACAAATCTTATTCATTATACTGTTCGGAGTGTTTGTTGAATATGATACGGTAGCTGGACCAAGGAATGCATCATCAACAGCTGGAATTGAAGAGTTTGATAATCTGTATCCAAGTAAAAAGGGGTTACTTTAACCAAGTGGTCACTAATGGGTTGTCTAAATTATTGGTCAAATAAAAAAAAATTCTAAATTATCCAACAAATAAAATCATCCACAACGAGAATATAAAATAGAGTGTCTGTGTTTTAAGATAGTTCGATGCAGAGATAAAACAACATTATTTTGCCCAACAATGCAAGGGTAATAAATGGCATTTATTCATGTGGAACTAGTGTAGAATTCTCAAGTACATTACAGATTAAGTTGGTGGAAAGTATTAAAATGGTAGTTTGGGGTTATATGGGGATTATTGGCTACAGTTGTTAGTAGGTCTTTCCTATTAATTATGTTTAGCGACCGGCAGATAATGTAAGAAGAGGATCTGTTTACTATCATCATTTTATTTAATAACCATATATTCCCAGTGTTCCAAGATGTTCATGTGATGATATTCATTGGGTTCGGATTCTTGATGACATTCCTGAAGAGGTACGGCTTCGGATCGGTTGGTTTCAACTTTATGCTCGCTGCGTTTGTCATCCAATGGACGATTCTGATGCGAGGATGTTTGGACCTTGAGGATATTAAAGATGGGAAGATCAACATCAGCCTTGAAAGGTAATATTGTATAAATGCATTGCTTACTGGAAACATGTGTGTTCTGACTTGTACATAAGCAGTCTGTTCTATGTCCTTAAACAAGGACCTTAGCCATATAAAACAGAAATTGTATTCTATATCGGCGAGGTCCCAGACATGCCATGGAACTTGGAATTTATGCCAAAGTTGGATATCACAATATTATCGCAACAACCAGGGTTTTACATGCATGACCAATGATAGTAACGAACACAATTTATTTTAAAGCTTAGGTAAATGTTAAAGTAATTATTTATCAGCAATAAAGCAGTAAAACGGTTTAACTACCAAGTACCATTAATATATCGTTATGTTTGTACCTTATTCAGCCATTACTTCAGCACACAATTGTACAAACTGCCACAACAGCCAAAGCAACCACTTTGTGTTTCCTGTCATTGCCACAGTACCATATGTTCATTATATTAATCATCTATGTTTGGTTCATAACTTCATGGCTGAATATCCCAACGTTGGTAATATTACCAACTTATGCATTATAATTTGGCCTACATCCAATGTCACCATACATAGGGCCTCAGGCATATGAACTATAACTTGCACATGTTAAACTATGAAGGTATACAAGCAAGCAATGTTATGTTGAAATATAAAACTACATAATATCCAAGTGCTCTAATTAGAACTTAACAATCTACCTTTATATTTCTTTTCCAGTTTCTTAAACGCTGACTTTGCATGCGGTGCTGTCCTTATTTCATTCGGAGCCGTGTTAGGTATGCTTGGTCCAATCCAACTTATAGTGATGGCTGTATTAGAAGTTGTGTTTTACTCTGTCAATGAATTTGTTATCGCTCATAAGTTCCAGGTGGGTGAAGCTGTGTTGTAGAACGCTTCATGTTTTTATTTCCGTTCGAGAGACAGGGCTAAGACAATGATATTAGCATCTATGGGTTAAACTTTAAAATTACATGTAAACTGCAGTGTTATATATTTGTAAAATCTAATCCATTATATAATGTTAGCAACTTCCATGTTGTGTATTAGTCCACCTTTGGTTTAAAACCCATATGTCCTGGTATGACTCACTGTATGACATCGCCTAAAATATAGCGACGTCAGCACATCTGTTTTCAATAATATTTATTGTAAAGTCCAAAAAAATATACAATAATAACTCCAGGGCATTATGAGTTGTTGTCATACTTTAAATTACAACAAACTTGTTAATAAAATTGTCAAACTAATTTAGTTTCATTATTTTTATGCAAAGATTTTTAAAACTAAGGTATAAAATGGACAAAGTAAAAATACTGCTTTACCATTAATATACTTTGGTACAGTTGGTGATATTTTATCATTTAATTACTTTGGTACATTTACCATCACTTTAGCATTTAAATACCCTGATACAGATAAGCGACATTGGGGGGTCAATGGTCATTCATACATTTGGAGCTTATTTTGGGTTGGCTGTTTCACTCATGCATTGGAAACCTGAGTTTAAGAATTCTCATCCCAAGGAAGAATCTGTTTACCATGCCGATATATTTGCAATGATAGGTAAGGTTTTAACATTCAATTTTCAATACAATATTTATAGCAAAATTTATCTTCGTTTTCAAATGTTTTGGTTTAAATCAGAACTTTTGTTCCATTTTAGTGATGTTAGAAGCCATTGTGTCATATATATGTGCTATAACTACCCAAAAACTCTATGTTAGATGCATCTAATGTTGGAAAAAGTAATAATACTTAATATTTTGAAAATCTGCAAAAAATTAAGTTTAAGGTTTATGACGAAAAATAGATTTTTACATTATTGTAGTTGTAACTTTTCAATAATGCAAATTGTTACCAAAGTAGTTGTAATCTTGATTGTTAAATATTTGCACAAAGCTGCACAACATCCCCCAAACCTGGTTTAAATGAAGCGTGGTATTTGCGTGCCTGAAACATCAAGTGGGACGGCTGTTCCAACTAAGAACGAATGCACAGAATTGTTGTGTTCGTTCATGTGTGACGGTTGACGTCAAAAACAATTTATGTTGCAGTTGTGTTAAACTTACAATTGGTTGCTTATATGGCTCGGTTGTAGCCATAACCTGGTAAAATCCTGTTCCAAATTCCGATAAATATTTCAAGTTTTCTGTGGCAGAGTTGCATTAGTTGCAAACCACTTTAAACCTAAATTGCAATAAATGGAAGTACTCTATTATCTGAATTAACTATGGTTTCACATAGCATGGTCTTAAAAACTTTATCTCTGGTTATTGTTCATGGACGTACCCTAATTTTTCTACTGTACATTAATCAGTAAACATATTAACCAAACGTTATATTTGTTATATGAAATACACATCTAACTAGCCCCTCCCTCCCAAATTTTAAAAGTTTGACCCTTATGATGTTATACCACATTATATAACAATTAACAATGCAGTGACTAAGTTTAACACTCATGATGTTTAATGACAATATTTAACTTTGCATCTTTGTATCTCACCCAGGCACCTTATTTCTGTGGTTGTTCTGGCCAAGTTTCAACGGAGCACCAGCAGCGGGGTCAATAATCGGTGAACGTGCCGTCATAAATACTGTGTTCTCATTGGCTGCTGCTGGTGTGTGTGGATTCGCTATGTCATCCATTGTGGATAAATCAGGAAAGATTTCTATGGTGAGAAATATGATCTTTATGAATATGGAGAATACTTGGTGAATGAATAAATCTTACGAACAGTAAATATAAATTCTGTAATACACTTATTTTTCCGTGCTTTATTCTCGTGTGGCCGGAAAAAAGTCTTAATAACACAAGTATTCTGTTTCATACACCTCGTGGTGGCTAATGAGTTATCAACTATAATAAGTGAAAGTTACCAACTCAGATCAACTTAAATGTTTCAGGTTCATGTTCAAAACGCGACACTTGCCGGTGGAGTTGCCGCGGGTGCCGTTGCCAACTTAAAGTTAGGACCTCTAGGTGCCATAATAATCGGAAGTGCTTCAGGATTGTTGTCAGTGGCTGGTTATGCTTATATAACAGTGAGTATTGTGTCGCTATATATGGGGTGTTATATTTTATATAGTTTAATTCTCATATATATATATATATATATATATCACGGTGTGTTTTATGCGGTGTAATATATTTTGGAATCTAACACTTATATAGTGATCATAGAGTAAGCTGATTTTTGTGTAAGGAAATGCAGTCAAGATCTGGTGCTATGAAATAGTCCCTGGGGCTGGATTTTGTTTGTACTGTGTTTCATAGCTCCAGATCCTTCTCATTATTTAACTTGTGAAGGACCATTTAGCTCTTACAAGTTGTCATTCATTCCAGCCAGCTATCCAGAAACACATGAAGATACACGACACATGTGGAGTGCATAACCTGCATGGTATGCCTGGTGTATTGTCAGGTTTCGCTGCCGTTGTATTCGCTAAGCTGACGACTGCTACTACGTATACTGACATTGAGTAAGTACTTTGTTTTCAAGAAAAATGTAAATTATTTGTCCTCACATGGCTGGGCAACCACAGTTATTATAACACAGGTGTTCTATTTACATTAACATAGTTATATTGGGTAAAACATAGTTATATTGGATAAAACAATTAGGCTTTTTAACTCAAGCTCTGTTTTTACACTTTTCATGTCATTTACACTTTTACATAGGTGTATTTACACATAAGCGAATGCGCATTTTACACTTTTCATGTATTTAAAAAAAATTATATTTTTATCTTTTACGAACCACTGATCTAAACAACCCTCTCCACACAGGCTTGCAGCCATCTACCCTGGCAGAGTGAATAACTTAGACTTCCAACAACAAGCCAACTTACAACTAGCAGGGTTGGCTGTCACATTAGGCATCGCAATATTTGGTGGGATATTCACTGGGTTGTTGCTTAAACTTCCTTTCCTGGAAGGCTTGAAATATAACGACCTGTTTGAAGATTCTCTTTTCTGGAACGTAAGTTTGAATTTTTATTAAAAAGGATTTGTTTTAGTATCTTGATCAAAATTAAGCAATATAGTAATGACGTTGTACTGATACTTCTGCAATAAATACGCGATCAAATATTAAGTCTTCTGAGACACATGTACTCTGCAAACACAGTAATATAGTATGGGTAATTAATACTAATAGAATAAATTCTCATAAAGTAGTGTTGATGAGATACTTAATATTGTGGTTAATATACCTAATAATACAGATGTCATTCAAACATAAATACACCTATTCATATAAATACTTGCAATACAGCTTGAAGATGATGTTGAAATAATCAAAGAAGTTCCGTTGAAGAAAATAAAACAGGAATCGACAAAGAAAGCTCTCGTTGAACAAACTTCTCCCGATAATAACGATCAAGTTGTGGAAGAAGTTCAAACTTCATCTACATGATTGTGATGTCATCTTGATGTCATTTATCCATGTGATTATGACGTCAAACAGGATTTTCAGAAAAAAAACACAATTTTATATTTACCACCTCGATTCTATACTAAAACATGTCTGTGAAAATATACTAAAACATGTCTGTGAAATACAGTGACTTTTCCAACGCCCCTGAAGAGCATTGGTGTGAAACTTTTATCATTGGATTAATAGACGCCAAACCAATGCATTAATCAGTAAACATTCTAACCAATCACAGAAATGAGTGTCTAAACATCCTTGCCTCCCCTTGTATTTTAAAAGTTTTGTGCCTATAAATATAATTGCAGATTTAACCACAAACTACATGTTTATAAAACATAAGTTCTGTACCAATATATAATTCACTTGGGATCTTCATAAGAGATCCAAGTCACCTTCAATAAATATAGTACGGTAGCTCTCTGCGTGATATCATGCAGGAATAACAAACAACATTATAATGTGCAGGATTGGACCTAAGAAAGTTTAATATTTTATAAGTATTATGCATTAAAACTATTAAATCGTGCCTTCTTGAATATCATATTTGCTTCCAAGCACTAAAACATGCCATCGCTATGTGTTGTATTGCCCAAATATATTGTATAAAAACCTTTGTTTAACCTTCTTTTGCTAATAATCATTGCAGCTTTCAGTAATTGACCTAATATTACTTACTGCTGACTAACAAAGTAATGTAAACGCATATATGTGTATTAGGTAACTTACATAAAGAAACCTATTTTTCCACACAATTTTTATTTGTATGCTTAAAAACTGCCTAACTAAATGTGTTTTAATATTACAATACATCTATTCCTAACTCAACTGAATCTTTAAGGGCCTTTTACTTGTCATGATAATTTATCAGAATTTGTAGGCAATCTCACAAATAACTGCTTTTACTAGAATTTCATGTTTTGATTTCCTGAAATGGGTAAATTCGCAGTGATGCACAACTGTCCAAACTCAAATCTTTAATGTTAGAAACCTGTTGCGCAACACTGATCAGGGTATTTAATTGATATGACTTTTGAGAAATTATTAACATATATAGATAGTAACTGCTGGTAAGCTTAACATGTAAACTAAATTAAACTCAGTAGACCATCTTTCCTCACTTAACTGAGTCTTTAAACCCGAAGCTGTTTACGAAACCAAACCTGGGGTGGCAGTGTACGCCGGCCAACCCTGTAATTTTACACTACATTAATCTGTAAACCCAATTCCCTGAAGAAGTCTTGCCGAATGGCAGATGAAAATTTGGAAGTGAACTATGTTTTATACCAGTTGAGCTGCTAAAAGACTATTTAATAAACATTACAATCTGAATATCATTGCCTTTCCTGCATTTAAACATTTGGCATCTATACACATACAATAAATTTGTAGCTTTAGTTGGCTTACCTACATAGAACACACATGCAATTTATTCTAGAAAAATATTCTTAATTTCACAATAAATATGAAGAAAGCACAGTATGATTTAACACTAATGCTATTACATACCACACAGAGTAACATCACTTCCAACAAAAGTATCCAAACTTTAACACCACAGTTACAACGTGCATAGTATTTAAATTGAGTTTCAGTTTAAATATTTTAGCTTATGACATCACAGTGTTGAATGTTTGGTTTCCAAGCAACCAAACATTTTCCAAGTCGAGTAAAAGGGTACAAATCAATCATACATGTCAGTAACAGTTAATACGCAAATTACATTTCTTTTAAATTATCTCACAGGTCTTTCCATACTTAGTAATAAACTAAGTAACAACCCACATACACATGTTAATTAGAGACCATTTTTTAACATTTTTAGCCAGAGCTTTTTAGCCAGAGCCGAACCTAGATTTTAAAAGCAAAAAGCAATAAATTGAATTGAATTGTTAACTGAATTAACATATAATTCAAAAAGTTCTTATTAGAAATCTTACCCTGTTTTAGGCTTGATTATAAGTTTAAACACACAACAGATATTTAAAATATTGATTGAAACATAATGAGGTTATTTTTACAACAGCTTGAACTACGAAATATTATTTCTACACTTTATTAGAATTTGCATAAGTTATGATGTAACAATGTTTATTATGACATCATTAATATCTTGGACGGCCACGTTGGTACCGAACATCAGCGGACACGCTCCGATAATTATGCTTGTATGATGTCATAGGACGGTCATGCATGGATGAATCTGCTGCATATAACATCTGGAAAGAAAAAAGAAATTAAAGGAGAGAATTGGATAAAAGGAAAAGTGAGAGAAATAAGAGAAAAAGGTTGTATAAAGTTCAAGGTTGCACATGTTATGTAGGAAAACAATTGAACAATATTGCATAAAACAAACTGAAGGTAGAGTGTCTGTATGATGATTGAATAAATGTAACTTATTTACCTCCCATGGTAGGGCAACGTCAGTCGTTATAACAGAGGTGTTCTTTTTCATAAACTTTGTGCCTGCTTATGAGTTCTCATATATATATAACTTATTTATCCTTACATGGCCGGACAACGACAGACGTTATAAAACGCCCCACGGGTGTTAAGTTTCATACACCTTGGGCCCACTTTCCAGTTACAGCGCATGTAAATGGCAAATGTCCATCCATGAATTACCTGATCATACAAAATGTTTCACTTACATTTTGCTGGTTAAAGAAAGTAACATTTGGATTGTTTGTAACGGTTGCTTCAACTTCCTTTAAACGAGTGTTTAACTTTTCCAGTGATGCCAGCAACCTTTGTTCTTCCATTGATAAAGTAGATGGCAACACTGAAAGGAAATTGTAAATTATTAATATGGTTTTTTGTTGCAATAGTAAAAGGAAAATAAAACTTTTTATGGGCTCAAAAAGCAGAATAAGTATACATATTTTTAATTTTTAAATATTTAAAAGCTAAAACAAACTATGCAACAGAATGCCACTTTCTAAAGGAATAAAACCAAAGCCATCATATTATTCTAATAATTTTGTGGGTTAATGTTGAAAATTTATCACAATTTTAGTGTATTTGCAGTGTAGCCCATGCTTGACATAAAGCCGATAGATATTACAGGGTGTCTCATTCACCTTGTCGTCCTAACTTTTGAGCTTCCTTTGTTTTCCTCTGCAGCGAATCCATGGCTTGAAGGATTTGGTCCTCGGACATATTTTGTTCGGCCAAAGTTTCAGCCAATAGGAACGAAGCGGTGCTGTCGGCTACGTGCTCTGCAGCTCCCCCGGTGGATGAAGGTGAGTTGAGAGGAAGTTGGAGACTTTGTTTTGGGATCGGACAATTCAATAGGTTCTTCATCTATAAAGTTAACAGTAAAACATACGTTTAGAGTTATTTATGTACATTGGCCATACATGTTAAAACAAGAAGACAATCGCATGCTTGCCCCCTCTAAGCTTATAATCTATGTTTGTTTATTACTTCAAACAAAAAATTGTTAGTTCTAAATTAAACACAAAATATAAAAATCCCTCCAAAATAATCCCCCAGAAAGTAACATAACTCATAAGCGGGCTTGAGGTGTATGAAACACAACACCCATGTTATACAAATGACATTGCCCCACCACCCAAGGATAAATAATTGCATTCATTTATTTAAGATCTAACTTACCATATCCGGTTTCATTCCATTGGATATGTAATGCTTCTGCTTACGTTGTTGAAGTAATGCTTGTCTTCTCATGAATGGTGGATACATCTCACTGGGTTTTGACCTGAGGGTGTTTATATAAGATTATATATTGAAGTACTTAAAAGAGCATTTATAGCTTACGCCCACAGTCGAGTTGCTGAAGCTTTTACAGTGTGTGGATAAGCAGACTTTAATTTTTTATAATTCAACTATAACTGAATCAAAACAACCCACAATTACATCACAATAACAACATTGTCAAACATTACGGAACTCACATTTGTTTTGATGACAAGACAATGGCAGAACTCGGTCGTATCAACCTTCTGCCACGAGGCCGATTGTTCTGCGTGATAAAGTTATCGCGAGCCAATAAACCGCCGTCAATCTGTACGATACTCGCTTGTTGTTGAACGCTAGGTGTCGCTGACCACCCGTTACGACGAGCTGATTGTGTTCCGTTGATTCTACAATATATTGTCTTGTTATATATGATCAGTAATTATATTTCGAAGTATTGGACTGAACATTCTGTTTTGTTTTGACTATCACTTTTTTTTATGTATGCTGTTTAATAAAGTTGAATGAGAGTTTCATATTCTGCAAATAAGGGTTGTTATATATGACAACTCAAACATTCTATTTCTATATATGGGTTACAGTTTAGGGTAACTACCTTGAAGAATCGCTTGCCGATTTGCGAAGAACTCCATTGTGCCCTCGTGTGTTGGGTCGCTGTGCAAGACAAGTTCGAACCTAAAGTAAAATAAATAGGTTTGATGCCAGCTTAGTCAGTTTCGTGCTGCAAAATATGTTACAGACAAAAGTCCAGCAAACTGTATAATGTAAAAGATACATATTTCGCCTAAATGTCATTGTCAGTCTATTATTCAACTTCCATCTGTATTAATAGTTGGTATTGCTGTTGTTTATAAGATGAATGTTGTTTATACTTATGTTATTTATATTATTAGTAAATAATGCATGCATATATTTGGTCAGATTACATTTTTATTTTTGCAAACACTCGATATTTTGCAAACATATTCCCGGCGCCGTGGTGTAGTGGTTAGCGCGCCTGCCTGTAACCCAGAGGTAATGGGTACAAGGCTCGACACTGCTACCATTGTGGACGTATGTGTCCTTGGGCAAGACACTTAACGGCAATTGCTCCAACCCAGTGGTCACTAATGGGTTGTCTAAATTATCAGCCATACATAAAAAAAAATAATAATAATTACCCACAAAGTAACATACATGGTAACTCGTAAGCTGGCACGAGGTGTTAACCCGTGTAATAACGATTGTCGTTTTCTGGCCACGCGAGGATAAAGTAAGTTACATTCATTCATTCATTCATACAAGTAACCAGGCACGCATGTAAAATACAACAAGTACACATAACCCACTTTGTCCCACAACCAGTTGATCTCTTGGTCCGTTGGTGTTCTGTTTAACTGGGGTGACTTTTCAGGAGATTCGAGTTTAGTTTGTGTGAAGTCTGTACTCATCATATGTATTGTGACCTGCATAGATATCTAATATTAACTTCATATTATTTTTCTAATTATTAATACCATTCTTTTCTAAATGGGTGAGGCTCTTAAAGATCAAGGATTTAGGCAAGATTTGGCCCATTACCCTATTAATTAATATCATATTATATATATATTAATTAATACCATCCTATTCTAATCCTTATCACAAAAGTTTTACACAAGTTTCCTCCCAACCCCTTATACCTGGTTTCCATTCTTTACAACATAATTTCCTCCTGGGCTCCTCGAGCACTCCGGGCTCTCCGCGCTCCCTGATGACTTCAGTGTATCCATAGTAACTGTGTCCTCCTTGTTGGCCCAAGCTACTCGCTGTCGCGACTTCTCCGCCGCCCCCCTCACTACTGTGGTGGGGCTCCCTCCTCCATTGTTAGGTATGGAGTAGTTGATTGTTGAAGCCATTGAAAGATGCTTCTTCTTTGTAGTTGGAGGATGCGGTTCCATAGGAATCACTACTTCCTTTGCAGGTTTAAGTTTCCTTCCCTTCCCTGCTCCCTTCTTTCCTTTCGCCGGCTGTTTTGACTTTGGAGGCGAGGTTGGTTTTTTCGGTTTCTTTGTAACAGGTTTGGGTGTAGGGATAGTAGTAGTTGCAGGAACTTGTGGTTTCTGTGGTATAATTGCTCCTGATTCAGCTATAGTGACAGATGTTCCATCATTATACTGAACCTCATGCCACCTCACTGATTTCCCTTTTACTTCGGGCACCTTTTTCACCTCAAAACTGTCTTTTACTTCAACCCCGTTAAGTTTTGCTCGCACCGTGGATCGTGGTCGGGTCACAGGCATATGGGTCATGTGATCAACCCAGTGTTGCCGTGCCAACGCAGCTGCCGTGTGGTAGGTTGGGTAGATGGAGGAATTAGGTCGCGAAGTTTTTTCGTATTTTGAAACTTTTCTCAAGATTCCTTTCACATGTTTAGGGTTTGTTGTTGACTTTGATTCCGTCAAAGTTTCCGCTTCTTTTATGTCAACTTCAGGTGAAAAAGTCACGTTTTGCTGCTGGCTTGGTGCCGGTAATGGTTCAGAGTCAGTTAGAACAGATGACACTAGGGTTTTTGTAACATTAGTAGGTGATGACACTGGAGTTGAGGTGTGTATGGCTTGCCTTGCGAGGAGAACAACAGATCGCGAGGTGGATAAATCTACAGCGGGTTTGCTCCAAGCTTCATTATACATTGCACTGATGGGTGTGGCCGTTGTTTTAGCCGAACTAACCCACAGTTCATTCTCCTTCTTCCCGGCATCACCGGTACTTTGTGGGTGCTTGGTTTCATTCACAGTTTCTTGTTTCTCAGCGTTTTCGATCCGTGTTCGTTGGACAGCAGACACGGGCCGAGCTGCCGTGGCTTTGGGTGGCTCTGCTGCCCCCGAGTGAGAGGAACTATGTACGGTTGCGCTCCACGGCCTGAATGATTTGACATAATAACTCGGTGGTGCGCGAACTGCTGTTTGTGCTGAGTAACCAAACTGGTTTGATGATTCAGCATTTTCAAACAAGTTTACATCGACACGGTTGTTGGTATGACCAGTAGGTGGAGCTGAGTGGGCACGACTTGAACCAAATTTACTTTCTGTCCGATTTTCCTCCACAGAATAATATTTCTTCTGGAAGGAGGTCATGTGACCAAATGCTGGGGAAGTCCCTGAACTGCTACTCCCATGCAATGACTCCTGGTCGTCTAATACTGAAACACAAAAATCAGTTCTACATAAAAAAAGGCAAAATGTATTTCTGTGGCAATGATCTGTTTTACTCATCTTAAAATGCAAAAAAATAATTTGGCAGGCAGAGTCTATGTTTAATTGTGACAACAGCCTGTTTTTGTGTAACTTTGTGGTTGATCTGTAAGGCTAACAATTTAGACAACTAATTAGTGACCACTGGGTTGAAGCAGTATACATTTATGAACTCGTGATGAAATGAAAATGCCAATATTTGTAAAATATCATACCTTGATCATGTTGTGTTTCATCCTTATATTGAGTTGCGTTATAATATTCTCCATTATTTGTGTTGTATGTTGCGTGTGTACTTGGTCCATAGTCCAACACCTAGGGGGTCGTAAAGGAGGAAAGGGATAATGAAACATAATAGTTAATGCTTACAGGAATGTATTAAATGCAAATTGAAATGATTTTATAAAAAATGATGTCTTAGCATCATGTATATGATGTTAACTAGTTAGGTGGAAAAAGGTGTATGAAACAAAACATCTGTGTTATACCGACTGTCGTTTTACAGTCACACAAGGATAGATCAAGTTACGTTGACTCATTTCTTTTACTTGTTTAAACTCTGACGTTAATAAACACATGATTAATGCAAAACTACTCTTATATTGTTTCTTACATTGGATTTGGTTCGTTGTATTTCTCCCCCATTATCTACGACATCATCATTGATGACATCATCAGCTTCTTCAATCGTTAAGTTCTGATCAGATGGTTTCGCTTTCACAAAGGAAGGAGATTCATATTTACCCTAAAGAAGAAAGCCTATTGTTGGTTCTAGATTGTTTCTATATTTATCGTTTCTATTCAACAGTGCCCATTATTAAACACTTTGATGTTAAATTCATATCCACGCTTTTTACATTGGTCATGAACCAAGTGCACAATATTACAAACCATCGGTATAGTTATAAATTATACGGCCAATATACCTTAATGTAAATTACGTGCACACTGCTTTTTACATTGGTTATGATTAAATGGCAAATATTACATACCTTTGCTATATTTATAAACCATGTGGGCAAAATTACCAACCTTTGAATATCCCTGGTTATTCACAAACAATCTTGACAAAGTGTCGGCCAAGTTATTAAACTGGGGTTGTGATTTATATTGTGGTTGTGCTGTGTAGTAAGGTTCGTATGCTCTTCCTGACATTATGTCTATGTTGGAGTGAGTGTAGGGGGCTCTGTAGGGTTGTGTGTACGCAGGGTGGTCTGTAATAACATTAAAAATATTTAAAAAAGTTTAAATAAAAAAAAAAACTTATTTTCTTATGACATATTAGCAAAGATCATATTATAAAAATCTGAAACAAAATGGCAGCCCTTATTAAAAATATTATAAAAATAAAAATCCGAAAACTTATTAAAAATTATAATAAAAAAAAAATCCCCAGCAAAATGACAGTCTTTAAAGTATGGTAATAGAAACATATGGGAAACAGGATCAGCTAAAATCGACATTTTTCCCATACAATTTTGACTGTTGGACCCTATCATAAAGGTGGCATCAACATTGTTATTATCCACAAACAATAAAGACATACAAAGAAGTTAGATGCTTAGAAATGTCAAGTCAAAATAAAATAACATCAGACAAAACAGTAGCGAACAAAAGTCTATATATTTTGGTTTGTGTTCCTAAACCCACAAAAACAAAATGTTGAATAAACTGCTAAGAATACAAGTGACCTAAACTACTTTAACCACAACCGTAACACCTGCGTATTAGCTTTAGAATTACCACAGTTAACCAAGTTAACCACAAGATCAAATAAACCATAACAAGAACATGTGGTATTATTAAATAAACAAATGCATTTTTTTAAAAACATAAAAACATTTGAACTTTGCTATATACTTTGGCATTTAAAAGTATTATAAAAAGTTACTAAATTGTATAAAACAGAACAGCCGTGGTATAACAACCGTCGTTTTCTAGCCACAAAAGAATAAAAAAGGTATATTCAATCTTCTTGCAATTAAAAGGTTGCCAACCCCTTAGTTTAAACAGCACTTAACAAATTTCATTAATATTTAGTTCAATAGTTTAAAACATGGTAATAATTGTAAATAACAATGTAAGAAGTTAATATTCAACGTGTGAGGTAAATTATTACAGTTTATGACTCTTATAACGGTGTATGCATTATACCACACGTGTGACCTGTTAAGTGCTTTATCATAAAATATACTACTTGACTTATACATGCGTTTGTTCATTAACAACACAGCCATCTATTTTATGAATTATTTGCTACATATAAAGTTTTACTGCTTAATAACACTAAATGTGTCAATTAAGTTAAAGGTAGCACACACGCATGAATGTAACTTATTTATTCTAGCAGCAATGAGTCATGAATCGGTAACCTCCATGCTTAATGCAGATTTGCAAACCACTGTGCTGGTACAATGTGAGAACTTGGTGAACAACATGCACTACAACATGCTATGAACTATGTGGTGATTGAATAAATGTAACTTATTTATCGTCGCGTGGCCGGAAAACGACAGTTGTTATAACATGGGTGTTAATACACCTTGTGCTCGCTTATGAGTTACCAAGTATGTTACTTTGTCGTAACTCATGAGAAAACTTTTCATAATACATAATATATACACATTATACTATTCACATCCATAGCATATCATAATACATAGCTTATTATGTGCACATTACAAGTTATAACATATCACACACCATCGTACTACATACAACTTGTAACCCTCGCACTTACACTGCATAGGTTGGTCATCTAAACTATCGGTATCACTAACATCAAGGTTGGGTTGGGCAGACGGTGTGAGGATGTTGTCACGTTGCAATTCTTCCTGGAACTCCTGGGTTCAAACAATATGTTAAACGGGGGCAGGATTCAATCTGAATGAATGAATGAATGTAACTTACTTCATCATCGCGCGGCCCGAAAAGGACAATTGTTATAACAGGTGTGTTCATACACCTCGTGCCAGCTTAGGAGTTATCATGTATGTTACTTTGTGGGTGATATGGTTACATCTAATACTTGAAAGGAGCCAGGTGATAATTAGAGGAATAAGTCTCACTTATTTATCTTTATGTGGAATAGCATTGACAGTTCTTATAACACAGATATTCTGTTACAACTTTGTGCCTGCTTGTTAGAAAGCTTAGGTGATTTTTTTATGTATAAGTGACAAAACCCATAAGTGATGACTGGATGAGCGGAATTACAGTGTGTCTTGCCCAAGGACACTTATGCAGAAAAACAGATTAAATTAAAGCCCAACATGCTCTTTCAGGCTTCTCAATGCACCATAATCATATAGGGTAGCTTAGTCTGGATATTATATTCATTCTTGGTCTTAAAGCTAAAAGATTACTTTTAAACCAGTAATTTTTTTATACCAGAAAAGCCGTTAAAATATTATTTACATTATGCCTGGTAGCAGAAATAACATAACAACTAGTGCTGTTAGGAATACAAAAAAAAGGGAATTAAGTTGGCAAAAACAGTAAAAGATATCTGACATTAGATATTTTACTTGTTATTATATCATCCATATATACATCTGGTGTGTTTAGTATTCACCTTTACTGTTTGTTGTTTATGTTGATCGATTAATTTCTTCTGTTGCTCTTCCAACTCAGACTCAAACATTTGTTTTCCTTGATTCAATAATTCCCTCGATGTTTCACTGAAATATATTTGCACATATTTCAATAAAGATAAAATATTAAACTTATATACATTACATCACCAATTAAGTTGCTATATAAGTAAGATGTTGACAAAAGGACCCTTAACAATAGGTATGCTACTTAACAGAGACAAACAATCAACCACAACCACTTAAAAAATATGTGTGGTAAGTTGTATGTCTGGTACTCTGGTGTGTTAAAGTACCAACATATATGTGATGATGATGTACACCATATACCCTACATAAGTGATGAAAACCTATTTCGTGTTCTTAAGACACTTCACATACAGAAACAATAGTTGAAAGTTCATATCATGAGTTCAGTACTATCCAACATTTAAAGATTACAAAGTATTTTTGTGATGATGACCAAATTCCATTTTTCCACATTTTTTTCACACATCCTATGTAGTCGTTAAGTAAACTAACCCAGTGTTTCCCAACATTTGGTCGTAAAATATTTCAGTGCTTCCACTTCTAAGTTGATGCAGCACACTGTCAAGTGATGGGATGCCTTTGCCGCCTGTGTAATATATTGGACGTTCACATACACAATTCAAAATGTAAGTATTGACCCTCCTGCAGCATGGACTGCTAATTATCTCTTTAAAACAAAAGTGAAGATCATATTATTTGAGCAACGAAAAAAGGCCTACTATTCACGGGGCCTTGATTAGAGTAAGTAAATAAAATCATCCCACTATAAAGGTAAATTGAACAGAACATCAAAATGTTGGTTAGCATTATAACACATTACCAGGGAAGCATCATTGGACTTACAATATCTCTCAATATATCAATATGCCTCAACCACACCACATTGCATACCATGAGTGAATTTGGATCTCTTATCGTGTTTTATCCCAAGATGTGATCTCTGATATCTTTCAGTTGCTTCAGTTTGCCGCTGACGTCGTTTAGAGAGTTCAAGACTTCTCTTCCTTGCTTCTCTCTCTTCTGCTAACTTCTTCCTCTCTTCTAGTGCTCTGGGAGGGAAAATGACTTAGTTGTTTCATTCTATACTAATATTCGAATCTGTAATGTTTTAGATGGCAACAGTTTCATATTCTATGTGGGTGACGTCCTTGTCAGGAACCTGGGTTTTAGGCCAGATTTGATTTTGAGTTCATTACCCCAACACTCCATTACCCCAACACAGTAACCTATAATAGGTGTTTGTGTAACTGTGGCAAAAGTAACAAATTATAAAACATAAAGTGGAATAATATAACTCATATATAATAGAACATGCTTTTTTATCATGAGTGTTAAAAAAATAAACTTTTATAAAATAAATAAATTCGACTAAAAATAATTCAAACATCATTTACTTTCTTCTCCTGTTTGTTTCTTGAGATAACTTTTTTGCTTTTTCTCGATCTATCTTTCGTTTCTCCAAATCTTCATCAGTGATGACCAATGAATAAGTTTCGTTGCCAACCTGTAAAGAAAAGACTTTAGTTTAGAAAAATGCAAACACAAAAATCTATGTTCTGTTTCTTCTGCTACCAGGCATAATATAAATAATCTTTAATCAGCTCACCTGGTATAAAATACAAAGTGTATTTCAGAAGTTTCATGAAGAGTAAATCATATTTAAAACTAATTTTATAATTTAATTCACACCCAACTTATATAAAACTTTAACTTACACGAACTCCATAAGTTTGTCCAGGGTTACCAATCGTCATGTTGGGATATATAGTTCAACTTGATGTTTTAATGATGGATTCTATTCCGTCTATGGTGAATAATCTTTATCATCCTATGAACATCATGTATAGCATCTGAAAATGTTGAAAAGTATTAAAATATAATATTATCTATGGTATTGTGCTTAACAGAGAATAATAGTGTCTTGTTAGTCGACTGGGTTATATATTATAAATATAATTCGAGCCTAAAACTGATTTATACTGCCCTAAAGTATTGTACAAATGATAACAACATCAATTAACAAAAAAAGGAAAATGGCCTAATACCTCTTTACTACTTAAGACTTCATTTGAAATGAATGAATTATTAAATATGATCTGAGTATAACTTTACACAGTCGGGTCTTTCAGTCTTTTGTTGCAAAAGTAAGGACAATGAAATATTACGACGTTCGTATTGAATTACTTGTGCTATTTTTAGACATTTAGACATCATACAAAAGATATAAATCTAACTCAAACACGGCGTTATGACTCGCATACTATATCCACACTAGATCTAGCGGTTTAATTTATAATTTGAACTTGGTAAATCAGCGAGAGAAAAAACGAAAAAGAAACGCTTTGTTAGCAACCGAGCCAACACAGCGTTGCTATGTTATTTAGCGTCATCTAGCGGACAGGTGTTCGAGTCAAAAATATAATTTTTTTAATACGATTAATTTATAGGTACTGATTGTAGTAACATGAATAAAAAATACTTTTAAGCGTTAATTTATAGTACATTCTCAGAATTTAGAGTTTAGTAAAGCGAAGCATACCTCGTTAAAAACTATATATATTATTTATATTGTATTAAAACATTTTTTAGATAAAAACTACACTGAAAAGACCCACAAATTGAAAAAAGTGCAAACATAAACGCACGAATCGTTGTAAATTAAATCTTTATCTCCGTTGTTAAGATAGAAACCACTCAAGCGTGTCTAAGTAACGCGGGCTAAGAAAACAGAGAAATTTTATTAGGTTTTTGGGTTTTGTTGGATATTAAAGGTGTTTTATTTGTTTGATGGTCAATTGTAAGTAACGTTTAATATTTCCTGATTCAAATCTAAGATGTATTAATCAGTTTTAACGCCTGAGTAATAAAAATAATGGCTTAAATTTGTCATTTTAGTTTTATGGTAAAAATAAATCCCCCAAAAATAGCAGAATTAAAAGCTACACATGAATATTTGATATAACCAAGGCACGAGTAGCATCATACAATTACTGTGCGTAATCTAAAGTAATTGAGGTTAAAACAAATAGGTAATATTTGACTTTAATATGCTTGTATATAGTGTTTAACTTTGTCCTTATTTTGATTTATGTGCGTTAATTATAAAAATAGTTGTTTGCATCGAAAATGGGTCAAAAGTCGAAAGAAAAGAAAGACGGAGAAGAAGAAGTACCAGCAACACCTAGTGGGGAGTTTGTGTTTCCGAACAAAGATCGTTATAAAGGAGAATTTCAGGTTAATGAGGAAGGAACCATTGTACGACACGGGGTGGGAACCCACACCACGGTCGGTGGCATCGTGTTCTCTGGCACTTGGAGCCACGACAAGCTGAATGGCAACGGTCGCGTGGAGTTTCCAAGTGGTGCGAAATACGAAGGGGAAATGAGAGACAGCAAGTATGATGGGATGGGGGCTTATACATGGCCTAATGGTTGTGTGTATAAGGGTGAGTTCGTGGAAAGCAAGTTGCAGGGAAACGGGGTTTTCAACGACCACCACGGACAACCTTGGGTTGGAGAGTTCCGATATAAAGCAGCTCCTGGGTTGAAATTTCAATTAAATATGTGAATGTTTGTTGCTGTAATGTTTTTTATGTGCAGTCGTTTAAATTGTCTTATTCGATTAAAAGTAATCAGTTGTGCTCTGGTGTTTATTTAAAATAACATCTATTGGTTAATTGTGTTTGTATTCATTCATTTATGTTATATCAATAATTTTCGATATGTTGCAAAATGCTTTTGAAATTCCATTGTTAAAATACTTTCCCTTCTTCTTCCCCACAACTTTGTTCATATAAGATTTCTATGCCTTACTTGTTACTTTTTGTAGAGTTAGTATTTTATCTGCTGCTGGTTATCTTATTTTATAATGGAGGAAAGTCATGAAAAAGATTGGGAGAAGGATCTTGGTTGGCTGCTCAAAGATTCCGACAAGACAGAGAAAGTAATTGAAATGTTTCTGAATTGATATTTTCCATATATATGTGCCGTTAAACCAGCTAGTACAACCTTATCTGTTTCTAAGTTGTAATCATATGTGTCTGTAAACAAATAATGCATGTTTAAGTACCAACACTTTAGATACAAACTTGGCCGTTTAAAAGATTTGGCCAACACAAAAAATGTAATTGCAAACGTAATCTATATGTAGGTCTGTCCAATGGCATTTATTTGTTTTAAACTCTTAACACCACATATATATTAACTTGACTTTTTAAACATAAACATCTCGTCTGTTCATATTTCATCAACAGAATGATGAAAATGAGAAAGAAAACCAGAAAGAATTTGAAAAGAGAGAAAATACATCAGATGGTTCGTGTTATAACATATATTATAACTTTATAACAATTAGGATTTACGTAATATACAACAAGTTATATACCTAGAAATCTCCCGGGAAAATTATATTGTATAACTATTTGTTGAAGACAACCTTATAATATTGTAGCATTAAAAATGCCACCTTTGTAATTTAAGAAGTAATATAAAAACATAACCTACTTGTGATGTCATAAACTGTAATGTCATCCAGTGTGATGTCATTAATTGTGATGTCATCACGCAAGGTATAATCCATGTCATTGATTATGACATCACAGGGGAAGAGCGAACATCGGACGCTCCAACCACGGACGACGATGATGATGATGGTTTAACACTAGAGGGCAGAAGAGAGTTGGAGGAAAATACTTTGCGTAACGATGCAGATGAAGGGGAAGAATATAATGTGTTGGAACGACTAGAAAAGGTGGGTCAGCTAATTAATTAACCAGGAATGGACAAATTGGATTATGGTTTAGTTATCAGTTTAGTATTTAGTTTAGAACCCCTGTTTTAACAGAAATGTTTCTTTTTTAAAGAAGTCACAGAGTTGGTGCGCATTTTTTCCCCCAAACCCTAAAAACATCTGTAGGTGGGAAAGTATGGTTTAGTCAATTCATTTACCAGGGTAGCAATTGGATTTTATTTGGGGTGAAATATATTTATTCCTTTCCCAGCCACAGATGTAAAGAGTGCATATGTTTTTGCCTGTGGCATGCGGATATGCTTTTACTGTTCCAATGTTAACTACTTGGTTTTTTAACGTTTTAAATATATAATACTTTATTAGAACTTAGGGCAAAATAACCAATTCTGTTAAAAATTGCAACACAACCTGTATAAAATGTAAATTAGGTTTAACATTGTAAAACACGTTTGTGCAATTAGGCCATAAAGGCTTGTTATATATCGTAGGAAGTAGAACTATACAGTAATTCCTATACAAACACAATACAAGCCATAATTATATATATTGAGTGCGTTGTACAAATAGGATCTTGTTTCTTTTATGTTCCGAGTTACTTATTAACAACAATACAAATTGTGGATCCATTGAAACAGATGTCGCATGTATGGTTGAAACAATAAATTATTCATGGCCGACATTTACAAACATAATGTTGAGCATAGTGGTTCGAAGTGGCTTGAAATGAATGGGCTTTGTTTAACATAACCTTTAAGTATATGGATTTAAAGATTCATGAAAACAACGTTTGCAAAGTGTTTTCAGACAACATGTTGTGTTATTGCCATAGTATTTTTCACACCTATAACACACATGCCACACTGCAGTCTTAGCATATAAGCTATCATTTAAACTTAAAGTTATATAAATTAACTTAAATTCTATTTATCTCTTTGGTTGTGGTAGCAAAGATTAAATATGTACATTTGTTTTGGTTCATTCTTTATTTAACTTAAGTGCTTGTGACAAATTATGACATGCATAACTAATAGTTTGTAAACAAAATCACTGGGGCAAGTTCTTTGCAAAAACGGTCTATATCAATGCAATATCAATTCTACCAACCAATTATCTACCTGTCAATCAAAACTACCAACGCTCCATTTTCCTTGAAAGTTTATTTGAAATTTGATCGTTTTTCTATTTGTTAATATCTATTGTTTTGTTGAGTATTGTGTGAACTTGCCCCATTGTTTTATTCCATTACCCCACAATGGGTGGCAGGATTGGGTTATTTATTTTTAAACCTCGAGCCAGACGAGTTTCATTGTTTCATCACAACCAGTATAGAATACGAAACAATGGAACAAACAATTGGTTGATTCTAACACAGAATCTGTCCTGACAACACATTTATTTGTCCACACTCAGTTAAGAGGTAGATAGCATAGTATTTTATTCTTCTGCTGTTCTTACTATTAAGCTTAGTTTAAATTAAAGTTGTCTCTTTTTGTATAAAACAGATAATTTTTTAAAATATCAACATTTTTATGATGCCTTGTTGCATGACAGATGATACTTGGTGTAATAAATCTAAAGTTTTATACAAAAGAAGAAAATTTATATATTGTTTCAATGTTATAAATGATATAATACAGTACAGTAAGATACTGCAATAAAAGCTGTTTAGTTGTTAGTTATATTATTTGTAATTTTTAGAACTTAAAATACAGGAAAACAGACTTACCTTCTTATTTTATGCAACATAGGTTTTGAAACAGTAGTTTTCACATTGGTTCATGCAGGCAAATGAAGCATTGAAGAACGACAGCATGGATGAGAGTGAATCTGAGCGAGAAAGAAGAGTCATCTTTAAACCGAAGTTGGTCGACTTTGAAGCTCCTCCTCAAGATTATTCGTCGTCATCATCTTCCTCTTCAGATGATGAAGCTGAGTGAGTTTGACAATTTTTTTTTATCTGGACTTAATTTGTTTTTTGTTTTTTTTAATTTTAAATAAAATGGTATATCAATAATTTTAAAGCCTTAAAGAGATCTTATTTGAGAAGCAGTTTAAGAACCACTGCGTTTAACTTTTTGATTATTTCTATAATGTTTTTAAATAAGTGACTCATAATATAGGAATAAATGTAACTTACTTTATCCTCGCGTGGCGAGGCAACAATAGTAATAATAACATGGGTGTTCTGTTCCATACATCTTGTGCCCGCCCAGGATACATATGCCCACAATGGTATTAGCGACATGCCTGGAACCCACAACCCCTAGATAAGAGACAGGGGTGCTTATCATTGTTGTGTCAGTCTATATTTCTGTTTATTATTAAAAAACAGAAAAGTAACGAAAACTATGGAAGACATGAGACTCACGCAGCAGGGAAATGAAACGGTGGAAATTAACGGACAAAAAATTAGAAAAGATGAAAAAGTTTTGATTGAAAGAGACGGAAAATTTGAACTTGTTGGTGCGAGCGAACTGAAAGCAATACTACCTCCTGTGAATGGGGGTCATCCTGATAACGTAGCAGTTGTCAACGGTAACCATTACAACCCCCTACCACCAGTGAAACCTCGGCCCAAATCAGCCCCAGTGAGAAGCAGCAAGACACATCCACCCACAAGTAATTATCGACCTTTCTCAGCGAACAACGCACCAACAACACCATCAAGCAATTATACTGCTAAGGTAAAGAAAATATGTATATATAAGGTAAAAATATACTAAATAAATGTATACAGAATAACACAAAAAATGTTTTGACGTTTTAAAACTAAGATTTATTCCTAGTATTTCTAGATGTTCTATTATAAAATTTTTCGACCCTTAGGAAAACAAATTCTTTTTTAATTTTTAACTATTCCTAGACGTTCTGTTACTCTCCGGAGTTGAAAGAGCTGATGAGGAAGAGAGCAGCTGCGAAAGCTGCGAGAGAAAGGGAAGAAGAAGCTCGGAGGAAAGCGGAGGAGGAGTCCGCTCGTCAGGAGGCCGAGTATGCTTGGAAGTGCTGGCTGGAGAGGAAGAATGAGCAGATTAAAGAGCAAAGGAAGAGAGAAAGACAAGTGGCGGAGAGGAGGAGGAAAGATAATGAGAAGGTTGGAGTGAATTATATGCCTAGAGTTAGAATATATGAATGCATGTTATAGCCACACTGAATTAATGAATAAAACTTATTTAGCTCTGCGTTACACGGCAACTACAGACGGTATAACACAGATGTTCTAAATATATCTTGGCTATTACAATATTTATGTATTTAAACCAAAATCTACTTTCTTAAACCAATCATTTTTATCCTGACAAATGTTACTGTTTGTTGTATGTAACACACTAGGTATTAATTTACTGTAAGATCCCATAAATAAATTCAATAGGAAATTAGGTGTTAACATCATCATTATATTATCCCCAGAATCCCAATGAAGCTGCCGAAGCTTACAGCACTTGGTTGAAAGACAAGAGAAAACAAACAAAGAAGGAAAGGATTGAAGTCCAACAACAGCAGATAGAGATTGACGAAGGATGGTATATTAGGTAAGATGCATATTCTAATGGGTGAGTTTATATAGCTTGTCAGGAGACAGAGGATTCAAACCAGGATTTACTCACATGGGAGGGGTTTGATGCTTGCACCCTAGGACGGTTACAATGTAAACCTGAAATAAAATCTTAAAAACCTTTTCCACCATACATAACATACTGTAAGTTTATACATTAGAAATAATCGTTTCAATACACAGTATCCCGCATGCGAATTCGCTTGCGAAGTTGTATGCAAACCCATTACCGAGCATGCGACAGCTAAATCCGGACAAAACAGACGAATTCCGGCTACTGTGTACAGCCACCTTAAACAAGTAAAATACAAAGTTTTTAACTAGCCATTCCTCTACAGAGAAAGAGCTGAGTGCAGGAAAGCGTTTCGTCAGTGGTTGCGCAAGAAGAACGAAGCTGCACGGCAAGCACAAATGCAAGATAAGTTGCTAAGACGACAATCACTTAAACAAGCACGTGAAGCACGGCGTGCACAGAAACTTCTCGAATCAATTCGTGAATCGCAACAAATGAAATACGTCGAATATTATGGATATCGGTTCTAGTTTTATTTATGCAAACTTTAACAACATTTGCACTACAACACAAAACACTCTATACAGATTAAAATTCACAAAAATCCCAACACAAAACACATGTAAAGAAATCCATTCAAACCTTATACACTTTCAATATAGTTCTAGCGTCGCTTGTACAAATTACATCTGACCATTGGTAACCAGATTGACTACTCTGACTGTAGTTAGTTAGTACTTTGTTTGTTTTATACAATATAATGCAAATGGTCTTTTTACAATTAAAAACTCGAGGTGTAACTGTTATCACAATTTCTCATCATGTTCATATCAAACACTATGTCACCCTTACACTCAATACACGATTACATAATGATAAAGGTATTTACAAATTCTTCATACCACATTTGCACTAATGAGTCTTAACCTTTAAACTCTGTGTTATTTCCCAAGCATTCGTCAAGCACCTCAATTTATTCGACAATATTAAAAGCTTGTATGAATGAATGAAAACATCCAAAACGATCGTTATAAACTGATTTAAACTATGATTAACATAAAACAAACTTTAGTGCATTAATTTAAACATTAGATCCTATTATCCAATGTTAAAGCCAATCTAAACAACAGCAGTTTTCAAAATCTTTCAATTATATTACAGCAACCCATATTTCAATACTACAAGCATATTGTAAAAATCTGTACAAATATCACCCCATACTTCACCATTACATTTTCACACCTACTTTCCTACTTCAATACAAACACAATCCTCTGTTCACTTTGTAATAGATTGTAATTAACTGTGTACATTAGATGTTTTCACTGTGTTCTATAGTTTCAATGTAAATAATCCAAATAATTATGTTCCTACCGATTTCTCGCAATTGTTGCTGAATACTTTAATAAATATATTCAATTTTTTAGAAAAACTTAAACTGTTAAACCAATGTCTCTGTTGTATACTATCATGTAAGGAGTCTACAAAAGCAATTTGATAAAAATTGTTGCTATACTTTGAGTAATGGCCCAACTCTGGTCCGATTCCTGTGTGTTGCCATATGACTTCACATATTCGGACATTACACTTCTAACAGGTTTTAAATAAGTTAAGATGTATTTAAATAACACCTCACTATTTACATTTAAAAAGGCAGTTCTATGAAATGTAAACAGGACTTAAAACGTCACATTTAAAACCTATTCAAAATGATATAAGTAAAATGCAGAAAACATAATCTATTAATTATAATGCACTTTCTTTCCCTAAATCTTTCAAAGAATATTTTTCAGTCTTATTATTAAAAAAAAACTTTTACCAAGTTAAAATCTGTCGATTTTATTAAATATTCATTTTTATTAAAAACCTTCTTAAACTTGTTGTGGGACAGAAGATTAATTCTCCAATAAATACATCATGTTTGCAGCAGTAACATAATATCTTGATGCAGCAGCATACTTAAAGATAATATTATCTGCATGTTATCTTCAAGGTTTATCATGAGACAGAATTTGACAAAAAATACAGAAACATCTTCGGGACTTGTTTGATGTCAGACACCGGGTTCGCTCGAAGATAAATAAGGAATTGTTTCCGTTGACGACGCATGTCAGCTACTGATAGTTTATCCGAGATCGTGTAAGTTTCGTTTGTGTCCGGGAGTGAAACAACATCACCGGGTCCGGAGGTTTTCTGGGAGGCGAGGATTGAAGCTCCGATGCTCTAAATAATAATTGGTAGGAGATTGTTATTTGATTTTTATATGAGTAAGAAGGTTGTTGTATTTTTACACCTGCCCGTTGCCAAGTTCTAATAGATGAATTCTAATTAACGAGATATATACACCAGACATGTATGCTGTATTTGGAATTTCATACACCTTATGCTCACTGTCAAATTATAACATGGGTGTCTTCTTATACATCAAACACACATGATGTATTCATACACCTCATGTTCACTGTCGAGTTATAACATGGGTGTCTTCTTATACATCAGACACACAGAAACAGCACAATCATATTTTGTAATTGCTAGAATGCAAAACAAGTTACACAGATTAGATTAACCAAGAACCTGTAGCATCTTATCTGCTTCGTAAACGAACGTAGGCGACATAAGAGGGGGATTCTGTGTGGAAAGGTTCGGCTTCTGCTTCTTAGTTTTAAATATAGCATCACATATATCTTGCGTGGGTAGTTTATCATCAGGGTTGATGGTAAACAATGGTGAGTCCCATCGTGACATGGAGTTAGGAGTCTCAAACCTCTGCATTAAACCTGAAGCATAAAGTAGGTGAATTTAATCTAAAAATACTTCTGATGGTTTCTGGTTAAAATCTATAAAAAAACTTTTTCTGGTAAGTTAATAATAACCTGCAGATGTTTCGACACTAGTGAAGAATCTTTCTATTCTTTACAAATCAGGCTGGTGGAAAGTGTGTAGTTATGGAGAAAGAACTAGTGGGTATAGGGCAGCGGTTCCCAAAGTATGGGTCGCGACCCAAACATGGGTCGCACAGGGTTGTAGAATGGGTCGCGCCAAGGTGATGATTCAAATTTATTAAAACGAGTTTTTTTCTTTTTAAGCGTTCGGGTTAGGTTTGCGCTGTAGTTCAGCCTTATATTTACCATGTTTTTCTTAGCCAGGTGGGCTGTTTGTTACGAAATAGTAGGCATTCACACGTGGATTCATTGCATCATAATAGCGATTGTTTAACCTGGCAATTAATTACGACATAATAGCAATTCACACGTCGAATATTTGCGTCATAATAGGGATTGACACGTAAATCATTAGGCATGTAGGAGGTTTAAAGCAGGCTTGAATGTTAAAGAGGCACATGCATCGTATTTTAGCCTTTTTTTCAATAATACATTGAAAGATCCACACAAACAGTTGAAGATTTAAAAAACTCGGGCGTTTGTGTCGATAAATAACTTTGAAAATGTGCGAAATCGTGCTGCGTAACCGTATTTTCCACACGAGCCGTTATGAATTAAACAGAGGTTAGATTATTACGTCATAGAATGCGTATTGTTACGTTTGATCTACGTTACAGATTACATAATTCGTTAGGGTTTATTGGCTGGGAATTAGGGGTTTAAGGTTTTTACTGCCATAAAACAGTACGAAAACAAGTCTATAACGTCCCTTAACTTACGTAATACATCACTATTGTGACAGAACATAATACTATTGTGACGTAATAAATCGTTAACCTTATACGCAAGTCAAGCGAATTACGCTGCCGCAGCATGTTTATCGCGCATTTTCAAAGTTAATTTGGACATTTTGAACCCAAAATTTTAGGTGGCCACCAGCTAAAGGATTACCTATGGGTCGTGAGATGTTTATAAAACTCTGATTTGGGTCGCGCTAAAAAAACTTTGGGAACCACTGGTATAGGGGTTAGTGGTCAGTGCTTAGTGGTTATAGGGGTTAGTGGTCGGTTGTTAAGTTTAGTTGTTAGCAGATAATGCAGGGGAAGATTATCCACTAGCATTGTTGTATTTTATTATACCGTCCAATATTTCTTTTGAATATTTTTCTCCATCTTTTTTTTGTTCATTGAATTGATGGATTTGTTGAATAGAAGCAGCGCAATGAATTACGCAATACGTGGTTCGCCCATATTTCGACACACAGTGTAATTCATATCTAAACCCTGTGGAAGATTATTAGTTTTAGTTTTTATAAAAATGATGGACCGATTTAAATGAAAATTCATTCGAAAAATACATTATAAAATATGAAACTCCTAATATTTTAGTGTGAAAATAAAATACCTTAACTCCTACATCCAGGAGCAATACTTTGCAGTAGAACATGAATCATGGCACAATGTAGCATGCCATGACAATGGGCCTTGGTATTTATGTCACAGTATACGAATTGCCCCAAAGTTTACCAATAACTTGGTTTTACACACTACATTATACCTTTAATATAATTCATTGAATCGACAATAACAACGTTTTTATCGGAAACATCTCGTTCAACTGCTGATTTAAGCGCGCCTCTTGTTTCAATCTCTTTCCGAGAATCGGCAAAAACAGAATCTCGAACAATATTTAAATCGCTTGCAACAACAACATTAACATCAGGATGATGTTGGTTGAGGTATTTATTCAATTCTCCACATCTTGTTGTTTTCCCTGTGCATGGTCCCCCACACATGACAACCAGTGGCATGATGGTGGCAAGTAAAGTGACAACTCCAGTTAAAAGTAAAAAGAGATTAAATACACCTTTTGTGAAAAAAATATTAAATTGTAAATTGAATAAAGTAAGACACAATGTGATGGTTTTGGGGAATAAATAAGATTCCAGAAAGATTTAGAAATGTATAATTTTTTTAAGCTGAAATGACAAAAACAGAAGGTAAGTTATTAAAACATTTTAGGGTTATAAATGTTATTCTAACATTTCGGAGTTATAAATGCTTCAATAAATTATTTGCAAAATCATTTTCCGAACTTTGTTCTTCATCATCAACCACTGTGGCTGAATCTTTTGTAAAATCCTCTTTAATTTTTAACTCAATTTCAACCATTTTCCTGAACAACTGAAACTCTGTCACTTTACATTTTGCAACTTTGTTACAGAATTCATCTATGTTCGAGCAAAACATTTCTTTCAGAGTCGGGTTTATGATTTTTGTGTTGCCGTGGCGATCCACGGCAATATACTGCCCTCGCCTGGACAAAAAGAGATGGCGCTCCGTCAAATGTTGCAAGTTATACTGCAATAAACCAAGAGTGTCGGGTTCAGTAAACCAGCCTTCCCTCTGCCCCATGTCAACATGAACATAGTAATGTTTCTGATAAATTTCTTCAGTTGTTTCATTAAACACTACGGGTGCTGATAAAAACAAATGCACCAATGCTGCTCTGGTGTAACCAATTTCAACAAGCAAATAGTTCACCCTTTTTTCAAGCGCCAATTGATGTATGAGAAATATCTTTGGACTGTTCATTAGGACTTGTCCAACCTTTAACCCAAGATGCATTAAATAATCACGCTTGATTTTAAATTCTTGTGCAGAGATATCATTCAGTTCTGGAAACCTTTTCAATAAGTTGTCAGCTTGCTTCTGGTTGAGTTCGAACTCATTAATAAGCTGTTGTTCAACAGTAGTTGCATATGAATCAGTGCTATACAGTTTTGATGTGAATTTTGCTTTTGCATTTGATGCTAGATTGTATTTACCAAGAAAAATGTCTTTGTGAATATCTGGCCGTAGCAATACATTGCTTGTTTTAGAAACAAACGTTGAGAACTTTAGTTTGTAATTACATTTGCCCCAGAGTTGTCTTTTCAGCGCGCACTGTAATATTTTATCCATGAACTGCAGTTACTATAAGACCTATGTACAGCAGAAACAAAGATTATATAGTTTTGAAACTCGCAGTTTAATTATCAATTCAATAACACAAGATAAAGATAATAATAACTTTTGTTTGTCTCTTTAATTAAGGTAACAAAGATGGAAAATAAATCAAATATGAGGAGGCAACAAAACAACAGTCATAAAAACATGCTATCGTTAAAAATTGGACACGCTCTGAATTTACATTCTTATCTTAATAATACATTAGTTATGTTTTGTTAAAAAAAAAAAAAGGATTAAAAAAGTGACTTATGTAAATCAAACTAAACAGGCCTAAATAACTATTTTTAAAAAGTCAAATACTATCTAGTTCCTAATGCGACTACTAGCTTCGAGTTTAAACTCCAAAATATGCAATAATGTTCCTAAATATTAAGAAATTGTGGTCTAAATTCTCGTAAAAACACGGATACATGTTCCTACCACATTGCATAATACATTGCCCATACATGAGAACGATATTTAAAAAAGAAAAAAGCAAATATATGACGTCATGGGGGATATATAAACAGCCCCTTAAGTCACACTTCGCTGCATTCGAGGTTTGTGAACACAGTGTTGTTGCTATGGGAAATTGAGTTTGTTTATTTTAAGCAATATTTTTAATATTTAAGCAATTTTGGTATCAAGTGTTATTATGTCGCTCACGGAGACACCAAGAGATTTAGACAGTGGCTTGCTAATGCACGCTAGAATTGGTTTACAGCGAATACACGCACGTCAGTACCAAGATATAGAACCGCCAATTAAAAATGAATGTCTCACGAAGAAAAACGACAAGACATCCAAAACTACAACACCAGTAGGTAGCCCAAAAGAACCTGCATTGGAAAAAACGAAGAAACAATATATAAACTTGAAGAAAATACCGAAAACGTCCGTTTACTACCAACATGGTAGACAAGGGATGAAATATTGGTATGAAGAGAATAAACCAATAAAATATGAAACGAAAATACCAATGGGACGAAAAGGAACTTTGCTGGGTCTTGTGGATGCACCTTTTAAGTAATAATGCTGTAACATATAAAGTAAAAATGCTATTAATATTATTCAATATTGGAATTTGTTTATAGTATTTGGAATTGTGCTTCTGGTATTGGTTGCAACCGCCACACTTTTTCACTGAGGCTCTTTCCCACACTTATATTCATAGCGTGTTTTAACAACTGTCGTTCTGCTGTTAATTTCTTTCTCTTTATTGTAATAATATGATCCTTGATATGTTAAAAACTGTTATGAATCATGTAAAAGAAATTCAAACTTTCTACAATATTGTTTATGATTCAAAATTGAAAATTGGTTTTCACTGTTTACAAAAAACTTTTTATTTCACTGTCAGACATCTGATATATACATTGTGAAAATACAAAGTGCAGCATCTTGTATTAAAAATTGGCCTTTACCTATTAATTCAATTTACCTGATTTGATAACAAATGTTACCTTTTAATTTGAAATATACACCAAGTGTTAATCCCATTCAAATAAATTGCTCATTGTTACCTCATACACGCTTGTGATGCGACACAATTACAATAGCATTGTTGTGTCACAACTCATATTACTTACGAACAATCCCATGATACAATTAATGTAACTTCCCCTCAACATACATTGTTGCAAATAACATGACAATGGTAGCACCCACTATGTTGTATAAACAATAATGTCTTATCTCTGTTCTTTTTTCCCACTGTATCATTTTAGTACATGTATTTTACTAATGGTTAGTACTAGTAGTAGTTCATATGTTTTTTAATTTTATTTTTAATTTTAGCTTTTTTTTGTCAAATTAAAAACTAACTGTTTAAAACACTTTACCAGACACAGTTACAATACTATAATATTTTTCACTGTAAAATATTAGGAAAAGTGTTACAGCAATCCTTCAAAAATGTTTTAAGATTTTTTTTGATGTATTATTTTTTCAATGTTTTTAAATTATATGTTAAATTTAAAGCAACAAAATATAAATTATTTTGCTGCACCAACACAGTACTTTGAATCTCAAAAATTCATATTAAAACATTTGTTTTAAGAGCATGTACATTGTAGTTCATATTACTTAACACTTACGACTGTATTTCTGCTTTCTTTACATTGTAGGAATGTGTTTAAACTTAAACTATGGCTGAAAGTGGAGTTGTAGTGATTAAGCGACTCGATGAAACCGTCGTCAACCGAATCGCGGCAGGCGAGGTCATTCAACGTCCCGCGAATGCGGTGAAGGAAATGATCGAGAATTGTCTGGATGCTGGGTCTACTACTATCACTGTGAGTGGATTATTAAGCCCACTCTGGCACATATGACATATCTTGAACTTTTATTTTGGCTCTTGCCTTCACGAATTCTGCTGACAGACGACTGGCATTTCAAAAGCCAATTCTTACCAGAAGAGTCAAAATACAAGTTTAATACGCCTGGCAACAACAGTATATTATGGCATACCCTGGTGTGGGACCTCACCCACAGAGAATACAATACAATTTTATTGATCCGAGTCTGGCCTGATTCCCTGGTTTACTTCATCATAGACACTCACCCTTAAATAGGGTGGTTCTATGGCCATGAAATGTGGGTTCTACAAACTTTAGATGGATTTCTATCTCTGCTAACAATCTTTGCATTAAATTTGAAGGTTTCGTTGAAATCTGGTGGTTTGAAGATGTTACAGATATCAGATAATGGACATGGGATAAGAAGGGAAGACATGGAGATTGTTTGTGAAAGGTTCACAACAAGTAAACTCAAAGAATTTGATGATTTGAAAACAATCGCAACGTTCGGGTTTCGAGGAGAGGTAAGAATAAGATGATTTGGGATTGTTTAAACAACTTATGGAGTAATAACATATCTGGCCTAAACCCCAGGTCTTTAAAAAAGGTCTTTACCCACATAGAAGAGATTAATTTAAGTCATTGTTGTTTTGCCGGTTCTACCCATCTTTTTGCTTATGTAAACTTTTCCGATCTTTCATACCGTGTTAGAAAGGATAAAGTGATGTCATTCATTAATTTAAATTCACATTGTTTTCACAATTTTAGGACATACTGGTTTTAAATTGAATATTTTGTTGCAGATTAAAATGTTCTAATTGTTTACCCCATTTAACTATAGGCTTTAGCAAGCATCAGTCATGTCGCGCATCTTTCTATCACAAGTCGTACTAAAGATAGTAAATGCGGGTACAAGGCAAGCTATCTGGATGGTAGGTTTTGGGTAGAATGGTGAGATTACCTAACGTTTGTACCACTACCTAACAGTGGCAGAACTTGAATTAAATTACCTGAATGTTAAACTTTTTTTATAAGCAGTTGCTTCGTTTGCTGCCCTGAAGACTCATGTTTGCAATAGTAATTGCGTTATTGAATAAACCATCAGTTTTTGAGGGCTGTGGTGAGGGATTACTTAATTTATAATTGTATATTCATCGCTGCTACCATTGTGAGTAAATGTGTTCTTAAGCAAGACACCTAACGGCAATTGCTCCAACCCAGTGGTAACTTATAGGTTGTCCAAATTGTCATCCATGGAGAAAAAACAACTACCCACAAAGTTATATGCGTGGTTTATCTTGCATGAAAGATAAAGCAAGTTACATTCATCCATTCATCCCCACACATCCAGGTCGTATCAAAGGATCCCCCCGACCCACAGCGGGCAACACTGGCACACAGATTACTGTGGAAGATTTATTTTACAACGTTCCAACGAGAAGAAAAGCGTTTAAAAGTCCGTCAGAAGAACATCAGAAGATAGCTGATGTAATGACGAGGTAGAATAAACAGTTTGATTTATTTAAAATGTGCAAACCGAATTCCTGTTAACTTTTATTTAAAACAGTATCAAATAAAAACAACTCAACTCAAAATTTAATTATATACCAAATAGGTATGAATGAATGTAACTCATTTAAATAGTGGGGCAAGGACAGTCCACATAACACGGTGTTCATACAAATATACATGTCTTTCTACAAAATTATATAACATTTATATAATTTATATAACGTTTATAAATTTATATAACAGTAAATACACAGATACGCTTTGCACAACTCTGGCAAATCGTTCACTCTTCGTAAAACAGATGGAGATTCTGGGCCATCAGGGGGGGTTAGTGTGCGGACACAACTTGGTTCGTCGTTTGTGACAAATATCGGGACACTGTTCGGGTCAAAGGTCGCCAAAGAGGTCATCGAGGTTAAACATTACGATACGCAACTTCAACTTAAGGTGACATTTTCACTACATTTCTTGAAAATGTTAATTATATGACCTTTCTTATTGTAATTGAATGGAAATGAATGTTATTGTTATGATATAACATTCTGCCTGGTAATAACAGAAGAAGAAGACTATTTTTATTTTTCGTGCAGCTTTTTACAATTAAGAAGCATATGTTGCATTGAAACGAAATTCTATGTTCTGATGTAATTTGTCATATGACATCACCCATATACTGATATAGGGAAAAATTTCACATAAAAAACAGCAATAATACATTACAGACATTTGGTTATATCAGCAATGCCAATTGTTCGATGAAGAAGTTTGTATTTCTATTGTTTATTAACAATCGTCTCGTTGATTGCTCCGTGCTTAAGAAGAGTCTTGACTCTGTGTATCAAGTAAGTCACAATGGGGCTTGTGATGTCACAATGTAGTGTTTTGTGATGTCACAATAGGTAAATGCTAACCACATTGTGATGCAATAGTGAGGTACAAGCTTTATCAAAAATCAATGAATAAAATCTGGATTGTTATTCATTGTGACAGAACAATGAATTGTTATTCATTGTGACAGAACAAAAAAACTATTTTGAGGTTTTCAATATTTTAAATAGTTGTTGTGTGGTTGGGGTTGTTCTCTTTTAGTGAACAACGCTGGTAATTTATTTCATTTGGAAAAAAACTTATGTATTATAAATTATTGTGTATAAAGTGTTTTTATATCATACAATAGAAAAAAACAGTAATAATTGTTACATTTATATTGCTCTGCCTCTAAACTGTTTACTACTTATTCTATCAAAAATAAGTATGATGTCTTAATAGACAGTTGGAATAAAATTTAACGTTATATATCAGAGAAGCTGAAACACTTTTAACTTTATGTTAATAATGAAATTAATTTTTTTCAAGTCGTACTTACCAAAAGGAAGTCACCCGTTTGTTTACTTGAGTCTTGAAATGCCGACCAACAATCTTGACGTCAATGTTCATCCAACTAAACATGAGGTTGGTGTTATTGTGTTTTCTCAGTTTTAACAAAATCTAGGGTGACATTGTTAAATAAAGTTACATTCATAGTCATACATAGTATAACATAACGTACGGGCAATGGTATCGTGTTTTTATATGTGTGGTAACAATCAAGCATTATTTTCTATATTTTCCTGTAGCGTATTGCTTTTAGCTTAACTTTTTTTAAAACATAAGTTTTAATAAAATCTGGGGTGACATTGTCAAAATACATTTACACTCATAGTTGTTAAACATAAGAAACCTCATTGATTAATGTGGTGAATGCAATACACTTTGGCTCTGCTTTTTCTAAGATTTTGTGAAAACAGAATACCCATGGTATAACAACTGTTGTTTCCAGCCACCTGAGGATAAATAAGTTACAATCATTCCATCACTAGGTTCACTTCTTACACGAAGATGAAGTAGTTACAAGTGTACAGAAGCAAGTGGAAGCTTCATTATTATCGTGCGATTCTTCACGTACTTTCTATATGCAGGTGGTACTCTATTTGTTAGTCAGTCAATATGGGTGAGGTCCCAAGGTTGGGCATGCTATGGAACGTTAAGATTTAGGCAAGAGTTGACTCATTACCCCGCACTTTGCAATATTGTATCAAACTACCATGAGCAGAACAAAAAAAGAAAGAAAATTTTATGGCCATGAATGACTCTATGTCTAACTTAACCACTTTAAACAAGTTAATACTGTGTTTCATATCATAGAAACTGTTGCCAACAAACACATCAAAACCAACAGGAGAAAACACGAAAGAATTGACAAAAGATACAACACATCCAACCAAGGACAAGGTATTTGTTATTTCTCGATGTAAACATTTCCCTTCTATTTGATCACAGTATTAAACTATGTCGTTCAATTTTGAAACAAAATGCCCTAGCAAAAACATTAAAACAGTAGGGCATGCTGTAGCCTTTAAACATTTACGAAACACATTTTATCACATTCAGATTGCACATAGCTTGCGGCTCTTCCGTTTTCTAGCAAACTATTTACTTCATATTCCCCTATACGTTTGCTTATACACATTAACCCCACATAGTAATCTTTATGTTTATTCCAGCAACCCCCCACAAGAGTATACGACCACCAGCTGGTAAGGACCGACAGCAAGTTACAGAAACTCGATTCATTTCTTCTGAAGTCAAAGAACAAAGTAGTTGAAGAACCAAAGATGTAAGAATCTTTTTTTTTTTGACTGATTATGACAATGTCAAGTTACAAACCATGTGCAAACTCATTGATTAATGTGGTGAATGCAATATATTTTGGCTCTGCTTTGTATAGACACCTAATAGCAGGGTAAAATCTGGGGTGACATTGTTAAAATACAGTTACATTCATAGTTGTCAAACATAGGGAACCTCATTGATTAATGTGACAAATGCAATATATAGTAGCAGAGTAAAATCTGGGTTTGGTATAAAACTTAGGTGCCAAAACCTAACAGTATCACCCTTGTTTTAAAAGTTGGGCTTGTCATACCACCCACCCCCAATATTTACTTCATCAGTTTTTTTTCAGACCATCAACCCCCGATGACATAGAGTCACATGATAAAACTTCGGCCGGGTTGCCACGGAAACGTGAGATCCGACTCACTAGCGTCCTCCAGCTGCAAGATGAGGTCAAGCAAAAGTCAAATAAAGGTCAAATATTAATTATTAGAATTGTTTGTGTGGTTGAAAAGTTCTTGGAGGAGAAACCAATGAGAATTTAGGAACTACCGCTAAATTTTAAGTAGATTTAATTAAAGCTATCTAAGTTTTTATCAAGTTATATCAGTTTGTTTAAAAGCCGCCATACTGTACATAGAGAATGTATATCATTCGTTCAGTTTGCATCCAACTTTTGTTTCTACAGATTTATGTTTAGTGTTGCACGATCACACTTTTGTTGGTTGTGTTGAACCTGAACTTGCATTGATTCAACACCAAACTAAACTACATTTGGTCAACACTGGAAGATTAAGCGAACAATTATTCTACCAAATATTGCTCCAGGATTTTGGAAACTTTGCTATTTTTCGTCTCACGGTGATTTGAATGATTGCTAAAATATTTATAAATAATTGAACGAATGTAAAATGTATATCTTTTGTGGTGGGGCAGTGGTAGTCGTTTTATGGGTGGTATGTTACATACACCTTGTGCTCACTTACAACTCTGTAACATTCTCGATATTTATCATTTTGTTAATGTATTGATGATAGCTGCTTAAATTTAGAATAGTACTTTTGATAACCCTTCCCACGATGTAATAGAAATCATAATTTTCTCCACAAGGAGGCAGCACCGATCTACGAACTTGCGATGCTTGGATTGAACTCGGAGGAATCGGGATGGACACCAGCAGATGGCAGTAAAGAGAAACTTGCGAAATATGTCGTCAATTTCCTCGTTGAAAAAGCTGAAATGTTGAACGACTATTTCTGCTTGGACATCACAAAGGTTGGATAGGATCTCCCGTATATAACAAGACATATTAGTCTGTCTCCTGTAAATTTCATATAAAGGCATGATCAGTTGTATACCTGTGTTATTAAAGCAATACAGATGCAATATACTACTTCTGTAATCACCCCAATATAAAAAGGTTAATAACACTTCACTGTCCCCATCTAACCAATGCGTTTCATAGGACGGCATGATCAGTGGCATTCCCATGTTATTAAAGCAATACAATCCCCCCTTGCATGGATTGCCAACCTTTGTAATGAGATTGGCAACTGAGGTTGATTGGGAATCGGAGAAGTCATGTTTTGATACGGTGTGTAAGGAGATAGCAAGGTTCTACGCGGTCAAGAACAATTTCACGGACTCTGACATTTTCTCCGAGGAACCGGTTGTTGTAGAAACTGACAGCGAGTGGTCGCCATGGAAACAAATGGTGGAACACGTGGTATTTCGTGCGTTGCGTGATGTCATTGTTCCCATGACGATGGGGGAAGATGGGACGTTTCTACAACTTGCTAATTTACCCGATCTTTATAAAGTGTTTGAACGATGCTGATTGGTCAGTTTAAATGTTTAGACGATGCTGATTGGTCAATTTAAATGTTGATACTACTGCCATGTTATGTTCAATCATATTCAACAACACACAAGGTGCCTCAATCAGTAAATTACATTATTTCACTTGCTGTCTTTATATAAACCTTTGTTGCTTGCCTTTTTGTACTTTCTTTATTAAAAATATCCAACAAAATTAAAAAGCACTTTGTTTATTAAAACAGTCTTAAAATAGCTGGTAGTATAACCATTCATTATGATCGAACTACTAAATTATGAAAGCAATTTAAATTGCATTGTTTATAAAAAGGTAGAAATATGAATTTCCCAAAATAAGTCCCAATTCATAAAAAAAGAGAAAACTTTATAACATACATAATAAATGTAGTGGATATATAAGTTATATAAGCAATAAAATATTTTGATTATTATAGCATGAGGCTTATTATGTTAAGCAGTATGCAACAAAATATACACATACGGTAATGATAAACTACAAGTATCTACACTCCAGCAGCTTAAACGTTCAGTTGTAATAATTTATATGAAGTAGATGAATATATTAGATATCTATGTTGGTCATGGTTCAGTCTGTACCAAAGTATTTTTGTACAAAGTGGTTTGGGACCACACCGTCAACTTCTGTCGATAACATTCGAATTCTCGGATATTTCAACAACACTGTATCAGCACCTAGTGGTCAAAAGGACAATGTTGAGGTTTATTTAACGAAGTGCTCACATGCAGTGGTCAATCATAGAAAACCTCATCGATAACTGTGTAAGTAATATATTTAGCTCTGCTTGTTTGTATAGACACCTACCAGCAGGGTAAAATCTGGGGTGACAATGTTAAAATACAGTTACACTCATAGTTAACAAACATAGAAAACTGATTAATGTGGTGAATGCAATATACTTTAGCTCCGCTTGTTTGTATAGACACACCGAACAGCTGTGCGTTTTGTGCATTACAGTAGCAATATACCTGCGGCTACGCCTATCGTGTTTGTACATTCCATTATATATGGGTGAGGAACAACTTTAAATTACAAACTCTTACCATCAGGTGTAGTAAACAAAGTAAGAAGAATTATCCTTTTATCGGAAACCCCGTGTTCCTCTAAAACTTCAATTGCTTTCACTGCTGTGTTGCCAGATGCTGCAAAAATAAAAGGTTTAATTTTATTTACTTCTTAACATTGAAGTTCAGACTGTTCGAATACTTTATATAATCAAAAAAGGCAGTGCTTGCCACCTAACCAGGAAATACCAGATTCAATACTGCTACCAATGTCCCTGTTGGTATGTATGTGTTTGGGTAAGCTATGGTACTTTAGAAGTTCCAATACCACATCAATATTTATGGCCAAGACAGACCATTTAAATTAAATGCATGATGTCAATGTGATTTCTAAATAAATAGCATGATTAATATTAATGTATTTTCTTCTTACATAGAATGGGATACATCAGAAGCACATTTCGTTGAGCAATATCTTTAGGTAGTTTGGCGTAAAAAACTTTGGCTTGATTTGATTCGTCATCTGTTTGAATCAAAATCTTCCCGATTCTAATCGAGCGACAAGAATCTCTTAATCCTTGTTCCATGGCCTCACCTTGTGTGTTTAAACAATAAAAGATTAGGTCTATTATTTAATATTAATATAATGACCTATTCGTAAGATCATATTTTACCAAAAGAAAAACCTTTTAGTTTAATCAGTATAACATGAATACATTAGTGGTGATTTTACATTAACCTGTACATCGAGGCTTTTAATATGCTAGTAAAACAAATGTGCACAATATCATCTGATTATATTTTTCAGATTGTTCTTTAATTCCAATTCCCAACCTACCACTTCGAATAATACTAACTCCACAATTTCCGCGATCAAATTTAATTCCATTATACTCAGTATTAGAAGGGGTTGTAACCGTGTGTGGTTTGTATGGCAACAAATTCAAGCCTTCTTCAATGACAAGTCGGATCAAACGATCAGAACTGAAGACAAATTCACTTCGACTTGTATTTCTGGAAAATACGATATATTTACAGTATTATAATATGAACCATTCTTATCACTGCACTTTATATTTGCTTCAAGCGGGTCAACTACACTTTAGGCTTCAAGCGGGTCAACTACCAGTTAGGCAGTTACTACGTGTGGAGTTTTGTGTGTATTTTTTTTTATTTAATGACTGCCACTTTGGTTAAATCATTAGTAACCTGTGGGTTTGAGCAATGGCCGTGTTTTAGCCGGCCAGTTAGGCGCGGCGGGCGGATAAAGTAAACAAATTTCATAATTGCCGAAATATAATATTTTCAATTTATAAATGATTATTAATATTCACCTATCTCGTATTATTGTTTGCAGGCGTCTAACTTGGTCATTTACTTTAATTAATTTCAATTGCGCTCGGGTTTCCTCTGCGAAAATATCATCATCCTCATAATTCTCACTCGTGGCGGCTTCGTCCATAGCGGTTACATAATTATTGCATGTTGCTGACGGCATCTTAGCTTGTTAACAATAATAAACAGACACGTGCTTTTTTCGCGCAAACCACTCATGCAGAGAGAAATAGAAATAGCAGGAATTTTGTGAATTTAGGGGAAGTACATAATATCCCAAAAGACTTGTAAACTGAAGAGATAGCACGGAAATTCGGTGAGTATTTCACAATGTTTTATTTGTTATGATGGTATTTATGTATGGTTTGAAGATACTCTTCGTATGTTATGCATTTATAATGTAAAAGAGAGGTTTATCAAATGCTTGTATCGCAATTCTTGTTTATGTTTTAAAAATATAGGCACAGAAGAAGTATTAACAATGTATGTTAAATGAACCATATTTTCTGATTATTTTACAAGTTGCTTATGTCCAGTGAAATGGCTTCTGAGGTGTTAAGCCCCGAAAATGGATTCCGGCAATCTCTTACAATGGCAGTAGCTGCTATATGCCTGGAATGTGGTTTTGAATCGACGGAAAATATAGTTTTGGAAACTTTGACAGAAATGCTGCAAAGCTGTGAGTTCAATGTAGGGATGCACATTACAGAATTTCGAATCCGTGAGATTCGAATCCTTTTGTATTCGAATCTTATTACGAGATTCGGTATTCTGTTTAATGACGTCATCACACATCATCTCATAAATTATATTAACAATTTTTGAGACTTAATAATTTTGAAAAAAAAAATTTTTGTGTTTGTGGGACTTTCGAGAGTAAACGTTTCGTAACGTCTTTTCATAGCCTGCTATACGTTTTGTGACGCAAAAACTACCCAGTAGTACAATTTTTGATCATTTTACAGCTCATAATCCAACATGGCTGCTTTTAAAGAGTCAATAAACTGACTTATGTGGGTAAAATTATTTTTCCCTATAGATATAAAAAGATTCGAAATTCTAGATTCGAAATAAAGTATTCTAGGATATCCTAGAATACCTAATTATTCTGTAATGTGCATCCCTAGTTCAATGTGTTTTAATGTTTTGTGTCAGTGTGTAGAGTATAGCAGGTGGACTGGCGATTCTGTTTACAAACTTTTGGTAATGTACGCCATTATTTGTCCCACACAGTACGCACACCAAATGTTTAAGCAATAAACCAAATCTGTTTTAAACTGAGCAGGATTTCCTAAATTTTTCTGTGGTTTGGAAATGTACTTGCTGTTCGTGCCGATTTTAAATATAAGCAAGTGCTCTCACAAAAAATATCACTCTTGTACTCGCAAGATCTTGCAGGAACCACCATATTTCTGCAGACTGGGTTTTATGAATGTGCAAAATTTAATATCCAACTTCTGCCCTGATTCTTACTGATAGTGATATGTGTATCCTATTTGTCTTTGGACAAGAAGTTTATCTGACCCAATAGTCACTGTTTAATTGTACCACCCTGGGTGTTGGGGTAAGCCAACTATGGCCTCAATTTCAAGTCTCATTATATTCCACACTGCATGACCTTAGTTATGTAGAACAGAATAATAATTTTCATTCTGACTTTAGACCTCACAGAAGTAGGCAACAGCACTCGTGCATATTATGAACACAGTGGGCGTACCATTCCCACAGACAAGGACGTTATTTTCGCTTTATCCGAAATGGGCTTCAGAAACAAATCTTTGTTGCAATATTCACGAAGGGGAAAAAGAATAAATATTGGGCAAAGTAATTTGGCTGTTTTCTGCTTGTTTGCAATTATTTAATTAGCTTTGATTACCTGCAGTTGTTAAAACCGTGGACACTTCTAACCCTCCTGTACTACAAGTTGGCAAGAGCAAGGGTTTCCCAACATACGTGCCCGAGAATCATAAGTACCCACATTTTCCTGACCCTCATTCCTATATTAGGACAACGGTAAGATGGAACTCTTAGCTTAAGCTGTATTAAGTCAAATTGAGTTTAAATTCAAATCGTGTTACGTACTCACGTAGAACCCAATAGTTATACTGTATAAATGGCGTTTGAATGTCTGGTAACCTTTAGCTTGGCGTGTATTGGGTCAAATTGGTATTAAATCCAAAGTCTGACATACTGTTTCACCCATTTGTGGTAATAAGCCATATCATATGGCCTAAATTTAAAGTCAGTATTATAACTATGTAAAGTAGTACCTCTACCAATTTGTGTATGCTGTATATACGAAGAAATGCCTCTACTAAAAGTAACAAGTTTGTACCTCTATAGTGCCTTTATTTGTATAATTTGAATAGAAAAGAGAAATGTATTGGGACTCAGAATAATAGAATTAATATGTAGTCTATCCATCTTACTGACTGGTCCAAAACTTAACAGAAATATATTATTACACACACTACTGCCACAATAGGAAAATTATAAATTAATTTCTATTCATTTAACAGACGGGTCAAAAACCTGAAACTGACTATGTGATATTGAGAGAACAAGCATCCGCACAGAAGAGAGATGTTGAGCGAGCTTTGACCCGGTTCGTAGCTCGAACCGGGAGAAGCCATCCCCTGCTACCTGATGATAAGAATGCGTTTCCATGTAAGTTCTTAGCTTTGTTTGACTTGTGTTCGCACTTACGTACTTTGATGATGCACTTTGATGATACACTATGCATATACGACAAATATATAATGTAATGTAAATGTAAATGTACACAACATTACATAGCTTTTACATCTGACCAATAATAATAAAGACAATAATTATTTAAATAATAAAGAGATTGACATAAACATAAAAATATGATGTATATAAAATATTTTCTTCTTCGAATAAATAAGAAAAGCTATGTTTAAGATTAAACCAATAAAGAGGTGGAAATCAACAGAAAAAGCATTCTGCTATTGTTGCTTCCAGATGTATCGTGATAAATAAGTAAATAGTTCTTCTGTTAAACAAACATAAATTTATTATAACAATGTCTCGTCTAGCATATGGCCTGACAGTAAAACAATTTAAACAGTATGTGGGTAAATTATATTTCACATTTGTATACACGCTTTTGTTTTTAAGTAAGTTTTTTGTGTTTTCCAGCTACCCCATTTGTGTTATTTTTATATTAAACTATGACACACATAACCAGGTTAAGATATATTAAGACAGTTTACGATAGAGTAACATGTTCCCTGCAGTAATAGAAGCACAACCGCACCTGATACCTTATTTAAATGCATTACTACCTTCTGAGCATGAAACATTAAAGTTGTTCGAAGCTACCAATGATCAAAATAATGAACAGAAGGAACCGGTAAGATTGAAATGATGTTAGGAATTGTGTTGGTTGGATATTTCAGTCTCGTGTAAATCTAAAAAAACATGTGAAACAAGTTATACATATTGGGTGTTTAGCTTACAGGACATTTGGTTGCCCTCAGTCATTGAACAATTTGAACCATTGGTAACCTGTTCGTCTCTTCCATTACAGTAGTGAAGATTAATGAATAGAAAATTACAAATATACAGAATATAGAGACCAAACAAAAGTCATTAAAACATGCTTCCGGTTAAGTACACATTCACTTTAAATTCTCCGGCGCCGTGGCGTAGTGGTTAGCGCGCCTGCCTGTAACCATTAGGTAATGGGTTCAAGGCTCGTCGCTGCTAACATTGTAGGCGTATGTGTCCTTGGGCAAGACACTTAACGACAATTGCTCCAACCCAGTGGTCACTAATGGGTTGTCCAAATTATCAGCCATACATAAAAAAATGAAAAAATTCCCAAAAAAATAATCACCCACAAAGTAACATACATGGTAACTCGTAAGCTGGCACGAGATGTTAAACCCGTGTGATAACGACTGTCGTTTTCCGACGACGCGAGGATAAAGTAAGTTACATTCATTCATTCAAATTGGTCGAAAGAAATCAGGCCGCTACCCCTAGAAGATCATTATAGTTCGGGTGTAAAAAGTACTCAATAGCAAATCATTTTATAACTTATTTATGTTATGTTTTAGGAGAAAGATCCAGAAACACCGTCCAAGTCAAAAAATCGAAAATTAAAAAAGAAACGTCCTTCGAATGAAACCACACCGAACATAGATACTCCTACTCAACCCGAGACAAATACTGAAACACCAGTTGTCCAAGAAACTCAACCTACACCACCAGTTCCATCTGTAATACATAACCCATATTTACGACCGGTTAAAAAACCAAAACTTAAGAAAAAGGCAAGATGATATTATTGATATACCTTTCGTATACAAACATGTTTATATACTGACTCTGCGTTTAATGATATGTGAATATCCAATATTGTATTCATTTAATAAATCATTTTCATGTTACCGTGTTTTTGCAGTTAAAGTATAAACATGGTTTAAATAGTTAATTATGTGTTCGTTTGAATACAAATGATGAAAACGCTTGGGGGTGTGTCCGCTGTTTTTGTATTGGTAAACTAATATGCCCTTCAAAATGTTTACTAGTGGCAGACGGGTACGTATTAAAAAGCAAAATACGTGTAAATCATGGTTATTTGCTCGACTGTGGGGTTCAGGCTGTGTCATGACTGAATTATAACTGGTAATTTGTGTCGAGTTTTACAAAATACCATTCTTCATACGTGGCTCTAATGTTTTGTCACTGGAATAGCTAGCTTCTAACGCATTATTTTGGGGTGGAGACTGAAATAACAACATTACGTTTAACGTTTACCTTGCTGTATTTTCGTGAGTATTCCTAAATATTTCGAGTTTTTAGAATTTTTGAGGCTATAGTTTTTATCTGTATATAATACCGAAGTGTTAAACATTTAATACACTAATAAATATTAGTTGGTAAATAAATTCGCCATGTTTTTTTGTTTACTTTGGTTTATATCGAGTTCAGTCGGCCTTGCACGCCGAATGTGAATAAACACTTGTCTAGAGGTGCGGCAATTCAGTTATATAAGTACCTTCTGTACAAACGAATGGTAGTGGTGCTGGGAAAACGTGGTAGTCATGTAATGATGTATATCTTATAACATGCATCATAACATGTTGTGCAAATATGTCAGCCCATTAAATAATGTTTGTTGAATGAATGTAACTTACTTCATTCTCGCGTGGCCGGATAACGACAGTCGTTATAACACAGGTTTAACACCTCGTGCCAGCTTACGAGTTACCATATATGTTACTTTGTGGGTGATTATTTATTTTTTTTAATTTTTTTTATGTATGGCTGATAATTTGGACAACCCATTAGTAACCACTGGGTTGGAGCAATTGTCGTTAAGTGTCTTGCCCAAAGACACATACGCCCACAATGGTAGCAGCGTCGAGCCATGAACCCATTACCTCTGGGTTACACGCAGGCGTGCTAACCACTATGCCACAGCGCCGGACCCAAAAATGAATAAATCATTTTGAATAGCTTAAATGTAAAGGTACACAGATAATGATATGTAAATGTATTAGTGGTGTTGGATAAAAGTGTTCAAATATAGAGATAGTTACTAGTGTTAGTTAGATTTGCATGTTCCACTTGGTATTTTATATTTCAAAAGTTGGTGTTAGTGAAGAATCCTTCTATGTGGTTCTATAGTGGTCGATTGTGCTTTGAGCACAAAAACATTACATTTTATCCAAGTTTAATTTTATGCATAAAGATTGAATATTAAACAGTTGTCTGGCGTAATGTCGTAATGATATTAGTTTGTGCAACCTTGTATGTCCTTTGATCGTTTTCTATGACTCATCACATAAAACACATAACAATGCTGGCTTATACCAATGAAATATTAGGACAAAGAGACATTTTCTGTAGCATGATGTCGTTTGTTGTTGTTTATTAACAAACTGAGTTGTGAACCTGGCCTTTTGTAGTCGTTAGCTTCCTACGAGTTGGATCATGTAGAGCAAGGGGGTGCTGATCTAGGGAGTCGTGAAGGCGGCCACAGTTTAGAGTCTACTACGGCAGGTGGAGGGCACCCACCTGCTCTACTCTTCTACCCACAATCTTATAACTACTAAACTGTAACTGCTACCCCCAAAAATACTAGCCCTTACCAGTAACCACTAGCTAGTAGCTACTAATCCTAAATGTCACTTTAGCACTTCATTTATTCTTACGTATTCTTGCAGGTACGACAATACATTTATATAATAAGGTTACATTTGTTGATGTATTGGAATGGATGGGAGAGAAAATGAAGAAGTTCGTAGAAGATTTTCGGAAGATCCGGGATGTTCAGAGAACAATGGGAAGCTCCCATCCAATCAGGAGGATCGATTATATGCAGGGATCAGGTAATTCATGTTTGACTTGAAGTCCAACACTGTGGCTATGTGGTTAGATTATTTATCATATGTGTAAAACCTGGTGTGGCAGTATGGGCAGAACAATGCTTTAGTATCGGCAGGGATCAGGTTTTTCGTATTTACCCTTAAATTTCTGCTGTGGCTAGGTGTTTAGATTAGAGTATTTATCATATCATATGTGTAAAACCTGGTGTGGCAGTATGGGCATGCCTATTTCATAGTTTTGCATTTATCAGTAAACATTACAACCATTGAGGTGAAATTTGTTTTACAAAGTTGTGTGTTTAATTTTCATTGCTTCCTCTGCATTTATAAAAGTTCGCCGTCTATGACGCTAATATAGGATTGGCCTACAGGGTTAATTGCTTAATGTGATCACCAATGATGTGCATCCTTGGGCACTCCACTTAATGAGTGGGAAATCCGTGTTATAACGTCTGCTATAACCCTGCCACGTAAAGATAACTAATTCTCATAGTATGTTAGAAACACATGATTCTGTCATTTGGATTTTAAACCCCTGAGTTGCTTAACTACTCCAAGTCCAACAAAGAACTACTCCAAGTCCAACAAATATACTTTCCTAAAACTAATATTGTTTAATAGATTGAAGTGTTTAGCAAACATTTTAAGAAAGATATTAAAGGCTGTTTAAGTTTACTGAGCAAAAGTCCCCACTGTTAATCTAGTTGGCCGATTTTTCTTCATGAAACGAACCAGCCACCCAACCTTATATATTAATTTTATGTTAGGTGCTTGGGTATCAACTTTGGTTTGGTGTGTTTGTTTTATTCGACCGCAAGTGGTTGGCAGTCATAATCTCATTGCAGCTTGCTGCATTGTTAAACATTGCAAAGTTTGTAACTAGATCCTAATATGAACTTAGGTGCATTATAAATAAACAAGGATTACATGGACACAGTACCTTTATATTAGTGCATACAAATACATCAGTATTATTAAATTGAAAGTTGTATAGTAACCACACAAATTTTGCACTATTTTTAACCATCATATTCTACTGCTTTCTGCTGTACCTTCTGTGTATTAATTATTTAGTCTTGTGTTCAATGTGTTTGTAACTAGTATATAGTAAAGGTCTGGTAAAGGTCTGGTGCTATGAAAACGTAACAGACAACAACCAAGTCCAACCAATTATATAATAAAAATAAAGATATATATATATTGTATATTTTGCCTAAATGGCATTGTCAGTCTCTCATTTAAGTAGAACCAATTTGTATAAGAAAACTTATACATATGTTGTATTATACACAGAGGTCATGAAAGTTACATTCTATTCCATTTCTTCACAATGTTTGGAGTTTGCTTCCTAATTGGAGTTGCCATCATTCACCTTAGTCTATGCATGAACGTAAGTTGCAACAAATACTCTAATAAAATATTCACACAGTAAAACAAACAAAAGTTTGAAAGGTTCTGGAAGGGTTTGTATATTGCTGCTCTGCATAATACATGCGAGGATAAATATAAGCAGAGCAAAGATGAGTGCGGTGTGTACTTGTGGTTTGGGGGCTGAAAGTTATTTCGAAAATAGGAAACCAGGAATGTTGATTATGATTGATTTTGTCTCGTTCCTTAATTTGTTTACGTGGAAATGGGAAACTCCACTAAAGCCCAAACTATCTCACTAAACAACCAATTAAAATAGTTTAAAATATTTCATATTGATATGTTTGGCAACTTCTAAAACATGTTATTAACTTTACATAAATTCAAAACCTGTTTTTGCCAGTTTATTCATTAAACCTGTTTGACTGGCAAGTGGTAATTCTTATATTGTGGCAATGCTTAATTAAAATACAGTTCTAGGGAAATTGAGCAGAGCAGGTGTAAGTCATATCATAGGTTCCTCACCCTGGCACCTTCAATGTATCAAATAATAAAAACAATTTTAAATTTGTTTATTTTTGTTTCCAAGGCGAACACAGCACCCGTCTCCATATTTAGTATGGTGTTGAATGAAAAGGGCAAGACTCAGGAAAACACAGAATCTTATTCAGAACTTTACTCTGAGGAAAAACCTCTTTGGCACGCGTTCGAAAACCCATTTTTACTAGCGCCGAGTCATGCTGAGAACGTGACTACCAACGTTACTGGCGTTTTCGCAAAACTTTTGTAGAAACTGGAACCATCTGTTGTTATTTGCACATTCTTCATTCTTCGTTGAAAATTCAATCAAACTGAGATTTATGAAACTGGATTTGTCACCAATACATGCATGTAATCCGAGGAACAACCAAGGACATATTGTGCCATTACCAGTTCAAAATTAATGCAAGAAACTTGTTGTTATTTCCACCTATGTAAGAAACGCTCATAAACACAATATTATGCATAACATAGAAACAATATGTATGTTTCATTTTATTTATTTAAGTGTATTCATTTAAATCAAACCAATCAAAATCATTTTCGTATCCAAGAATTGCTTTGTTATTGACTTTATTCTCTAAAACGGTATTTACTTAGTAGAGCTAGACTACTAACAAACTATGTGCATCTTTAAATATGAAAATTAACTTTCAACCAATCAGTTTCCTAACTATTTGAATTCACTTTTCTGTATGTTACATCACAATTAGTTTATTAATTATTCTCAAACACCTTATTATGATGCCATAATGTGCCTTCTGTTACAACACAAATGTTTACGTTGGTAGATGTCGGTTATTATTTGTAGTCAGGTGTGGACATAGAAATGTTATATCGTAGCGTTGTGGGTGTTTTTGGTGCAGGTGATTATTGCAACTGTGATGTCATAATCATTATCAATTGGTTCATTGTTGGTTCACAATATGTTGTTTATTGCTTAATAAGTTGCCATGTTACTTACATTGTGGGATAACAATGCCTTCTGTTCTGTAAGAATCCTAATTTCAATCAAATGAATTAAACTTATTTTGGCCCGAATTGTTTTTTATCTTTAATTTTGTTCAAATTGTTTTATTCTATGTAATATAATAAATCAAACCTAATGTATTTGCACTGTGTTGGGCGAACCATCAACAGTACTTGTATATGTAAATAAACCACAAGAATGGAGTCTATTTTACTGTATTTGATAAGTTAGACCTTTAGGGACTTTCTCATTCATATCCTGGTGGGTGGTGGGAAATATCAGCCAAGCTGTCCCATTAATATTCACTATATTGATATTGAGATGCAGATGGTTTAAAACTGGTCAGGTATGGGAGTATTATACATAGTCCTAACTTATGAATGAAAGTATCTTATTTCTCCTCGCAAGAAAGCGACAGTCATTATAACATGGCTGTTCTGTTACGTACACGTGTCCCACATTTCCCATACATCTAAGTTAGTGGCTCTTTCCTAAAATTTTCCATCAGTGCTCGTTGCGGAAGAACTATTATGTTTTAAACGGAGGTTAACACGAATCACGATGTAGTTTAAATTTTTAGTGTAGCCTATTCTGTGTCTACGTATTATCATAGACAAGAACAGCTTGTCAAAATCCATAGCGTGTCTTTTGTTGGTTGCGTGGATACGGCTCACCCATCTTAACACGCCGCTTAATGTTTACTTAATACAATCTTTAAAAACTTGCTTAGTCATACACTAAAGATTATTTTAAGCCTTTTACAAGTTTGCACGAGATCGTATATGATCATAAAGGAGCCTTGAATACATAAAAAAACAGGTTCGAAATATTAACAACGACGATAAGGCTACGTCGGCTCAGTATTCGTGCGGGAATAACCATTGGGTTTAACTTTAGACCGCAATTCGCAATATAGACGGCAGACAGTAACGCGCATAAACGTTGTGGTTATCAGGCAACTTTGACATAAATTTCGTACTCCTGGTAAGCTACACTGTAGGACTTCATCATTATTATAGTATTGAGGAAGATGGGACACCTTTTCATTATACTTTATCGTCTTATTTGGTAGTAAACACTAAACAGAATTTGTAAAAAATTATAAAACTGTGTTCTTACGACTCACACAGAACGTTATTAATTGGTTAAAATGCAATCAGGATATTTGGTGTCCCATCCTCCCCCACCCTACAGCATAGAACAAAATGAGTATTTTATATTTTTTACATTCTACTTATTTAATAGAAACTTGACCATTGTTCAGTTAAATAATGGGCTTGTTAAAACAGATGATCATATTGTTGACTAGTTTACATATATATGCACGTAATCTTTCCCACAAACAAACGTGATTAAGTGAAGACAGCTCATGCCACGTGACTGTAACTTGGTAATGTGACGTCATTCCTATTTCCGCTTATTTCAATTGACACAGATGATTTACTGGAACTGTAGGGGAATATATGGTTCGCTAAACGGACGTTTGGTGTACAGTATAAAGTACTGTGGGGAAATATGGACATCGTAATATGATATAAAATTCAGTATTTCCTAATCATGTTTGAACAAAACAACGTCGTCTATTTTAGAGTCATGAGGATACGCAAACACGCACGTGATATATATCACGAGAAATGATCATTACATTAATTGACTTACGTTATTGTGTTCCTGAAAGACAAAATATTTTGTAGGCAGATTTTATTTCTAATAAAATATTTTATTAGGATAGGTACACAATAATGCGCTATGAGTGCTTGAAACCTAAATTTAGAACTACAAGTGTGTTCGAGAAACTATCGTTACAGCTTTTAATACGTGAAGTTTGTTGGGCCAAAAATACCAGTTTCCTGGATTATATTTCTTAAGAATCTGCTGTTTCTTGGACTTGTTATTCATTTTAATTACTGTTGTTTTGCTGTTGATTTCCTTTTCTTCTTTGTTTTAATGTGCTATTCGCTATCGTATTCGAAAAGTATATCAAATTTTACGTAAACTGAATACAAACGACGAGTGTCGAAGCAAACTGTGTTAAAATATGGCAGTTTGTAGCAGCAAAAGTAAATTTAATATGTGGCAAAATAAAGGAGTGGTAAAAACGCTATCGATGGTTTCGTGAAATCATTTCTTTTGCCATTCGCTGAGCTCGTTGACGGTACAGCAAGTTTAAGACTTGTTCTCTCTGTTGCGCAAGTGCGCGATATTTGATTCGTTCGTCAGCTTTTTCCTGTTCATGCGCTTGCTTCATGAAACGTTCGTTCTCGCTTGCTGGACATTCAACCGCTAACTCGTCATTCTTCGGCCGCACGGTGGCGACCTTGAGTCGCTGTCTGATATCGGCGGAGACCAAACGAGATTCCAAAGGTGGATGAAGATTCAAAGATCGCCAAAAGCTCTTCGCGTGTTCAACATCTTCAGGTGACGAACCAGAAAACGACATCAGATGCGGAACTGATGATTTATCTTTTTTGTCCATTACTTGGTTACAAAAACACACATCTACGAGCTACAAAAATGCTGATTTTAAAAGTTAAAAAAAAATTATACAACTAATGCTACATAGAACCAACCTCTCTTTATGCGTTAAGTTATCGAAGATACTGCAGTGAAAATATACTTAGTAAACAAATTTGGCCTGTAAAATCTACAAATAAAAATCACATTCGAAAAACTAAACATCTTTCTGCTCCATTAAAACTACGGCACTTTTATTTAAAAGAAACAATAATTCTATGAATAATCACTAACATTTATTCGTAGCACGCGTGATTGTTTGTATAAGATCTTGGAATTTCTTTGTAATATGCTAACAGAACATTTTCTGTTTGCGATTCTGAAATCGCGTCTATCTTGAAGTTACTATAGCAACAGTAGGTAATAGAGACAATATACTGTTTTATAGATATCATAAGTAAAACTCCCCGTTCACATTTGTGGCCCAACAAATAGTTGTTTAGATGTGACAAAAAGTCTTGGAAATATAATTTAAAAATAAAATAGAATGTTTAAATTCATAAAATTAACTTGACTTGAATTTTATGCGTTTTTGCAAGACACCAAACGCGCTAAAGTTGTCACGGAGGCGGATTGCATTTACGTACATCTGGTGACTCCCGAAAGTCTAGTTTATTTTGCGAAGAAAGTTTCGTGCAGAAAGTTGTGAGTGTACGGTTAATTAATTACTAATTTTTATATATGTGTGTACTAATAAACTTCAGGATTGTTCATGAAATTAGCTGTATATTCCGTATTATCAACTGTATGTCGTTGGCATAGTAATGCTTTCGTAGTCGTGTTGTTTTAATTTGTTTTCCGTTGGTTCTTCGGTATTTTATTGAATTGAACTGTTCTATATTTGTAAAATTGTTTATTTCATTATTTATAAGGTACAGAAGTGTCAGTGTAAACCAGAGTCTGTACAATACACAGTTAAGTTGAAGTATTTGATAGTGGGATACTGATCTTCCTAACTTATTATTCAAATACTAAATATCCGACATGTTTTGTTACAGTTTCTTGTAGGTAGATAAATAAAATAAAGAAATCTGTTTTCGAAAGGTTACAGTGTAATGACGGCCTCTCCGGCGTCGGCGTCTGAACGAAACTCAGCTGCCAAGTCACCAGGTTCGTTTATGGGATTTCTATGTTCCATTAACTTTACAATATTAGGTCATATATAAAAGCACCAATGTTGTTTCTCTATTTTTAGCATGAGGTGTATGAGTACACCATGTGTGACAGTGAACATGGGGTGTATGAATACACCATGTGTTTTCGGTATAAAAAAGACACCTATGTTATAACTTGGCAGTGGGCATGAGGTGTATGGTGTATAATAAATACACCATATATCTGGTGTATACGAAGACAACTAACAGTAAACCTGAAATGCATTGATATACAGAGTGTGCCTGTACTGTCTGGTGTATAAAGACACTCATGTTATGACTCAATAGTGAATGCTTGTTGTATAAATGTATCCAACAATACTAACACCTATCATCCCAATGTGCAGCTCATGTCGATTCATCTTCCACAGCAAGAATATCAACAACATCATCAAGTTCACCAATTCATCAACCAAATATAAGGAGATTAAGGAAATGGGAGGTTGGTATACTGTGTGATATTTAGTTGGTATACTGTGTGATATCTAGTTGGCACACTGTGTGGTATCTAGTTGGTACACTGTGTGATATTTAGTTGGTATAATGTGTGATATTTAGTTGGTATACTGTGTGATATTTAGTTGGTATACTGTGTGATATTTAGTTGGTATACTGTGTGATATTTAGTCGGTACACTGTGTGATATCTAGTTGGTATACTGTGTGATATTTAGTTGGTATACTGTGTGATATCTAGTTGGTATACTGTGTAATATTTAGTTGGTATACTGTGTAATATTTAGTTGGTATACTGTGAGATATTTAGTTGGTATACTGTGTGATATCTAGTTGGTATAATGTGTGATATTTAGTCGGTACACTGTGTGATATTTAGTTGGTATACTGTGTGATATTTAGTTGGTATACTGTGTAATATTTAGTTGGTATACTGTGAGATTTCTATCTTGTTGGTATGGCATGTGCGTTGACTATATTGTAGTTCATAGGCATATCGCCGCATATGCAGTGTATAGTGTTTCTGTGTGATAGCTATAGTCACTATAGCGTGTGAAATCAGTAGGTTTAAGGTTGTTTTTTATCAATGCAGTTGTTATGTAGTTTGTGTAATATCCTTCCAGCTGGTATAGCCACATACGATGTTCATGGCTTGTATCTTATTCTATTTCTAGTCTTCGGAGTATTATGGTATTTGAATAGTAAATAATATTTCATTCATATGATGTAGCATGTTATGTTTAATGTAGAAGTTTCAACTAATTTCAAGCATATTTGAAGAAACACATTTTAAAAAGTAATTCTGTGCTTGTAAAAATAAAAGATATTATTCATCAAAAGCCTCTTTAAAAATCTTTGGAGGAAATCTATATGTTTTAATCGTTTTTGTTTAACTTGTCGATAAAAAAATATTTCTAGATCATCTTAAATCAATAAACTGAATTTATTTTTCAACCTTTATACGTCAATGTGGTGGTAAATATTGACATGTTTACTACACCCATTTGGAAGGAGTGAAATTATTAAAATACTTGCGTGGTTGAGCATTTTAAATTAAACCATCATATCAGTCAATACTATTAATGTAACCATTGATGGATTTTTTTGTAGAACATTTTAAAGTTTCAACATGTTTTTATAAAAAAAGCACCACAAGTTAAATCTGCTATTCTTGGCTAACAATGAATTGGGATAAATCAATACCCATTAAATATTCACCTATGTTTAATTATTGTTCAAGACACTCGGTTAAATCATTTATTTTAAACGTTCAATCTAGAAACCAATTGCCTCCTTCATTTATATTTAGTTTCTTATGCAAGTGTCATTGTATAATGGTGTGTTATATTTAACTCAAGAAATATGTGGGTTGTGTGCATTTAAATTATTCATGTTGCATGTATAAGTTGCTTTGTAATTATATCTTTCAAAATTACTCAAGAAATACACCATGCTCAGTTTCTACTTAGAGCTGATTATAATTTTAACCCAAAATAAAACACTGAGGTTAGCTCAATGCTTTGTTAACAAGACAAGGAACTTCATTATGATGTAATAAACAATATACTAGGTCACTTCCTTAAACGTCAATTTCCCTTTTTTCCCAGTCAATTAAATAAAACAACAAGTTTGAAGTTAGCATTCACTGTAAACAAGTGATGCCTTCATGTCCATATTTGAATTATAACCTTGGTTATGGAATAAATATTTGTAGTGTTTTTGTTGTTGTACTTGATTAGTTGGCCAGAATGTATAATATGTTATAAGTTGTATGTGGTAAGAGAGACTAGTGATAATGCAAGTCATTGGCAAATAATTAATTTGCGAATTCTTAGAAACATTGTGTTTAATAAACTATAAACTTTATGTAAGTTATCTGGTGTGGTACTGCAGTGTCCCATTTAACAACTTTATATAATTATATATAAATAAAGACTTTTTTTTACCCGGTATTAATAAATGACAAGTATATGTATAGCTAGGCCTATAATAGATATCTTAAAAAAGTTTTTTAAAGTGCATTGGACTTTTTAGTTACATCTTCCAGTTAAAGTTTCTTACTCCAAAATAAATATTGTACAGTAGGATGGGGGAAGATGGGACACTTTTTAACTCTATTTTCTCGTCCCATTTAGTATTAAACAAAGAACATTTAAAGAAATATGAAACTATGGCCTCATGACTTCCATAGACCGTTGTTAACTGTTTAAAACACGATCAGAATATCTGGATATTATGTGCTAAAGGTGTCCCATCTTCCCCCATCCTACTATATATTGATTACGATTGTTCTGTGTATGATAGATACATCCATGTTTCATGTAAGCTGCTACATGTCTGGATATAACTGTTGCATGTGACAACTAATCAATCTATATGCTGTATAATGACAACGTGTCTGGCAGGTTTTGAGATAAATTTGCGTATAACGAAATAACCAATATGTAGGGATGCACATTACAGAATTTCGAATCCATGAGATCCGAATCCTGTTGTATTCGATTCTAATTACGGGATTCGGTATTCTGTTTAATGACATCGTTACACGTCATCTCATATACTACATTAACAATTTTTGAAACTTATTAATTTTGAAAAAAATATTTTTGTGTTTGTGGGACTTTCGAGAGTAAACGTTTCGTAACGTCTTTTCATAGCCTGCTATACGTTTCATGACGCAAAAACTACCCAATAGTACAATTTTTGATCATTTTACAACTCAAGAACCAACAAAGCTGTTATGAAAGGGTCAATAAACTGACTTTTGTGCGTAAAATTTTTTTTCCTATAAATATAAAAAGATTCGAAATTCTAGATTCGGAATTCTAGATTCGAATTAAAGTATTCTAGGATATCCTAGAATACCTAATTATTCTGTAATGTGCATCCCTACCAATATGTCATGCTAGGTGGTTTTATGTATGTTATCTAGTGTTTGTTGTTTTGTTTCCTAATTTTAATAAAATCTTAGGTGGCATTGCTAAAATTCACTGACACTTAAACATAGGGAACCTTATTGATTAATGTGGTGATTGCAGTACATATACTTTTTCTCTGCTTTGTAAAGACCACTGACAGCAAATTTAAAGCTATTTTAGATGTAAAACTGGGTTGATAAACATCACCCTTTTTTTAAATGTGTCCCCTAGTCACCCCTAAAGTTTAGCTCATAATTTTGTTCTATTTTTTATTATTTCAGATATTTCCCGGCCGCAACAAGTTCTTATGTGATGGTCGTATTATCATGGCGCGACAAACAGGGATTCTTTACTTCACAATCAGCCTTATTCTCGTCACAGTTGCCTTATTCTTTGGATTCGAGTGAGAATTTTCTATTATTTTTTTATACAACCGATAAATCCAAAAATATTGGGGTCACTAAACCTTTAGTTTTAGTAGTTTGCAAACTGATCACTTTTTAAAAGAATATTTTTGTGTCAGTCTGTCCCACCTCATATATCTGACACTGGTTTATTAGTTATTGGTATTATATTGCGTGCTAGTCAGTTACAACAACATTGAGATAGTGGTGTGGAGTTTCTCCTTACTACGAATAGCAATATTTCAAAAATCAATGTTCATACAAAGGATCCAATTAAAGAACACCAGCACCATGTGTTGTTGGTGCTTCTTACAGCTCTAATTGGAAAAATTTGTGCAATCAATTGGCAGCAACAACATTGTATTGTACAGCATAGTCTAATCTATTATATGTGTAAGGTCTTACAGCCTGGCAGGTGGCACAACATAGGATTTAAGATTTAGACGGAGTTGTTCATTTCACCACAGTGTATTAGTTTTAACTCATATTTTTCCATAGTTTTAGGACTTTTAACGCATACATTTTAGTGCAAATTATACTACAATAGTGACTTAACAAAAAGCTGACTAACAACATTGTTCAGAGTGCATCACCCTAACGGTTACTTTAACAATAACATGGCTCCCTTTAAACCCCCCACCCACCCCAGGTGCAGATTAACGTTGGTTACCCATCTTCCTTATGGATATTTCATCCCAATCGCTTGTGGTCTCCTCTTCTTATTTAACATGGGATGTTTACTCCGAACTGCTTGGAGCGATCCAGGGATTATACCCCGATCAACCCCCGAGGAAGCTGCTTATCTTGAAAGGTGTTTACAAGGTAAAGAAGGAATTTTCACATAGAAACATAAATGTATATCTATGCCCTTAGGCAATAAAACGGGGTGTTTGAAAGGGACGGGGTGTATGAAACAGAACACCCATGTTATTACGACTGTAGTTGCCCCGCCATAAATGAGTTGTATTCATTTAAGGTTTTAAATTCTGGGCACATCCGTAATATTTATAATAAAATATTTTATTGCTAATAATATACTTATACACCTATCTTAAATCAGCAAGAATAAAAAGTTTTTGACACACTTTTTTACAACCAAACAAGCAATTAACATTTAGGCGTTCAATGCCACATAAAACTAACATATCTTTTCCATCCTAGACCAGCAAGCTAGAGACGAAAACACCCGAGAATATCGGCCCCCACCTCGAATACTAGATATCACTATTAACGGGACGCCTATGAAACTGAAATATTGTTTCACCTGTAAAATATTCCGACCTCCGCGAGCCTCCCATTGTAGCATGTGCGACAACTGTGTGGGTAAGTTGGGATTAGATGTTATTTGCCAAACTTTAAAATTTATTTCAAAAAATTTCATTCATATTCAATTTCTATTCTATACCGCTCAGTTTGTTATTATTTGCTAAAATTTAAAACCTATGTAAAAAAATTAGGCCTACAGTTTTTATTCCATATGGGTGGGACGTGGTGTCTTATATTGTAGCACGGCATAAAACCTGAGATTTTTAGCAAAGATGGTTTATAAACCCAACATTGTATATGCAATACGCACATTATATTTTATATGGGTTATGTCTTATGGCAAGGCAGACCTAAAAATTAGGCCAAAGTTGGCCCATTATTCCTACATTATTGTTATTAATGACATCTTGGTTAAACTGATTAAAGGAATGTAAATGTCGGTGTCCCATTTAAATGTCGCCTGAACTGATATTCTAAATGGCAAGTTCAGCTTGCTGGTATTCGAAATTTTCCTTATGAAAACACTTATGATAACTACTGTATTCTGCTGTTCACATACACTTTATATGATACTATAATGGTGGCTTACATCACTTTAACTTTGTTCCGTCAAGATTAAGGCATTTTCTTACCTTCCGAAGTAAATTGAATATTAGAGTTCATACTTTACAGGATTTTAGGGTCTATGCGATTGGTGTGAAGATTTTGCTACTAAACTAACAATGAAAATAATTAAATTTTGAAGTGCAGCCTAATATACAATAACACTTAACACACTTAGTTGAAGTGTGTTTGTTTCTTTAACATTTAAATTATTGAGCACTCTTCATGTTTAGTTGAGTACCTTATTATATGATTTCTATGTTGTGAATGGCTATAAAGGTGAAGCCTTTTACCACTATATTGCAGTAATAAGTTTAATTTGTTTGTTTTAAGGATAAAGTGGGAACCTTATATAACTGCCAGAGTTAAAATTTGTGATTGGTTTTGGTAATTTTATAAAAGACGTTTTTAAGAATTAAAATAATATGATTGTTGAGTATGCTATTCACACACATCTTACAAATCCATGTTATTGTTATAGAATGATAATCCTAATTAATATTCAATAATTAATTAAATAAAGACAGCAACAATATTGTATGATCTCATAGCCAGTATCATAATAAGTGCAGTAGATTTAATTAAACATTTAATTAAAACATGAAGCAAGTAATCATATTCACTGACATTCATGCTCACAACTCCCAAGCTTTTATGTGAACATTTCAATCTTTCTAAGAACGTTGAACCTCAAGTCTAAATACACAAGTTCAATAATTCATGTGGTGTAACCTCACCATGTGTTGTATAACTGCAGCAATCCACGGTGTCTTGCAGTGTTAAATATGAGTGTGAAGTCTATTTCAATTGCTATTTATCTTAAAATGGGCGTTTTTTATTTCAATTGTTATTTATCTCATAACAGACTTTTTTGGTTTTATATTTTTGCTATTTGTCTCAAAACCGTCATTTGTGTTGTTCAAGTTTTTACTATTTTTTCTCAATTTTTTTCCATACTTTTTTGCTCATTCAATATAAAAATGGTTGTACATAACTCTTAATTTTATTCAATGTTTGGCCAGCCATTCTGTAATACTTTATCAATGTTTAATCAATAAGTCTATAGTGCTTTATGGCTGATAACAAAAGTAGCAGAATATTTTAAAACAATATTAAAAAAAATGATGGCCTAACAATTAGTTGTACACTAGTTTTGTGAAACAATAATGCATAAAGTTCTAAAACCCCGAAGCTATTATGATGTCAAAAATGAAATGTCATTGTTAACAATTAAGTTGAAAGTAAATGTCATCAAGTCAATTCTGTGATGTCATAATGTTAAATATGATGAAATATTTTCAGAAAACTTCGACCATCATTGTCCATGGGTGGGGAACTGTGTCGGACGAAGAAATTATCGCTACTTCTTTCTATTTGTGACATCACTAACATTGCTTTGTTTGTTCATATTCAGTTTCTCTGTGACACATATTATACTTTGTAAGTTGTTTTTGTTTAAATATTTTATTACAATAACTTTAACATATTGAAGGTTTGTTTGAAGTTGTTTTAAAATAACATAATGTATTTGTTCACCCCATATTCAAGTTATATACACACATTGATTTAATTGTCACACGGAAATGATATGTGACCAATTGTCCCCTAAAATCATTACCAGACTGCATAGTATGAACTTTAATTCTTGGTAATTTGTCATTTCTATTAAAAGTCTCCAATAAAACATTAAGAAATTACACCATACATAAGTTCAAAGCTTGCTTTAATTGTTTGCCAAAAAAATTCCCAACTTCGCTGTTATCTTACAAAGTATCTGTACAAAAAACCACCTAATTTTATTTATATCGATACCCTTGTAATGTTTATATGTAGTAATGTAGATATATATACAAATTCTTGCATTTTTTGATAGATAGTCTGTTATATAAAAAAGAGAAATCCCCACATAGTTTATTGACATCATTAAACACCCTACACCAATAACATAACTTTATAAAAATACATGAATCCGTTTTTTGACATCTATATTTTATCCTACAGTATCTGGTCTACAAGGTGGATTCCTGGAAGCTCTTAAGATAAGTCCTGGAAGATATCCTTTTAATATTTTAATAAAATATGAATATTATGTTGAAATGATAATTCTTTTATTACTTATTAGATCATTTAGATGATATGTATATATATCTAAGAAAGCAAAATACATCTTGTGAAAGAAATAGTGACCCAATAAACCAAGATAGTGTACTCTATACATGACACATATTAAACTACCTAAACCCCATGTCCTCTTCTGATTTTCCAAACCCCCTGTTGTAAAAGTTGGGTGTCATGTTACCTTACCACCCAAACCCCATGTTTACCCTCCTTAACCCCCCTCACTGTCCTCGAAGTGTTGATTTGTTTCTTCAGTATTTGGTCGGTGATTGGATTGTCGGGTTTCCATTCCTACCTTGTAGCGAGGAGTCTTACAACTAACGAAGATGTAAGTTGATGTTCAGTATTTATTGTTTAAATATTATATAGTAGGGCACATTTTTATTCTATTTTATTGTCCCATTTGGTAGTAAACAAGGAACATTCAAAGAATTTTAAAACTCTATTCTTACGAGTTACGACTCTTAAAGGCCGTTGTCAATTGTTTAAAATTTGATTAGAATATTTGGATATTATGTGCTAAAGGTGTTCCATCTTCCTCCACCCTACTATATGACAACATACACAACCCATTAGTGGCCACTTTGCTGCAAAAAACCCTTGTTAAGTGCCTGCAGAAGAAACATATGCTCGCAACTAAAAACAATGTGTTTATAATATGATGATTAATTTGTCACTTTGATCTTTATTCTGCCCCCACACCACTATATTTAACAGGAAGAGATAATAAACCTGTACCATTAATCTATCTAATATAATAAAATGATGTATTATTATATCATAGTATACCTTGTTAACAACATTAATCAATATGAGTTTTCTATTAAATAACAATATATTGATTAATAAGTAAACAATAGCCATTGTTATGTACAATACTTGGAATTGCTCTTATGGTAAAAAGTTTTTTTTGTACCAAAGAACCGGCAATACATCATTAGCACAATTTATGTTTTCACCAAGATAGAACTAAGTACTACATTATACTAACAACAGTTACAACAATTGCAAAATATGCCTTGCTATAAATGCACAAGCTGATTCTGGGAAATCTCAAAATCCGATTTTCGCTAATATAGCTGTTTTATTTTTTCTGGTATTTTAACGCATTGTTGGCTGTTACTGATCAAGCTGAATAAAATCTATTTCCTACAGTTTCATTCTACTTTCAACCTAAATATGTTGTCTGCATATGATGTCATAACATGCATTATTACATCACAGATTAAAGGAACATGGTCGAAGAAACGAAATCGAGAAATCCAGAATCCGTTTGACCAGGGAGGGTGGTGGAAGAACTGCTGTTACGTCTTGTGTTCCCCACTCCCTCCTTCAATGCTGGATCGGCGGGGATTTGTATCAGATGATTATGTTGCTCCTGATGCGCATAGAGATGGGAGCAATGGAAGAACTTATGGATCAGGAACACAAGGACAGGTATTTGGGGTTCAAGACATTCCCACCACTTTAGTTTGTAGTGTTTGGAGCCATTTTTATTTTGTTCCATGGATTTAATACTGAGGCAGGTTTGTTAATAAGTTTGTAAGTGCACAGTGATTTTCCGAACAGACTATTTCAGTTCATGATATTCACATAGCATGTCGCAACGTATTTTGCAGAAGAAAATCTGCAAAATCTGATTAAAATAGAGCTTTACATACACTATTAGGGTGAAAGGCCAAATCTAGCCTAAATTTCAGGTCTTCAACACAGACTTTACCCACATAGAATCAAATACTAGTTTATTTCCGTAAAATTCACCATCACATTAAGCAATTACTGCAGCGGTGTTTTCTAATCCAGTAAAAAATGCCGATTTAGTTTTCTTGAGTATAATATTTCATCCTAAAAAATGGGCATGCAGCAAATTGCCGTGGTAAGTTGTGCTTCAATGGCAACTATGCTGTGCCATGGTGATGCGGGGTGTATTTCATGAACTGTACGTTGATTAAAATATAACCTGGCTGATATTGTTGGTGTAAATGCCAAAGAAAGCAAAAGGTTTGAAATATTAAACAGTTCAACGCCAGCCATAAATATATTGTATTTGTTTGTTGGCTCCACTTTCATGTTAATAAAAAAATTGGGTCGATGTATTTTTAATATTTATATAAATAAAGTGGGGTTATGGGACAACCTGGGCATCACCCAGTTATATGATGTAGCAATTATAAAATAGACAAGTGTTTCACAAGTATAAATGTTGAATAATCAATAATTCCTTGTTTTCAAGTTTAACAGGCATAAATGTAAACATAAATTTTATTAAAACCATCATATTATTTGCCATACAGTGAGCCCATAGCATGGGTTGCTGTTTTATCATTGACGGGCATTTGACTAACTTTGTCTAATACCCTACACCCAGGGGGGTTAGGGGGTTTAGAGGGTCGCGACCCCCCCTTAAACACCATAAAAATAAATATAAAAAAATTATTAAAAAAAAAATTTGGGAAATTTTTTTGATTAAACCCCCCCCCCCTTATTTTTTTCTGGCTGCGCCACTGCCTACACCCCTAGCATGGTACTTATAAACTACTAAACATGTAGCATATGCTTAGCTTTTATAAGATCAAATTAAATCTATGAACAAGTTTAATCCATGTTTCATGTACCTGGTTAGCTGTGAACATAGCTATGGTATTCTGCTAGACAGTACATACGGTATTGACTGACCAAAATTTTGTGCTTTATCCAGCTTGTTAATAAAATATTGTTTTCATTTTTGTATTGGAACCGACCATACAACCGAAGTTTTTTTCACCTATGTTAAAACAACTTTATCATTTCAGTCTTCCAGCCAACCGGGTTCCAACCACCAAACCCACGCCGAATATTACGACACAGAGGGCGCCACATACCCTCGACAACCACAGTATCCACAACAACCAAACAATGACGTTGACGACAAACAAACTGATCCGGGTTTGAAAATTATTTCTATCTTTTTTCTATATAGGCCAGATTTGGTCTGTTCCCACGATAATTTTTATATTTTGTTTATATTTTTCTGCTTAACCAAGACGTGATCTTTGCTTTCGTTTTCAAAGAAATAAATAAAAATTGTGGTATGATATTTTCTTCTACCAATGTCAATGTTTGAGCTACTTTTTTTAAATATTCTTGTTTTTGATTGACAGTTTCCACAAGCGACGATAACGGGCCGTCCATCACAATATCCCACCATGCTTACCCCATGCAATCTATTAGTGGAGGTGTCACATCGGTGCCCCTTGCCCATATCAGCTACAACAGTAACAACTCCGTATCATATGAAAGCGAGACAAACCCTAATGTTGTCATCGAACATTTGGGGCCGGTGGGCACTAATGGCGTGCATGATGTGTCCGTTGTTGACACGAAAGACACGAGTAGCACCGGCGACCACGATGTGTCAACTGTCACCGTCTTGTCTTCGGACTCTCGGACATTATTGTTAGAAGAGCCAAAGAAGAATGGCATTGTGACATCACAACCGCAAGAAAAGACAAAGTTGCCAAAAATAAGTTCAGTTTGAAAGTTGAACTTGAACCAATTGTAAATAACGCGGGTGCTTTTAAACGTTCAATACATCCCATGATGAACACCAACAACCAACCTCCTATTTGATCAGAATATTTAGTTCTGTTGCCAAAGCACGTATGGATTTTGGTGTGTGGTCACTTTAACGAATTACTGAAATATTTAGCTTTATATTTAAAGATTTTATGAAGCATAACTTGCAGTTGAATTAGTGGGGTATAGGAAATATCTTCTTTATTGCAAAATATTATTAAAGTAGATATTTTGCCTTGTGCGTTATTTCTATGTTGTTGCAGATTCTCGTGTTAGGGTTTTTCCCTATGCAAGACACCTTTAAAGTTGTAATAAGCTTTGACTTTTATCGATTTTACTAAAATAATTCCCATGTTTCTTTTTTGCACTCATTATAATGTCGTAATTATGAAATATAATACGATTCCATGGTAATTGTTGTTTGTCGTGTGTTTAAAATATCTTACCGCGTGTGGGCGTTAGAGAGTCCTATGAATTTCGAATCCGAGTTGTTGTTTTTTATTTACCCCCACGTTTACTACGGTAAGTTTTGTATTATGTTTTGTGTGCTTGAAACCTTTTCTAAATTTGTATTTCCTTTACACAGGTTTCTAAAATCATTTGGTTAACTGTATTATGATGCATTGACTATATACAGTGTTGGGGTAAGATGGTCCACGCTTGGATTCTACTTTATTGTTCGTTTGGTAAAAAACAAAGAATATTTACGGAACCATATAACCGTATCTTTGCTACTCTCAAATACGTTGTTAATTGTAAAACAAGGTTTAGGAAATATAAGATATTTTGTGCAACAGTTCCCATCTTACTCCACGGTACATTTATTATTGGTTTCAAATCATCTCCAAGTTATTGTGACGTCCCATCATAGCAACTGTCGTTGCGTAAACTGATGTCGAAACAAATTCTGTTTCCGCCAACTTTTGTTTATTTGCTCACAAAGTGAAGAATTCGCCACAAATAATCAACCAACCGACTCGCTTCCACAATGATGATGTTTATTATGAACCAAGCCATGGATTAAGTGTCGCAGTGTATAAGTTACAATCACACGAAGTTATATACGTCGTAACTCGTAAGCAGACACGAAGTGATCGAATGAAACAGAGCACACCTGTGTTATACTAACTGCCATTGCTTTTACCATGCTACAATAAAACAAATTAAATTCATTGGTTTGTTTATTTGGATTCGTAGCTTAGTAGTTTCCGATATATATTAGGCTGGGTGAAGATAGGACACCTTTAGCGCACAATAATTAAATATCCTGATCGTGTTTTAAACAATTAACAACGGTCTAAAGAAGTCGTGAGAATGCGATTTTATATTTCTTTGAATTTTCTTGGTTCACTACTAAATGGGACGAGAAAATAGAATGAACAGGTGTCCCATCTTCCCCCACCCCACCATACTTATACCTGTATAGTGTTTTGCATATGATCTTTAATATATATTGTTGATCCAACACCGATATAAACGTAGACTCCCCTTGGTATAATCCGCCGCACCTTTTTGGTGCAAAGTTTACAAAACTCTTTTTTTCGCTGTTGTTTCGACGGAACAAGCAATCTTTTGTTCTCTCTGCTGTGTTGCGTGAAGTTATGCGAAGGTAACTTTATACATGCGAGGCTTGAAAACGACGAACGCTAATTATTCGTGAAGTGGTTCCCAACTACGAGCCTGTAGTTAGATGATGACATTTAGAGCAAGTTGTTTTGCTTTTTGCCCATTATAAAGTTCATCTTTATTATCAATGCTAAAAATCACTATATAAACCGATGTCCCTTTACATAAAATCCAGACGTCCTTTCTTTTTCGCCTTTATCTAACAGTATTCGCTAGTTTCCCCAAGATAATTCAGACAAAGCGAAAATTTGTTGTCAGACAGAAAATCGTTGGTCAACACTGGTAATTCTTCGTTGCGCATCACTGGTCACGGTATGTCTTGCTTGGATCTATCACGACCTTTGTCATGTGACCTGTTTACCCTCATGTGACAAACCAATATAATCTGTATAAACTACGCCGCCCGAACCGTTACGGATGCTTGGAAGCGAAAACAAATTACTTCAAACCCGAAGGCTCACTCTTAGTCCAACAGAGATTTAAATGTTTTGAAAATTTCGCGATTCTTTGCAATGCTGTTGTGTTTCACAGTTCTCAGTTCCTGTAAAATCGCTTTAGTTACACAATCGAAACCGAAGTTCGTCAAGAAACGTATTTAATTTCATTGCGTAGTAGTCTCCATAGGCGCGACTATATAGTAGCATTTAAGAAACATTGTGTTTTAAAAATTAATACAATAGGGTGGGGGAAGATGAGACACCTTTTGACTCTATTTTCTCATCCCATTTAATAGTAAACAAAAAACATTCAAAGATTTATAAAACTATATCCCCACGACTCTTATAGACCGTTGTTAATTGTTTAAAATACGATCAGGAATTTAGGATATTATGTGCTAAAGGTGTCCCATCTTCCCCTACCCTACTGAATTATAGTCTATGGGAGTCGTGAGGATATAGTTTTATAATTATTTGAATGTTCTTTGTTTACTACTAAATGGGACGATAAAACAGAGTTAAACGGTGTCCCATTATCCCCACCCTACTATATTATAAAACAACATAACTATGTAATACAACATCAGCGTACTTTTCGTATAAGCATTTGCTTCAGCCCAACACAGTTTCGACACTTTTTAACATAGAATTGTTTATCATAGGAAAAGTAAGAATTGTATAAACGAGTGGACACGCTAGCTTTTCTATTTCTAAACATCTTCAATCCCTTTTTGACAGAGAATGGTTTACACTTAATTTGTGTGCCAAATTTTATGCCTACTATTTGACGCGGTGTACGAACTTTTTGTTTTCGTTGTTTTCCAAATCACTCTTGCGCTTTGAAACCTAAAAGACGCTTGGAAACTTGCCAGCGCGCATGAGGTAAATATGAAAACACCGTATTCGGCGTACAACTGAACTGCTTGGAGACTACCCTTTCTCTAATTTGCTAATGCGGAATCACCCTTCTTATTATTATCCCAAACAGAAGTATGCTTATCATCAGTTTGGAAGGCAATAGGAAAATAGAACCGAAAACGTGAATATAAACTGTTCAAGGATTTATACTGTCCTTATAATTACTGCTGTGGTTTATAATCGGAAAAAAAAGATTCAGTGTGATTTATTTTTGTTTTAAAAACAATGGAGGGTCCTAAACGTTAAGTTCTGCGATTCTAAATGACCGTTAATTGTTAAAAACACGGTTGGGAAATATGGGTTTTGGCCGTTAGTGGTATCCCGTCTTACCCTGCAGTAATTACCTTCCCTGTCCCACACACCAGCAATACCCGTAGATCGTCTGCCTTATAATATCCATCACCCCGGCTGGCTTAAACGGCTGGCTTAAAGCGCAAGCACCGTGACCGTATCTTCTCATTTTCGTTGTCGTCCAAATTATAGTTTCACGGGACCTTGATTTTATATACAGTATGGAGAAGCAAGCGTTATCTTATTATTTGTCATCGCTTTTCGTGAGCATAAAAGCTGTCGTCACAGAAGAGCGTTTTCTGAATTCAAATCGAAGGTGATTTAACATAAATTTTATTCAACTCTTGAATACAATAACGGAGTCAGTTTAATTAAAAGAAGAAAAAGGGAACTAACAGCAAAACGACAGTCGTTTAAAACAAGCTAAGTTAAAAAACTACATGAGCAGTGTGTCAAATTTAAGTGTGGCTGCTAAATCCGATTTGCGACAAATTTTGCACAGAGGTTTAACTTGTTTGCAGCAATGTAGACTTAATGCATAAATAAAGCTGTGGATCGCCATGTTTTTATTGGCATCAAATCAACTTCGCAGATCAGCCGAGTCTGTGTGTCATGCGAGGAGAATACAAATAAAATATTTATTTGTTCCTGATGAAGAAGAAAGTTCGTGTTTATTAAAATAACTCAAAAGACGAAACGACTACTGGTTAAAACACGATACAGTTAAAACGTAAGATTCTTTAATTTGTAGTTTACCATTTTTATACGAAGCCTTTTCTCGAATGATAAAGTTTTAGATAGCTTTAGATATGCAGACATTTTCAATCAAAAGTAATATACGTTCATTCGATACTTTATCATATATAGGAGAAACTTGCTTAGTTAAAACGCAAGTCTGTTTAATGTAACTAACGGAATATATATATATGATTAATGGTTTGGTTTTCATTTTATAGGCGAATTTTACGTCTACATGTTGGAATTCATTTGTATAGTCAGACTATTTGTAGTCGTTTTACTATAGACTCAAATGTTTTTAGCATTCGATGAATATTTTCTAGTTTGTTGAGAAAAAAAGTAGTCAGAGTTTTTCGCTGCGTCTGATGTTGAACGTAGTGATGCGTGACGCATTCTTCGTCACGCTTGCATGCACACGAGTTGGGTACGTGGGGCCAGATTCCCGCGTGCAACCAACCGTGTCAACACCCACTATTTAAGCTGATGACTACGATATCCCAGACGTTTTACAAACTTAGCAGATTATGTAGACAGATGTAACTTGAATGCGAAATTAAGGTTGGGGTCTTGAGCTTAATGAAGGAGTATGAAGCAGTATAGAGTAAAGATTTTAAGATAAAACAATGATATTTATCGTTGTATATATGTGTATAGTACTTTGGGGTAAGACGGGGCACCTTTAGTGCATAATATCCAAATGTCCCGATCGTGTTTTAAACGAAGTCGTGGAGATGGGGTTTAATAACTCTTTAAATGTTTTGTGTTTACTACCAAATGGGACGAGAAAATAGAATGAATAGGTGTTCCATCTTCCCCCACTATGTATTAAGCAGTCTAAGGTGAAGATTCGCAATTAATACTTATCGTTGTAAATGCCCGTTATATAGTATAAGTTAGACAGTTTTCGCACTTTCAGCCTATAGAGCGGCATAATACTATATGCCATTCCCTTACCCGAATATGTTGTATATTTCATGTTTTTTTTTATGGGCATACGAATGACGTGCCACTGCTCTGTATTTAGACATGAGTTTTTACTTTTCTTGAAATTCTTGTAATTTTCCGCAAATTTCACCGCCCATGTAGCGTTAAGCTCCATTGCTTCAAACGTAAATAAATTAGGTCACCGGCCATTCCAGGCGGTATGGGTGAGGTACACTGACGATGGCTTGCTGAGTGGCAAACGAAAAGCTGGTGTACAATTTACCATTTTTTACCAAAAGGGTAGTTTCTAGTATTAAATTACGCCCAGTATAAATGTTTGAACATAAAATTAAAGAATGACTGATTTTTTTGGTTACAACAACGAAGGTTATAGGAAAATTGCATGATAGCGAAAAATACAAAATGATAGCTGTTAAACAGCACGCATACGGGTTAAATGACGGGGTCGCTACACTTGTAAGAGTTAAATACATTCGATTTTTTCGCTCGCTTTAAATTTCTCGCTCTGTGGTTTTAGAACTGATGTCTTATCTCGGTCATCTTAAAATAACGAATTAAACAATGTGTTTTAAAAAGCATTATCTTTTCATCGCATTCTTGCGGCGAGATGGTTGCGGCGTAATCTTCATAATTCGAGCACCAACACAGACACACTTTCCACAAACTATCCTCGTTACCGTCACCTTACACCCATAATTTCACTAAACGACATCTTTCTTCCTACTAGGGAGAAAATAAGCAAAAACTTCATAAAAATACAAGATAGCTTTTACAACCACATCGTTACGATTGTAGTAGACGGTAATTTGATCAATTTCAGGTTTAAAACAAGGTATAACGTGAATTAAGCCAATTTAATGCGTTCCCTGCTTGTAAACCAAGGTTATGTAACTTATGTCTATCATAGTTTTTCTAAATCGGTACGTGGTTATTTTGTTTGTATGGGTTAGAAAATATAGCATTCAGATATTGTCATTTTATGAATATCTGATAACATTTAATAAATAGGATTTTGAGTGCTTAGTTACCCCATGTTTGCCAAAATTATGCATAATTGTAACGTAAAGTATTGCGACTGTATTGACTATAACATTAAGTTTATAGCTCGTAAGACTTTTGTGGTTTCGTTCCAGCATAGAAGAAATTTTCATGCGTGCTTTGCCATGTTACACACTGGCATACCAGTCTGGATTCCTTCGTACAATAATAATAAAGATCGCACTGTGGGGCCAAGTGTGAGGATGAAGGTAACAGGAAGTTAAACTCAAATGCCTGACTCTCATAAGACCATGAGATAAATGAAAACATGGGTAATATCAAAAATCAAGTAGTGTTGATGTATATTTATGCAGAGCGAAAGTTGCATGAAATTTTTGCAGCTGCAAAAAAATCATTAAATTTAGGAAATAAAAGCACCTCCAGAAATCGGTAAAGTTTTATGTAATTGCAACAGTTGTATAATGTCTATTATTTTTGCACAACTTCGTGTGAATATCGATCCCTAAATATTTATATGCTTTTTTTATACGTGCGCAGGGTGTTAGTTATAATTATATATATTCGAACAAATGCAAATGAAAGTTACAGAGAACATATATAGAATAGAGCGAATATAAGATCTTACTGTAACATGCGAAAGATCGGAAATTTAAAAAAAAAACGAGAAATATTTTTAGCGTGTGTCAGTTACTTTGTTTCAGATAAATCCGTAAATTTAAGGCGAAAAATCTTAGCGTTAATTCGCAATGTAGTGGAAGTTGTGGGATGGATGGGCCCCGGGCGTCTCTACTGTTTATCAAGCTACATCGCGTTGCTCGCGTTCATTGTTACGACACAAACACTCCGCTATTAGAACCTGAGAGTCAGGGATGAATATTTAAGCCGAATCGCGTCGCCCGCTTTCTGGATTCTAGTTTGTCGCAGCCGGGAATAGTTAAGCACAGATTAACCGTTTATTAAACCAGGTGAAGCAGATTGCCGCCAATACGGCATAGAAATCGCAGATAATTAGATGATCGGGGAATATTAACGGATTAAAAAGTGTGAAAACAAACGACGGGAATTATAGAGTTGAGATTTTGTTGCAGAATTTGCGACGTTTATTTGTTCGTTTGTTCTAAAATATTTTTGTCTATTGTGTGTAGTTTTCGCAGAGGTAATAGCGGTATAGATAAACTAAATATTTATCTGTTCTGGGTAATATTTGTAAACGCGGCTTCGTTTTGGAATAATTAGTTTTTCTCTAGAATGCTGTACTGGGTTTTCTAAAATATGAATCATTGTTACGTCACTTTAAACAAAATTCCAGTATCAACATTTTAGATTTGAACTTGAATGTTTTATCTGTTTGTATATTATAAATGATCAAAATTTCACGTTTAATTGATAATCCGTACGAAGAAGATAACATTTTAACATAAAGAAAATTTCCAATAAACAATTTCAGTAAAAACTTATATTTGGTCAGTTTGGTCATTTTTATTTTCTTAGATTAAAAAATGGTTTACGGAGAAAATTTTTACCTTGACCAAAAATGTTCCAACATTTATTTATGAGTGCATTCATATTTTAAGTTTAATCTGTATCGAGGGCGATAATTATTTATTTACTGAATGAAAATATTGGTTGCAGTTATCAAAAGAGGAAAAAGTATAATCTTTTTTTCCATCCATTCGCATTGCTATTTGGATATTATTGTTGCAATCGTAGGCCTTTATTGTTGTAATCGTGAGATAAATACAATTTCAGGGTACTATTTTTCACGTGCAGCTTCGAATACCTCAAGAAAAATGCATGGTGGTGATTTCACGCGTTCCAGGTCATGTAACACAATCTCTAAAACGTATAACCCAAATAACAGGCTGTTGAGAGATTTTAGTTTCGATATAAATTCACTTAGTCGACCTTGTCGTGAGGAAACTTATATCTTTTTCTGCTCTACACTTGACACTGAGATAAGATCATATCGGTCGTTCGTGCCTTTTCTGCTGATCATAAGATATGAAATGTGGGATTAGTTTTTTCATGTGGGGAAGTCTATTGGCGATGTGTGTTGGTCCCGATTCCGGCGGGTTTTTAAAATTCCTTATTTATTTATGCAGCAACGGAATTTTTGGTGACCAGTTGTCGGTTTTTACGCTCTAGGTGATAAGAGGTGCTGGTTGTATTGCGTTTCAGATTGATTAACTTGTAACAGCTAATTTCGCATTCCGTACATATACAGGATAAATACTTTGTAATATCTGTTCTCCCTGTTTTTATTGGGTGGTACGTGTATGCTTGTGTTGTAGAACAGACGTCGATAAAAAACAGTGCGTACAGAATATTTCAGTTTTAGTTGTCTATTCGGAAATGGTGTGTTATATAACTATACAACTACTTCAGTATAAGCTTATTTTAACCTCTTGGGGACAAGTAATGCAAATATGCATTCTGAAACAGGTGTTCACAGAAATATTTATCAGTTTGCTTATAGTCTGTAAAAACGGTTTCATTTAAAAAAAGAAAGAATTATCCACCAATATGTCAATTTAAAGGGAGGTCATAGCAGTAGCAAATAGTAGATATAGGAAGATGGGACACCTTTAGCACATAATATCCAAATATTCGGATCGTGTTTTAAACAATTAACAACGGTCCATGGGAGTCGTGGGGGTATGGTTTATAATTCTTTGAATGTTCTTTGTTTACTACTAAACTGGACGAGAAAATAGATTAAAAAGAGGTCTCATCTTTCTGGTTTTTCTCCAGCGTCTCACCTATTTAAAACTGACGCCGGCGTCTTTATTTTACAATAAACAGTAGCGGGACATTAAGTGTTTAAAACCCATGCGTCAGGGTTGCATGTACCTCGCGCTTGGCCAAGGCGTTATCGTCGTCTTTATCTTAAACAAAACGTTTCTACGGTTGAGAATCGGTGATCGCTTAAAAAGATAGAACGATTTTCGGGTTTAGTGCCGAAGACCAAAATCCGGCGGTGCGTGAAATTGGCCGCATTCCTTTGCAAGACAACGGGGCATTGTTTGGTCACGAATTTCCCGCCAATCAGGGAGAAGATTGCATTTACGTCACTGATGCATTATTCAGCAACATTGTGACGTAACAAGGGATAAGAATATCTTAGGAACACAAACTATTAAGTGTCATAATCACCATTATCTTGTCATTTCAGCAGCTTTGTTATGTAATTAACGTGTGATTAATCCTACTAATAATTGCTGATTATTATAAGACAACTAAACCGCTGCAAACGCTTTCTGACGTCGATTCTGAAAATCAAATCCGAAGAACTCAATCCATCATTTATCGCGACCTATTACGTCATACCTACGTCACGACTACTACGTCATTGACGCATTTATTCCAAGATGCAATCCCCAATGCACCCGATGCAGTTACAACTCATCCACCAATCAGCGGCCACCCAACAGATGCCACAACCCACCCATATTCAAATACAGTCCCCGCCCCCGCCACTCCCCAAACCGCATAACTACCACCAGCAGGCGGTAGTGAGCCCTCCGGGATCCGCCTCTCCATCATCGAGCAGCAGTAGCCAGCCTACCACCAACGGCGCTGTGGTGCACGAAGAAGACAGGAAGGTGAGGGACAAATGTCTTTACTTGAAACAGCTTCTGCAGGACAAGAAACAAATCCAGAACCTCACCGGCTGCTTCTTACACCTTGATAGGATACTTGACGAAGGTGGGTTTCGCTCATACATTGCTTTATTATTGTTGGGTAAAATGGGAAGCGGTAGTATAGTACGGTGGGGTAAGATGGGAAATGCTACTATAGTACGGTGGGGTAAGATGGGAAGTGCTACTATAGTACGGTGGGGGTAAGATGGTATAATGGTTCTGGTCCTGTTTCGAACAATTAACATCTTTTTGAGTCGCAGTGCTAAAGTTATATTACTCTGTATATATGTTTGTTTACCATTAAATGGGACAAAAAGGGAATAAACGCATGTCTTATCTTATCCCATTTTAATATACTCCGTCTTTAGGCTAGAATTAAGTATAATTTTATTCGCTAGAGTACGCTACAGAGGCTGTATTGTATTTCAATTATTTGTACGTACTTGATTTCTGAGAAAAACAAAATTGTATTGGATCGGATTCTGTTATTACAACTCATAATATACTCCTAATGCGTTAACTATGTGTTTCATATTGTAATATGACGTAATGAATGGGTATTACACTTTGTGACATAACAATCTAAAAGTGATTGGAAATACCCAGTATAGAAAGTGAACTTCAGGTCGCTATTTGTGTTGTTTGCACGCGAACGTCAATTCCTCCAACTCGTGGCAACAACGGCAATTTTAGAATGATTTGTTTAAAACTAGAACGCCTCACGAACAGTCAATTTCAAAATCTCAGCCGCGGGCGAACTGTGGGCACATTTTACTTTAGTTTTAACTTTTTGCACCAGGATTGTTCGTTTAATCCAGATTAAAACGGAAAGGCGTTTAACTGATCGTGTAAACTGCCCGCTGTGGTCATTTCTGCCGTAGCTTTGCATCGTAAACAACGCTGGTCGGTCAGTCTCATATTTTTAAGGATTGTAAACGTTTAAACATGGCGTAACTTAGCTTTATCTTTTCCGCCACGCAGTAAAAGGTCGGAAAGTAACGTTAAACGACAGTCGTATGACACCTTCAAGTTAAAAAGTATATAGAACTTGTTATAGAATGAAGGCGTGATTGCGTATAAATAAAAAAGTTCTTCAGTTGTTTCCAGCATAGTCAAATTACTGGGTATGGAGTACAAACGACGAAACACAGCCATAACTTCAACTTAAATCGAGCGAACGAGTTTTACGAACTTCGGGTTGAAATCTAATACTTAAATTTCGACAATTTTCGGTGGGTTTGATTCACCTGAGATGAGCGTCGTCTTACATGGTGTGGATTATTTGTTCGGAGAAAAAGAAAGCATCGTTTTTACTAAAAGATTTTTTTGTGAATTTTTGTTGCTTAGTTGGCAACTGCTTTCTCTTCGCGATATTTTTAGAGTTTTACGAGATGTTTTGTTTTGGTATTTTTTGTAACGGAAGCAGACATATAGTTTGCGTGGCTGTGCATTGGACCCAGATTTACCGTTAAATTGTAACACAGAGAGCTATAATGACTACTGTATCAGAAGCGATTTGTAGATGTTAGTCATTGGCGATATAATCACACGTTCTATAACGATGCGCTGTCCGCGCCCGCGATGTGCCAGCAGCTGATGACGTCACAAATACGAACGCGCGACGAAGCGCGAACAACAGAGTCTGCAATTTAGCGAGGTAAAGATAGAAGCAGGAAAAGGGCCATTCCAACTCCAACGAGCCGAATCGAAACAGCGTCTCTCTTCATTGTAATTTAACTCTGGTACTCGATTGTTGTGTAGAGTTTGGTGCGTCGCATTTCTAAGTTTACTCAGCGTTTAGAACTTTTCTGCTTCAGTTTACTTGTGAAAATGCGATAAAGTGAGTACAGAAAGAACAGAACTTGTGTTATATCAGTTCGCTGTTAGTTTATAATGGGTATAACTTAACTTTATGGGGCAATCAGTTCGTCATGTTTTGCGAATAGTTGTTTAGCACGTGTAGCAGAAAATGCTTTAGATAGTACGCGGTATTATATTTTCTCCGTGTACTGTGATCTACGTTGTTAAACTAATGTTAGCGGTATCATATGTTACGTATTAGATCGTCATGGTATCCAGGATATTATAACGCAGTCAGTGTTCAGCTACATAAATAGCGGTGACTAATAGTCGATGCGTAAGTCAGGAAAATCTTCTTAACAATGTTTGTATGGATCTTACAGTCATTTTCACCGCTTAGACTAACCCGACGCTGCATAATTACTAAATCATGACAAACCCTCAAAGAAAATGAACGTCGCAAGTTTACAAACGCTCTCAGACCTTGGACTCAAGTTCGAAAATTCTCCGCAATTTTTAACGAGCACTTCAGCCATGCTATCCTCAGTTTCCCCACAGTCAAATCAGACTCAGTTAAAAAGGGACCCAAGAGCACCTACCATTCAAACTAATGGAGTTCCTCAAACTTCATCCCAAACTATAAACGGTTCGCTCACAAACTCAAACCTAATTGCTGCAACATCAGCAATGCTTCAGTCTTTACCCCATAACTCTGCCCTCGATAAAAAGACAAAAGAAAGGGTGAACTACCTTCAGCAATTGTTGAAAGATAAAAAGCAGTGTCAGCTTTACCCAACTATATTTGTCCATGTGGAACGACTGTTAGATGAAGGTAATGATTGGTATTATTACACCTTGAATGAATATATAGCACCGTGTTTTGTACAGTGAAGGATTGGTCACATCTTCTGTGTGTGTGTCTTGATAGAATGTAGGGAAATGTGGGCTTGCGATCACTTTTATGAGTGTACCACTTGATATGGGGTAACTTAAAGGTTTCTGTTACAAGTTTATTGCACTAAACTATGTGGTGGAATATGACACCTATGTTGATATCTGTAATTGCAGTAATGTAGGAGTAACAAATGACTTGTTTTGGTTCTATACTGCCTTGGTATAAATGAACACTTCGCTCCATTGTTGGCCGTAAACAGGGTATGTCTGTAAAATGTGATTTAATATTAAAATGGGCATAAGGTGCTGAGTAACACTGTTATGTTGGTATTAATTATTGATGTTATGAAAGCAAATGAACCCTTTCTTCCAAGCATTGAAGCAAAGCTGTTGAATTTGGCTCACCAAACCAACAGAATAAAATTAAAATTATATATTATTAGTCCATTTTTAAAAAAATCTATTTTGACCAAAAATTTAAGTTTTAAATTAAATTTTTGTTAAACTAATTTAAAAATACTTGAAAAGATATTTTCTTTTATACCACTTACAATGTTTTTACATTTTTAAATCCTGTAGAATAACATTCTAGTTTCAAAACTACAGTGAATAAGAATCCAGATCCTGTCTAGATTAGAGTTTTGTCGGTTTGAAATTATGGGATCAAGTTTCTTTCATTCAGTTGTTGTTAGCGTCATTTTTAGAACGCTGTGCTGTTTCAAACTCTATTGTTCTTCATTTCCTCTTCCTGGTTTCATCATAAAGCTATGTGTGAAGTCACAATGCACTTTATGAAGTTATAATACAGTCTATAAAGGTCCTTTTTAAACTGTAGTACAACGGGCAACGGCTCATTTTGGTCGGAACAAATTTTCGATTAAAATCTTAATTTTGTTGAAATATGTAGGATTTATTTTGCATCATGTCGCAGAGATAAGTCTACCCATTGCCACAAGCCTGTATTTCCAACATGGCAATTATTCGATTATTTGTGACTTTGGGGTCAATATTGAATTTTCGGAGACACTTGATTTATTTTACACCCGGCTAAATTATGTTAATTCCTGAATATTGTAAATCAATGTTCAATGCAATACAAATCAAAGTTTTATTTTGTTTCTGTATTTTTCTGTTAAATTAAACTTCAAATTAAAAGATTAAGTGTCATTTGTACTTAGATGCCCACTTTACATATGATTATACCTAAATAAAAATGGTATACTTATTAAATATAAAACCTAGGTGACTAATTTAATTTAAATAATTAATTTAGTATTTAGTGCCTGATAAGGTAATTACTTGTTTCTTAATTAATCTGTAGTTTTTGTGGTTAAAACGTTGCGGTTAGTTTTATTTGGTCAGTCTACATACTGGATGTTTATTCTTCTCATTTATTGGTTTGCTCAACAAACAGTTTATTGCTGCATCTCAAATACTATTGTTTGATTTAGTGCCTCTGTGTGAATTGATAATTGTTTAATGAACAATAAACAATGTTTAGTTATGTAATTATATCCAAATAAATATAAGTATTTGTAACAGTTTGTGTTTTTTTTTTATAATTAATTGAAAACAGTTATTACTTTTTATCTTCTGATTTATTACTACAGTTATTTATTATATTTAACCATTAAGTCTTGCTCATTGTCTTGTATTTTCTACATTTTAGTTTTTTGTCTTTATAGAAATCGTAAAAGTGCGATCGGTGTTATTTCAAAATGGAGACAAGCAACCTCTTGAACTTCCCCCTCCACAAGGGCCAACTATAACTCTGACTGAGAAGGTGTACGTGCCTGTTAAAGATCATCCAGAGGTAGTATTATAACTTCTATATATCTATTACAGTTAGGTAAACATTAAGCATTTCTACTGTTTTTTTGACTGAGTTTTATAAATGTCTGTTTTTTTATACAATTGAACTTGTTTTATTGTTTACGATTTTTCACTGAATTTGATTAATGCGAAATATTTATTATTAATCAAGTGATTGTTTCATCACAAGCAATTCAATTTATCAACAATTAGATTTGTTTGAATTGCTATGAGTATCTGTAAAGGAAGTGATTGTGGCCAATTCACTGTCACTAATTTCCGTTCACTATTCTTCATCTTAGTTTCCTGTGACATCTTACAATTGATTATCACGATACTAAAATCCATAATCTACGGGGTGCACCTATTTTAAGATGTGACTTAACACTAAAAAAATCAGAGAGATGTAGAGATTTTATATTTAATTATTTTTTAATTCAATAAACTTATTGTTTACAATACTTCTATTTTGTTTTAGTATATGCTATTTTATACTTATGAAAAATGATTTTTGTAAAACTATTACAATATCAAAACAATATTACTATTATTCCAAAGTAAATAGAATGTTTTGTTTCCAGTACAACTTTGTGGGACGATTGTTGGGACCACGAGGACTGACAGCAAAGCAGTTGGAACAAGAAACCAAATGCAAAATAATGGTCAGAGGGAAAGGGTCCATGAGGGACAAGAAAAAGGTAATTTATATTTTTTTGTTTCATTCTATTTTGGTCTTGGTTCATTTTTAAAACCGGGTACAGTTATATTTGTTTCAACATTGGATTTTAATTTAAAATTAAAGGAGATTTGCACATGTTTTGTAAAACCATAATCATAATTATTAAATCTACATCTCCTACATTGGACTATATAATAAGCTACATAGCAGATAAGAAAAGCTGTAATTAAACGAATTTACATGCTACATGCTACATGCCTTCATACATTCATACCAGAGAAAATGAGCTAAACACTTAACATTGCTATCCTCAATCTTACAGTGTTTCCAGCTAAAAATAAAAATTGTAAAAATTTCTCTATAATCAATTGCATATGATATTCACATATCATACAGCGTTGTGTTTCCAGTTTATTTTTGTGCCTAAATGTAACTGGCAGCACTGCTATTCTGTTCCCTGGGGAATCCATGTTAGCAAGCGCTCAGGAGGTAACTGGTTACTCCTTCGCACGTCAAATATTATCGACCCCAACATTTGCCACAGATTTAAACTTGGCAGCAAAAATATATTCAAAGTGGGATTATAAAAATGCGCTGTAAAGCGTCAATTTTAAGGAGTGGGAGATGATAGTTAAAACATCGTTTTTTGGAAACACATATTCATAGTAACAAGGTTTACACTGAAATATACACAATTTACATTGTATGCATTGTAATTTATAATATAAGTGGAGCTAACGCTCGGGTGTAAACTACTAGATACCAATGCATTATCGCAAGGTGCCAGAAATAGCTACCATCTCGCGGTTTGATGATAAAGTCAAGTGGCGTGATTGCTTTTAAGTTGGCCCTGCTGATCCTATTGATAACAATGCGTTTAATGCACATGGGAGTTAATCGCACGATCATTCCTTAAGAATCCGCTTCCAGCAAAGCGGATATAAATCGGGCAAAGTTCGTTTAATTACAACGTCATAAATGACCCGCTGTGACGTCACTATTAGACCTGTTCCACAATCATGTCAACAAACGTTAAACAAACAACGAATGTCGGTCGCGCAGAGTCGCGAAATGACGTCACACTCGACCCAATAACGAGATAACCAGACTTAACCAGCCCTTACGTTTGAACCACACCAACACACTTGCGGGCCCTTCCTGGAACAAGTTCTCAGAATCGTATATATATTTCTGTTTTCATACCCCACTTCCAAAAAATTGCAAGCTACGTATTACGGGTTGTTGGCGTAAATCCAACCTATAGGCATTCATCCAATGTTCCAAAAATCCCAGGTCCCATAGCGCGAGCCTAACCTATATAGGATAGAATATTCATGTAAAGAATTCCGATGTCGTAGCTGTGACATTGGAATTGGCACGCAACGACAAAATGTCAGAATGATGTCAATAATATTCTTTCACGGGCCTGTGATCAGTGTCGGAGAAACTCTCATTTTAACAGCGTGTTACTTATCACAACATAGCCAGCATTCCTTCAGCAATTACCAGTGATGCACCAAGTAAAAAGGCAGTACTTCCAGGTTTTTAAACGTATGTTTTTCTTTCTAAACATGAGCAATGGCGTTATGCTATGTAACAGAGAACCTCCTTGGACGCTTGTTAGGAGTCAAACCGGTACATACAAAACATTAATACAACAAGACATGGGTAATTTGACGGCAGACAAACGAAAGTGGAAAGTCGCTTGGGCAAGAAGTACAGGCACTTAATTGCTCGGCCCAGTGTCCAAAATAAGACTCCTAACACTTAAAACACCGCTGAAAGAATTTTCAAGTGTCCAAAGTAATTGTACGTCTTCAGTAAGCTGTTGAAATCTTTCCACTCTTAATTGCTTGTAAGTTTATCTCAAAGAGCTTTGCCGCTTGATTTATAACTATTTGGGAACTCAAAAGATTGACTTGGCATGTGATTCATCGGATTATAACGCGAGTGGCAATTCCAAACAACAAATAATCTGACCTGTACTAATCTGTCACCAACCCACGGGTAAACATAGCAGCATTTCGATAACAGGAGTGTCCGTCGCTGCTTTTGGCGTGTAACTTTTGATGGTTAGCAGATATTATCCAGTAAGTTACTTTGTATAACCATGCCGCGTGATTTTGAATTGATCCCGCAAAATTATCTGGATTGTTACGTCAGAATATTGATTGTGCTTCCACATTCGGCGAAATAATGACCATTGTGACGAAAATATCATTAGTTGACATTTGTCGCATGGTGTTATTTCCCTTTTTGAAATATTAGCTGTTACAGTCCTGCAGTTTTGATAGCAATTCGTCAAGAACAATGCGTTCCAATATCTCTTATTACTTGGACCTATCGACCAGTGTATCCGATGACAGGACGTCTTCTATTGTACGTCATTCAATCATATGAATTCTATGCTTACCCACGCATCCTATGTATCCGTACCGAGTTGCCAATCACCTACACATTTGGAGTGCTTCTGAAACTTTGTTTGCAGTGACGTTTTCTTTTCTTGTAACTGGCAGCATCTGAAACCTCGCCTCCGCTGTTTTATTTCTTCTCCTATGCATTTCAACTGCTCAAGGCATAAACCGGAAACATTTAAAACTCTATAATATTCTAGTTATAACGTCGATGTCAATTATTGTGTCTGCCAACTTTCTGTCCGTATTTCTAGTATATACCAAAATCGGTGCATAACCCTACGCCCCTTTGTTTTAATTAACAAAAGGCTACGCATTTAATATGAAGTATACCAACACGTTTTAAAATGAAGTTCATATACCTATAATAACACTAGCCGTAAAGTGTGTTTATATTTATTCCAAACCCAGTGAAAGACACCCGCTGTGATGCTGATTTAGGTATTTCTTTTCTGCAAAATAGAGGCTCAAAGGGTGATTTTTAGCTTATTTCTGCTCTATTGTCGACATTTTGGAGCTTTCATGTCGTTGTTTTGTTTATGCATAATTGGCCTGTTTTTCGTTTTTGTTTTAAGTTTACTAGAGGGGCGAAAGTTGCATGCCGGGTACGCATTCGCGTGTCTAGTGTCCCCGTTTCTGGGGCCGATGATGTATGATGTCTATGAATTTTCGTTCCTGAAATTCCCGCCTTCAATGTAATGCATTCCTGCTTAACCTCAAGTGATTTTGGGCGTCGTCTGCCTTCGTCGGATCGGAAGACGGTGGTTATTACTGGAACGTGTCTTGTTATCACTATAATAAATCATCACGAGATTGCCTTGTGTTTTTGTTTAGCTCACCGGGAGCCTTTTAGAAAAAATCACTCGAACACCATTGTTTAAAAACACAATCTATAGTTTGTGTCAAATAAAAACAATTCTTTAGGGTTTTGAAAATTCTTTGTCTTCGTGTGTTATCAGTCCAAACGCGCCTCAATATTTTATTCGTTTCCGTTGTTGTTATTGTAAAGGCGTATAGCGTTCGCGTGATATTCGACCCGGAACAACTGAGTCAAAACTCGCGGCTTTTGTCGCGTTGGCCAAACGTTGGTGTAGTCTCCAACATCGCTTTTGTTTTTCGTACGACCCCGATCTCCAAACTTAGGCTCCACGCTTGGCTTCCTTTACACAAAGGCTCGGCTTCCATGGTTCCCAGCACTTCTGGAGTCGCGCAATTAAAACTTCTCTTAAACTAACCAACGTGCGATCATTCACTCAAGTATCAAAGAGTGCTTTATTCTAGAATTCAATTGTTTTCCCTTTGTTATAGACAATGTTGTGGTCTGGAATTAATTTAGGGCAAGTTCTGACAAGATGTAATATTTATGCTTAGTAAATAAATTCTCTGAGACAGTTGGTGTATTCACATCTCCATTGTAACTTACACATGTTCATCAACTTTACTTTATCCTTCACTTTATATTATAATACAACTTAATATTAAGATTCAATATTTTTGATAATGAAATACATAGGAGTGTATGAGATGATATTAAATGCTGCACTTGTGGTCATAAGTGTTGGAATTGTCCCATGCCTTCTTTAGTGGTGCATAGTTTCATTTTGGCCCGGATTTAAGTGTATGTTGTATGAATAGTAAATCTAAATATTTAGAGTGGCGTACCTGCCTTGAGGCAGTGGAACGCCTGGCATTTCTATGATACGGATCATGTGAAATTGCCGGTGTGCTAAGTGCTGAAGTATTGCAGCATATTTTTCATAGATGATTCACATACTCTACCTGGCTTAGTAATATGACGGAACTAAGCTTGTGTCTATATTTACAGAATGTGTGGGATTATAGTTTCATATCCTTGTCAGCGGGATGTTCTGAACTCCCTGTGCCTCAATACAAACCATGATTTAACTCTACCTACATAACATAAGCTTCTCATGTTGTCATTAGAACTACAACACAAATAAACACAAATAAGCTGACCATCTTAATTTAATTCAATATTACAAGCAGTGATTCCAAATGTTTTTATTCCAGGAGGATTTAAATCGTGGAAAACCGAACTGGGAACACTTGAATGATGAACTACATGTGTTGATCACAGTCGAGGACACTGACAATCGTGCCAGAGTGAAAATGCAAAGAGCAATGGAAGAAATCCAAAAGCTTCTGATTCCCACTGTAAGTTTTATAAAGGATAACATTACCCTACACTCGCAAAGTAACACCCCAGTGTAGGGCTGGAGGTCTGCAAAAACCACCAGTTTTCGCAGTGACATTTATTGTTTTTTAATACAAATTTGACGCTGCTTATTTGAATGTACCCTATTGTTTGCATACATTTTCCAAAATGGAATCTGCTTATCTTACGACTAGACTGCAGTGTACCATGTTATTAAAATTGAAGTATATTTGATTTTATCACTGGGAGAGAGAATTTTTTGTTTAAAATATAAATAATTAAATTCTCATTTGTGAAGTGTTAAGACATATTTTTGTTGCACTTGAAAAATAGTCTGAAGTGATAACAAGAGTTTTTGTAAAAAGAATATCATAAAAAATTTATAGTGTGAATAAATAATGTATTCTGTCATATTGTTAAAGTTCTGAGACGTTGTATCTCTAGGGTTTTGCATTTATTTCAATGGGTGGCACTTGAGCAAAGTTAGATAAGCCACTGAAAGCTTTTAAAACCATATTGTATTTGCTATTTTTACTCATGGGTTGTGAACAGCATTCTTATTACCATTAACATCCTTTAACACACTTGTTGATAGCTTTATTTTAATTGAACAATAAGTTATTTCTCCCATTAATTATCGCCTGTTTTGAGAAAATCTTCCAAATTCCAATCAAATTACTTCAGGAATTTGTGTCATTTTTTAAAGTGGGATTACATATCTGTATTGTCGAATGCCCTGCTTACAAAATTTAAGTGAAATATATTTTATATATAAATTCCTAAGAATTACAACTACTTGTGTTGTAGTTACCATTACATAAATTATTTATGCTATGCCCAGTTTCTAACTCTAGCCTTATTTATTCTATAATAAAATTCAAAATAATTTTTTAAGTTTATTTACATTTTAGATGCATTTTTTTTAACTAGAATATCTGGTATTTTTTATCCAATTTCCAAAGTGTTTTGGATTAACTTTCCTTTCTAAACACTAAACAGTGATATTTTTACCACATTTCGAAAATTGGTTGTATTAATTTTCTATAGACTATATGTGATAAATGAGTTGTTTATGTTGTTTATAGGAAGGTGAAGATGAATTGAAGAAGAAACAGTTGATGGAACTCGCAATAATCAATGGAACCTACAGAGATTACTCTGCATTATCTGGTGAGCTTCCACTAACGATAAATTTTACCTTTTTAACCCAAATTGAAAAAAGGGTTATATTAAAACACCTTTTTTTGAATGATAGTTTGGAAAGCACTATTTGTATCTTGTATGAAGTGTAAAAATATTTTTTTAATTTAAAAGTAAAACTGTTTAAAAATTTTTCTTAAATTTAATAAAATGCTAAAAGAACATTTTGTATACAGAGTTTGAGTTTATACATTTAAATAAATATTTTACAAACAGAGAAACAAACCTGATTGTATCTCATTGTACAACTGGTTTTGTTTTGAAAACTTGAAACCACTAAGCGCCTTAAATGCTATTTTTATGTTATTTAGCACTCTCTATTTGGCCATAAATTCTTCTCCATTTGGCACATGGGACTTAGCAAAGCCTCTGCTGGTTTTACAAGCAATTTCATAAATAATTCATCAAAATCGGCTCCTGCGCCCCCCCACCAAATTTCACCTTACTGATATTTATACAAGAACTTTCAACAAATCTGAATAATTTAGTTTATTTGATGGCCCTGCTTGAATGAACAACCACTCATGGGTGCCATTAATAATAAATTAACTCACTTAAGATTTCAGCTTATGTTGCAAAATAAACGGCCATCCAAACACGGTTTCCACAAATTTAAAATTTTCAAAACTATTCATGATTTAACTTTAGGTATTCATACATTCCAATAATATTATGTGCCAAGTTATATGTTAACTTAATTGGATCTGTCTTCTATATCCTGGTTCCTAGTACTCTAACCACATTCGTAATAATATTAAATAAATATTTAATCATGGCAATTATAATTTTAAAAAGGGTTTTGAAAGCATTAAAGTTATATTCACTAAGCAATCAATGACAAGTTAACTTGCTCTATAGCTCAACCCAGTGGCGAAGCAGAATGAACATGCCAAAATACAGATAAAATTAATTTGAAAAAGCACAATGTTTAAAAACATTAATTTTTATTGTTTATGGCTGAGGTCTTTCGGCTTAGGTCAGAGTTGGCCCGTTACCTCAACTAATAAAAGCAAACGTTTTGCCCAAAATTTTTACCATACTACAAATACCTCATTTTTATGATTGTTTTATGTTGTTTCTGTGTTCCAGGTCAACCTCGATTGATGACAGCACCCCACCAAGTGTTGCAAGCTCCAGCATTGAGGTCACCCACACCAGGGCAACCGCCACTTAATGTTTACAACCCCATTATATCAAGACTACCTAACGGACAGGTGAGTTTAAATGTCAACTTGAAATTATTAAGAAAAGAATGGATGGAACTGGCATGGCGGGGTATTGACAGTCGTTATAACACGGATGTTTTGTTTCATACACCTCATGCATGCTTACAAGTTATCACATATGTAACTTATTTATCGTCTTGTGGCGGGCAACAGTAATATTTGTAACACAGAATTTTAAAAGTCAGAAGCTGATACTGAAATCTGGTGCCAATGCACATGATTGTTATTAATTTGTCATTTAAAATATGTAAAAGGATTATTAACTGACTAATCTATATATTGCACACAGCCTTAATCAATAAAGCAAGGGCTAATACACTGGCGTTACAAGAATATTTGCAGTTATTTATTTAATGCTACAGTTAGTATACATTTGAAACAAAATTCATAGAAATGCATGTATAACAATTTCTGCCACCCATGAATTAAAAAAAATTAGGCCCTTAGGTATATGTGTATCAGTATATAGTAATAACTTTATATTACAGACTGTAATTTCCAATGGAGTGGCCCAGCCCCCTCCCATGATTGCACCAACTGATGGATCACTGTTGTATTACACACCATTTGAGTATCCACACTCAGCTCTTGCTCCAGCATTGGAGTATAATATAGTTGACACCAATGGTTTACTAGGTAAGATTATGTTTATGCATTGTATTTATATATGAGCATAAGATACTGTATATATGCATGGGTAAGATGTGATATGTGCGTTGCTGCTAATTGAGAACAGTTTTTCAGTTTTACAATTTTTAATTAAGTCAAAAAAATGCAAGAAGCACTGACGCAGCTTAGCTTCAAAACAAATCCTTTCTAAAAATAGTTCAAACCGCCCCAAATCCTTGGCGCAACTTTAAACTAATTCCCAATTTCAAAATACCACGGCGCGCTTCTAAAACAAAAGTGGAGCCAAAGATTGTAGATAATGATGTAGGTCAGACCCTGGTGATGTCATACATAGTTTAGCTACTCAGTCATGCTCTAACTGGCACAGATCAGATTACAAACTCAGCTTTACTTTTAGAACCAGATTTTGGTCAAAAATACCTTGCTTAAAATATTTGCACCCTACCTCCACCCACTTATAAACTTTTTTTGCTGAATTTTTGGAATGTTTTCCATTTTGCTTAGTTAAACAATGATTCAGCCAACAAGAATTTCTGTAATGTTGTTTTTTTTCATTTCTTGTAAACCAGGGGTTTTTAAAACATGGTCAATGTCACATTCTTATGTGCGCCATGTAACTTTCACAACTGGCAACCATTTTAAAAAAGATAAAATATGTGTTGTGTCAAAAGCTAAATTATAAGTTTATAACTGTTTCGATTCCCAAACTGACAATGTGTGCAATGGCTTTAAAAGTTTGAGAACCCCTGATCTGCAATTATTCTTTGCAGTGAAGTATTTCTATGACTAATTTAATTAACATTTATATTCGTAATATTAACATTTTTCTCAAATAGAGATAATTATTAAGTTATTTTTTATTTTTTAATATAAACATCTTTTTCTTATGTAATAATTATTAAGTTTTTTATTTGTAATATTAAAAGTTTTTCTCCCATGTTGTTTCAGGTAAAGCTCATCTTCATATGTGAAAGTTGCCACTGATTTTTGACGGGTTTTGAACTTTATGCAGCCTTATCTTTTTTAACCATTTTCCTCATAAGTTTTGGCTCTACCTCTGCACTCTAATCATACAATTACTAATGAACAACCAAATCAAGCTTATGTATATTTCACTTGTAAACTACCCTGTACAAAACAAAAGTTAAACATTTTTTGTTATATCTATGTTCTAGCACTGCCTATTCTTGTCAAGTGGCCAAATTGTTAAAACAATTGTTCAGTATTTAAAGAGCCGATTCTAAAGGCCAAAGAACATGTACAGCAGTTATAGCTTGTAACCTGTAGTTTTATGGTGGTTATTATGCACATATACTCTGTAGTGTAGGTTATATTTCTTTGTGTACAATCATTCTTATCATTTTATCGCACATGCATAAAGTTTTCATTACTGTAATGAATCTTCCAACTAAATGCTTTTTTTTAATGAAGACAAATCCATTTTTATTCCTAAACATTTTCAAGTAATTTAAACAACCCATTTTACCCACCCTATCTTTCCCCCTTTTCACCCCTTTAACCCCATATTTTACCCTCAGGAGCAGCTTGCGGAACTAAAATAGTTAGACCCCAAGCCGGTAACCGGGTACACCCGTACCAGCGGCCCCCAGGTAATTCCCCTTAACACTTGGTTTATATTTTTTCCAGGATTAGGTTAAAGACCACGCAGTATTTATCCGTCCTGCGTTCTGTAGCTTAACATAAGATTGCAGTATCTGTACATATATGTGCCTTACTTGTACAACATGCGGTTTATACATTGTATGAAATGACGCGAAGCGCTGATCATTTTTAACTCATCTGGATACAAATGCATTTTACCAAGCAGTGTATACAAACCACACTAAATCAGCTTGTAGCATTAACTTTTCTAACAAATTTTTTGTTGATTAGAAGGTTTTTATATATTTTTTAAAGTTATCCAAAAGAATTTTACTTTTTGTTTTTACCTACCCATATATCCTTTTCTTCCATGTACTTTCCTAGTCATTTTTATCGTAATATATTCAGTATTTTTGTATTACTTTGCAATTACTAAGTACTTCTGACACCAAAATATGAGTACGTGCAACACTGCTGCCATACGCTGCCCTTTAAAGTGTGCCCTATATTTCAGTCATTTATTCTTACAGTGCTGCCGGTTCTAATTATTCCACCAATATTTTAATGTTCCACAGTTAAAGTGTAAATAAATTTTACCCCAATGTGGGAAACGGTGAAAATAGTTTTTAGTTTAAAGTTAAAGAAAAAAAGCCAAAATTTGCCACTCACTAATTATTTCACCCCACCAATTCCCTAACTACTAATTGTCATTTGTACAAATGCATGTATTACATAACAATGCCTACGGAATGACAACCTGATTGTGTATTATTACAACATAATGCTTTAACCGCTTTTCCACAAAAATGTACTTTAGTAACTTAACGCATGTAAACGTCTTTATGATATTTTTATGGTTACATGTATGTGTGCCTATTGTTAACAATTAATGGTTGATAATTCTTTTAAATTGTTGAATTTTTCAATTTTTGCATTTTACTTTTTGTATTTTTTAACTAAAACTACTTTAACTTAAAAATTTAAATTTAAATTTGCTTTATTAGCAAATTTATATTATAACTCTGTAATGGTAATTGGTCAATAACAGTTTTGGAAGCAATTTGGATAAGTTAAAAAAAAAGAAAAATGTGTGGATAAGTTAATTTGGCGAGTCTTTGTTTAAATCTTTTCATAACTAAATCAACTTTGCCCTTAAGGCAGAACTCATCATATTATCTCTCTGTTTGTTGCCACAATAATTAAACATAAATGTTTGGTTTTCTTGCTAAAATTTGGCCGCGATTTCTAAAACGGTTTTAATTTAAGTTCATTTCCTGTTGTAGTTCAATTGGAGTTTAAAAAAGTTAATTTAAACTCTGGTAACTTCTGTTAATTGAAGTTTGTACTTGATTCTAAAATTCTTTTGTCAAAAATGTAAAGGCTTAGAACCCCTTGTGCTTGAAATGGTATTTCTATGTTGTATTGGGAATTAATTTGCATGAGATGTTAGTTTTCAACCCTGCTTCCACAACTGTTATAATGTCTCTATGTTTGCTTAGAATGGATGCTACCAAACACCATCTAAACAAACATCAGACATTGGACCGCTTTGCTATTTGCCCTGCTTGTGTAACTAGATGCTTAATGTTGTCGTGAATACTAATCATCGTTTTTTGTCTTGTTTTCCTTCACCCCCCCTGCACCTATCACCATACAGCAGCCACTAATTGACACATACCTTCTGCATAAGAAGAACCTGCATGCGTAGATCGCATTAACACTTTAACAGCAACAACCAGGCCCTGGAGTTCCATGAGATTTTAAATCGTTTGTGCACTAACTAATACGTGCCTTTACGTTCCTAAAACAGTTACATTCAAGTGCATGTCTACCTGTAGAGATAACTTTCATTAAATCCTTGTTCAGTGTTACCAAATTTTTCGCCGATAAATGTTAAAATCCGCCCCTTTTACCACAACACAAACACAACACACACAACGTTTTCAACACATACACCACACAACCCTCCACACACCCCTATCCCACCTAACCCTAACAGTTGGATGCTACTACTTCATTATGCACTTGATGGACGTAACAACTTCTAACACCACCCCCCCTGCTTCTTATTGGTAAGCATGTTCACCAATAATTAGAACAAATTAATTGGTTTGTGGCAAACTTTAGTTCAGTTCAGCTTACAAGCAAATTTAGTGATTCTTTAAAGACAAAACCAACTCTGGTATAATTCCTTGGAATTTATGCCATTTGACTTGGTATCCAATTCATATAGAACGATGTTGTGCATTACATTTAGCCTTTGCTGATTTTCAACTTAATTTGAAAACCAGTCTTGGCGAAAAATCTGGATAATTAATCTTTTAATCCTGTTAAGTTTTAAACGGAAAAGTTTGCCCAAAGGTGAAGAGTTACTCTGAATGTTTATCTTTTAGATAAACAATTTTATATTAAACTTTAACCTTCCCAAGGGCAAGTTCAAAATCCATCATGATAACTTGAGTAATTAGAATGAACTTTGCCCTAATGTAGACAAATCAAGTTCATGATAAAGGATATGTAAACAGTTCTGGTTAAGTTGAAATGGGTGATAAAGTTTGTTTAAACAACATTTAAACTTTACATAATGATTGAATGTGTGGAAGTAGCCCAATCAGTTTTAGAGAACTAACAGTCTGTTAATGATAAAATAGCATTTGAAGTGTTGTTTAATGACTCAAAGGTGGGGGTTCATATATATTTCACATTCTGGGTTCTAGTTTATATTGAAATGGTGTCATATTAGTTAAGACTGGGATTTAAACAATGAAGCAGGTATTTCCCAATACAAACATGCACTCAAATTGAATTGGCATAACAGTATTCATATTACACATGAAGCTTATTCCATTTCCATGTCATTTTCTATTAATTACCTTCTATTTTAAAGTGCCTTTCGATATCTTGTTATTGTGGTATCGGTCTGAGTATCAAAAGTTTCATAATGTTAGTTTTATTGCAAGCCATTGGTTTTCAGCGCTCACAAATTTATTGGTAATTGTTTCCAACTTCCATTCATTTTTGTAGTAGGTTGTTTCTTTGGTGCCTTACTGTATCAAAGTTTGGCAGAATTTTCTCCACAGACGATAAATATTATAACATGTTGTTTAATTATTTGAATTAAATCTTTAACATTCAACGGCACAAAGTATAAGGTGCTGAAATACTTTTGTATTTTGTTACAAGTTTATATTCTTCGCTATAAACTGTATTTACCTGTTTGTATTTTATTCATATGATTTTTATCGTGTATAAAACGACCTAAGTCGAATGTGGCTTCTTTTCCAAGTTCCGTTACACACAAGAAAAGCCAAACTATTGGCAATTGGCCAAGCTAAAGCTGCCAAAGCCAGCTCTTGCCCGAACCCACAAACTTTTTACACGTCTTATCTTTTCTAAGGTTTATCAATTATCAGTATTGAAAAATTTCAATGTAGTTTTATAAAATAAAGTATAGACTCTCACAATGTTGTTTTCCACTACGTATTACCATGACTGTATAACCAATAACTCTTCTTTTTTAACCAGAAATTTTAATTTTCTGTGTTCTGTTTTGTTGTATTACAGTCCTAATACAGTGCCGACTAAATCCATTAAATTTGCTGTGTTATATGATTTCTATTAATGCATTTGATGTGTCAACTAATCCACTCATGCCAACACATCACTAACTAACAAGTGCTTTTTGATTCAAGTTTTAATCATTCAACTTGTAGATAAATAGGCGCTGTATAGCAATGGGGATAATTATACACTACAGCTTGCCTACTCAATAATGTAGCTTTTATCATTTGTAGAATGCACTGATATTGTGCATGATAACTTTCCATTGTTAAGATTTGTTTATGTGTTTATATTTGTGGCCTAATCCTTTCTTTATATTGTGACAAAATATTCATCTCCACATAAATGATCAAGTTTAATCCAGAATGTTGTGTTTGTTACCTAACAATGCTTGCTATCGACTCACAATGTACATAACAATGTTCCTTTGTAGTGATGTAGTGTAATGGTGAATAAATTGATTTCTGTCACAACTAACATTTGCTTTGCTACCACTAAATAACATTTATATTCAACAGTTTCATCCAAAAGCTGGATTTCGAAACATTTAGAATGTTTTTCCTAAATCTTAAAGAAATTTCTATTTGAGTCAAGACATTAAGTGAAAACAGTAGAGTTTTCTTGGGTGATATGCTACCCAAACTTTTAAAACCAGGATGATATTATGTTTGTTTAAGCACCCCAGTTTTCATCCCTAAAATACTTTTACCCTGCTGTTAGGTGTATACACAAACAAGCAGAGGTAAAGTTTATTGCATTCATCACATTAATCAGTGAGGTTACCTATGTTTGACAACTATGAGTGTAACTGTCTCCCCAGATTTCACTGAATATCAAAAACATTACTACGTCTTTAAGTTGCGATAGATATTTCCGTTATTTTATTTTCCTGTCAGTTATGGTGTGAGCGGTTACCATTACGTTAACTTTGCTTTTTTCTAACTGAATCAAGTCTTTAAAACAAAAGTTTGATCAGTCTTGGACTTTTAAATTATTCTTATTAAGTGTTCTGCCAATACTTGTTTCTGGTTGTATATTCAGTCAGTTGTACGACAGGTTCCCACCCAGTCATGCAGTTTTAAGTGGATTTTTAAGTGGATCTTGAATTTTGATAGTTTTTAATATTCCTTTAACAGGTATTTCTAGTGTATATCAAGTCATTTATACAGAGTAGCAGATCAAAATGGACCTAGTAATGTCCCAAGTGAATGCAAAGTTCAATTATGTTTACCCAACATTTCATCAGAAATCTATTTTAAAAATTTACAATGTTTGCTAAATACACTTTAATAGCTGTTTTGTTTGTTTACTTGCGCAATGTTGCAATAAATTTTATTTTAACCTTTTAACTACTTATTTGGTTGTTTGCCAAATATAATAAAATGGTTCATTGGTTTATTTTGATTGGTTCAATAACATTAATAGAACTATCCTGTTTGATAAAATCACACTGAAGAAATACTTTTATTTCTACTTTATTTAATCTAACACACATAAACTACATGTGCACAGTGATATGTAAATTGTGCAAAAAGTGGATAAATTGTGCCAATACTTTTCAACATGATTCAAATTAAATAGTGCAGGTAATTCATGGTATCAGTAATTTGGCAAGACTGCCAATAGATTCAGTAACTTGCAGCAACTTCAATGATTGAATTTAAACAATTCCAGTAGTTTTTAAGTTTATCTTGGCACAGGTACAGGTCCCCTCATGTTCATTGTGAATTCTCGTGAAGATTTTAATAGATGATTTCTATAATCCATAGTATCCGACCAGTTGTCACGATTTTTATGAAGAGCTGTGTTCTTGTTGCATTCATAGTGGAACTCTGGCCCTTTTGATTCGTACCTGTGGTAAGGAATGCCCCAAGTTGTACAAGCTTAATGTGTTACAGCTTACGAGCATCATAAATTCTAGCATTAAAACAACAGCCCGATTTTAGAATTTATTTTTGTAAATATTTAAACTGTATTGCATCGACTCTGCAGAGTTTTGATATCTTTAAACTAAGTTAATGCTTCATGCTTGTAATAATTTAGTGGGATCGATTTTTAGGTGGTTGGGGTTGTTTATCTTTTCCCCATATGTTCTATCTTAAGTAGGACTTTTTATAACTTAGCTTCACTCACCACTTAGGTTTGGGGCCTCTTATTCTTTCCAATTCAGATTCCCGTTTAAGTTGAAGAAGATATTCTTCTTCTACTCGAAGACGTTCCAATCTTAGCCTGGCGATTGTATTAATATTATGTAACTCATTTCTTGGGGGGTAATAATTCAATTACGAGGGGCATGTGTTCGATGTTGTCATACTATCATATTACGAATGAAAGGTCGACCTTGTCCTATTTATATATAATATTGCGCCATGTAACCCCATAGTATCTGATTCACTTTCTATGTATGGAACAGAAAAAGATGGATTATATTTCAATTTAAGTCAAGGGCTTTTAGTTCCTAAAGTGCTGGGTCGTAACCAAGGATATTCTAAATGCTGATACTCATGTGTGCAGATGTGTGTCCTTAAAAATTTAACATTCATTGGCAGTTGAGCCCTGTAACAGCAATTGTTGTAGACCCCTTAGAAAAATCGAGGAATAATAAGTGCTATTCAAGTATTTAATCCTACAACATTATAATACAAACTTTGCCAGCTTTTGTTGATAAGGTGAATTCTCCACTAAAGCTCTTCTCGTGTCAATCTGATCAGCAGCCCGTAGAAACGATAATTCCAGGTGTCCTGGTTGTGGCTGAACCTTTAAAAATAAATTCAAACAATTTCTTTTTTTTCTATGCTATGTGGGTGAGGTCCCGCAGCGTATCACGCCAAGGGTCCTAGGATTTAGGCCACGATTTGCCCATTACCCCACCACCCGGGGTAAAACAATTTCAGTTATTTCTTGTCACAGACAACTGTATTTCATCTTTTGTTTTTTAAACATTTTGTCTGCCAAACCCTTTTCTTAGAGTAAAAAAGTAAGACCTTATTAATTCAAAACGATAAAGAGATGGAAATTAACAGCAGACAGTGGAGTGTTACGTAAATAGTTTTATTCTGCAAACTGTATTGCCTTCAAAATAAAGATATAAGGTGTCTAAGGGTGCGCCTTTAACACAATGCTCTTTTTTTAACACAAACGTATCATATTTAAAACTCACAGTAGGGCGAACATATCCTGCCCCCCCTCTTGTCTTTGCTAGTGGAAGAGATTTAGAAAGATCTATTTCATCCCAAACACTTCTTACTTCTTTATCACGATGTCCAGTTGCTGTAGCTGGGCGTTTTCTCATTGGAGATCTTCCCCTGAAGGATGGAATACCAGAATCAACACAAAGTGATGTCATCAAGCAATGCAGTGTGATAGCGTCATAGATTTTTATCAATAAGTGTTTGGAATAGCATTCATGTTTTGTTTTTTTAATTTCACATTAAAATTAATACTTGGTAATGCTCTGACACCAATTCATCCAATTAGAATTTCTACATCAAATTTGCACCTTTTTCTTTTAACTGAAGGTTGTAATATGCAGTTACCCATATATACATCCTTGCAGAGAAAATTTTAATAATCTCATCCCAGTTTATTCATTTCGGTAACTTTTATACCTCTTTTTAACTGGTGGTGGGGGTTGCGCGCTTGCGTTGGCTCGTGATGAAGTTGGCATCCAAGCAGGAAGAGGAGACGGTGATCTATCTCGTGCACGGGATTTATTTCGTGAGCGACTCATGCGTGATGTGATTGGGAAGCTTTTGTTTAATCTAACATCAAGGGATCTGAGGAGCAGTGGTGGATGTAAAACTTGAATCAAATGAACTGATTTGAATGTGTGGATCCAACAGAGTAAGCTTATATACTTTATAAGTGATGCAACAATTAGGGATGCACATTACAGAATTTCGAATCCATGAGATTCGAATTCTTTTGTATTCAAATCTAATTACGGGATTCGGTATTCTGTTTAATGACGTCATTACACGTCATCTCATATACTATATTAACAATTTTTGAAACTTATTAATTTTGAAAAAAAATATTTAACGTCTTTTCATAGCCTGCTATACGTTTCATGACGTAAAAACTACCCAATAGTACAATTTTTGATCATTTTACAACTCAAGATCCAACAAGGCTGTTATGAAAGGGTCAAAAACTGACTTTTGTGGGTAAAATTTTTTTTTCCCATAAATATAAAAAGATTCGAAATTCTAGATTCGAATTAAAGTATTCTAGGATATCCTAGAATACCTAATTATTCTGTAATGTGCATCCCTAGCAACAATAAAACTGGACAAAATTGTGGAGCTGTAGTAATCTAATAGAGCAACAAAAGTAGACTTTGTTGGGTGGGTCATTAAGGCTAAATCTCTGTCAATGCATGTTTAACTATAACCCTTTAAATATTTTTAAAATATCTGAACTTTGAATATTAAACTTATTTGTAGAGATTAAAATATTATACCATCAAAATATTAAATTTTCAACTTTTTGGAGATTAAAATATTGTACAAAACAAAATACACTTGTTATAAAAATTGTCATTTTCAATATTATAAACTTCCAAAACAAATAAACTTGCGTGATTCTCACAGGTTCATTATACCTTGATCTAAACCTAGCAGATTTGGCTTTCTCTTTATCCTGAGGTTGGACTGGAAACTTTGGGGGAAGAAGGGATCGGACTCCCACGATGTGAGGAGCGCTAAGTCGGATCGGAAAGTTTTTCTCATTCGATGCGAGATCGACTGCTGTGAGTTGCCCTGTTACATCCTGTTTGTAGTTTAGTTTTTTTATAGAGCTGATTGAGATGTTGGTAGAACGCGTGGTCTTAAAAAGGTCAGACATGTCCCAGTTTTTATTTAACGCAGGTGATTCATGTGAGTGGGGTTATCTCTAGCTTTCACAATGTTAAAATAATTTTAAAGAATAATTAACTTCTTATTTTAAACATGTCTCAGTGACATCATAATCACCTTTGTTGCGATTTCCGCTCCGTATCTTCCAATGCTACGATTAACTGGGGAAACCCCCCTCCTGGTAACCCCCAAGCTCTGCATCATGGGGTAATCCCCCATAGGTTTGGTTCGATGTTTGGGGTCACTAAACCACTTGGGGTCATAAGGTCGCGTGTGACTGACAGCTTCATGATCGTCACGTTGGAGTAAATGCGTAAGTTCTGGATCTTCATCTCCACTGTGATGTAATAATGTAAGTATCATGTGTGACTGTGATGTAATGAAAGTCCTAAAATCAATTTGATAATAAGTTTGAAAGAGATGTACAGGCAACTTCGCGCATTTATTTTTACGAAAGCCTTAAACCCCTACCCTTGTAGCATTAAACCTTTCTGTAAAATTTTAACAACCTGTTAAAATCGCAAGCGTTTCCTTGGCTGTCCAAATCTTCACCAAGAAAAATATCAGTTTTTCCGTAATTTTCTCTCAAACTTTCATTGAGATTTTCCAAATCAAACTTTAGTTCATTTAGAGAGTGTTCCAATTCTTCAATACTTGGATTGCCTTTTTTTGAACCTTTGTATTATATAATATAATTGCATTTATAATATACGTTTAAACACATGCTAATATGGAACAAAAATTTAAAAATATAGAAACATATTAAACATGTGAGCAGGATAATCTTTGTATGATACTACCAGTTTAGCTGGAGCGCTTCAAATAAATATTGGTACTAAGGGGGCTATAAAATAAACTAGAATTTTTTTCTATCATTTCAAGAACTTTATTAAGTCACCGCTAAATTTAAGTTACCACTTATGTGGCCTTCCTATATAAACTTCCCCACCCTTGAGGATACTTATATAAACCAACAAATTACCTGATAAATTAAGACTACTACTCAAGTTTTTGCTGGTCAAAGTTTTCTGCGAGTTGCTCAAATAATCATCAGACTTTTGCCTATAATAAACAAGAGTGGGCGTAATTTTCGCGCACTTATAGTATTGACAATTTTAGTAATGTTAAACACATTGTAAATGTACCTTATTGGCGTTTTTCGTCCTTGCAAAACGAAATCAGCATCAGGATTTCTTGTGTCTTCAAAATCCGCCATTTTAAAGTATCATATCGGCTTTACATGATAAGTTAAGTACATTAATTAAAAGCCCATTAACTAACCAAACAACTCGTAGCGTCGCGTTGGTAAGTCTCCAAGACAACACTCACTGAAGCGTGCCATTGCGCCATAGATAAAATATATATTTCGCCATACATTCGTAAACTTTGCGGTATTGGACGGATAAAGACTGTTTTGATAACTAATCTGTTGTCTGTTGTGTATAGCTTTCCCCAAAATACAAAAATTGTAGGTATGACCCTCACAGGTACTCTGTTGCAATATGCATTTGCTCGTAAATTCACTGTTATAAAAATTAACTATATAGAATAATTCCAACCAGAGTCCGTATATAAACATGTTTATATACGGACTCTGATTCCGACGTGTACTATAAGCCAGAGTTATATACGGACTCTGCTATAAGCACATTTTATTTCAAAGAAACTTATTCTGACATTCGCTACATACAACATGCATCTGCACACGCATAAACAATGTGACAGCCTTTTAGAAATGCAATCGATAAATATGTTGTTGCTTATACCAGTTTAAAGGTGTACAATGCATCGATTTTTGTAAAAAAGCAAGCATATGGGTGTACGGCGCGAGATATATAGACAAACAAGCCGAATAATATCCCTTGCAAAAAACCCGGGTATTTCCCTTGGTAATAAAACAGTTCTCTACAAAACGGCACAACAAGTACAAAACCTGCAGACATACGCTGTCTTTATTAAAACGTACTTATTTTATTATTTGTTTTGTTAAATTTTTCCTTCTGAATGCAGATTTATTATTACAGTTGTAATATTCGTATGAGTTTATGTTTCTCTTGTATCTGCCAACAACATCGTACATCGTTCTACGATTCGCCTTTAGTGGAATGAAAACAACGCATCACAATGCCTAAGGTTATTTTAAAACTTTTTATCCTCAATTGTATCTTTTTTCTCTGTCAATAAAAAAATAATTTTAATGTAATTTACGTTAGCGTAGTCGTAAAAACGACTTCCGCGGTCACTTTTGAATCTCCGTCTACTCTATTTGAATTCTTTTTTAAACATAGTCAACAAAAAAACATTTTATTAGCATTTGCATTGAATTTGTAACTATGCGTCGTCTGCATTGCATTACGCAGGTCACTTTTTACAGTGCATTACGCAGGCGATTGCGCGTTCTTTTATACGTTAATTCATCATATAGGTGTGTCGTCATAACGTCTTTAGCTTTTAGAGTTACACATTACGATACTTGAATCGTGCTACAGCGGTGTAAACACCCTTTTGTAAAGAGACGTTTGACCTCTAGTGACGCAAAACGAGGCTTGAGCTCCAGTGGTGCAAACGCACTCTTGCAGAGGCGGCATTCCAATGCACTAGTTCCCATTGGCGCAATAATACGGACGTCATTGGTTACGTGGTACTTTGATGCCCGAGGTCTATTTTAGCCACAAACAGAAACCTATATATAGGCATCATACACACTAGCAACTCTCCACAGTTGTATACATCATGCCTATTGCCCAGCAACTTCATATCCATGGCGTTGCCATCTACTCATACTTACCTATATTTCACTTACAAATAAAATTATGAAAACTTCCCTATTTTCTACAGAATTCGATAAAAAATATCAAGCTATTCTGGGACGGTATATACCAAACAGCTTTGCCAATATGTAAGATATTAATCGTGTTATATATTTTATGTTAAAACAATACTTTTATTGTAAACAAAAATAAAATGAAAAAAACTTTTTATAACCAGCCTTTAAAATAAATGGGTTTTTAGTTTCTACACCAAAACTTGTAGTAACATTTCCTGGCTTTAATTGATTTATTTTACAGATTACATTGGGCTTCTTCTTTCTAATGTTGGATGGGTCAGTTTAGAATTATTTATTTGTTTCAATTTTTTTATTAACAATAATAATTTGTTACATGCCGTTATGTTACAACGGGAAAAAGTAATATCCCAAGTAAAAAGATCTATTTGTTTATATTAATAAAAGATAAAAAGAAAAATTATATTGTGTAAAGTAAATTCAATAATTCTATACTTCAGCTCTGTACCTTATAACTATGTAATATTGTTTATTGCCTGCTATCATTGAAAAAGAATCAAATTATTAGATGTTGAGTTTTAAACTTTAATTTTAAATCATTAGGACTCATACTACAGGAAGCAACCCCAGTTGGTGTGTGTTGATTTGAACAACAACAATCGACAGAAAAGCCAACTTTCATTTGTAGAAATTCTCATGTTAAAGTTATCCACAATGGAAAAGGAAACAGATGTGAATGCCTGTTTTCCCTGTGAACCTACAGTGTACATTATGCGTGATGCAGTTTACCGATCTTGTGAAGAATTCATCTATGTTGCTGGTTGCTCCAACTTCAAAACTTGTGTCCATCTTTGTTCTGAGGAGTTTAAAGATCGAAGTAAAGATGCTTACCTCCATCTTTTACTATCTTCTGCAGTGGAACAGGGGGAGACATCAAGATCAAAAACCATCCCATTCAAAAATCTTCTTGCAGCAAATTTTGTTGTAAATCACCTTCCAGATTCTTCTTTTTACAGAGTTTTGGAATCCACATCAAACAATCTTCTCAAATACCAAGAATTTCTTGAATTTTGTTGTTATCTTCTCAACCGAAACAACTTCCATTGTGCGTTTGCTCTTTCTTTGTCCAACCAAATTGATCCAATATTATTGGAGAAGAAAAGAAAGCAAGCCAAGCATTTTCTTCGAAACCAATTAAATCGTAAGTTGCATACCCTAACTTTCATTTTGCTTACAGAGTAAAATACAGAGATAGAAATTGATGGTAAAACAACATTTGTTATCATGCATCAATATAGAGACAACATATAGAGAAAAGGATGAAGGCAAAATTACATTCATCCAAACATTTATATTTTAGATAAAAGTCTAAAAAACAATCAAGAGTTGGAAGTATTAAATGAATGCACAAAACTAATTGGCAGTGCTGAATTGAACAAAATGACAAATAACCAACGAAACGTGATCAATTTAAAATCTGTTCGTGTTTTCTGCTTTCCAAATGAGGTATTGTTTTTTATCTGTTGGGTTTTGCTGTTGTATTATATTAACTTTATGATGTGTTATTTATAACTTCTGTGCACTGTTACCATTTACTGCATTATAGCATTATTTCTGATTTAATGTTTGTTTTAATGCACAGCAAAACATTAAGGATGATGGATCTGTTGTTAACAGGCAAGTTAAACTATTTTAACAACGGTATTTGAGTTTAGTTTGTAGCGACTGTTATATGCATGAACAAAAGATGGTATTTGTCCTCGTGTGGCAAAGAAACTCTGGTTGAAACTCTGGTTGTTATAACAAAGAAACTCTGTTTGTTATAACAAAGAAACTCTGTTTGTTATAACAAAGAAACTCTGTTTGTTATAAAACACGTGTGTTCTATTTAACACATCTTGTTTCAACTAAGGGGTTACCATGTATGCAACTTTGTGGGTGATTGATTGTTATTTTCCTTTTTTTATTTTGCTGGCGATTTAGAAACCCCATTAATGACCACTGGGTTGGAGCAATTGTTGTCTTACCCAAAGACACATACACTCACATTGGTGACAACATTGAGCCCTAATCCGGTGTATTCTGGTTAAAAGGCGATGCTGTAACCACTGAGTCAGTAAATGTGTGTTGTATATTATATACTTATGGTGGTATTTGTGTTAAACAGTGCTAAAGACCCCCCTGGTCAGCGCAGCTTCTACATTCCACCGGGGGATTCTGCAATGGAATCTTACAGACTCAGCACGTTCATGAAATATCCACAAGATACTCCAGTAAACCCACGACATCTGGCAACTGCTGGTTTATACTTTACTGGGTATAAGGATAGGGTGAAATGCTTTTGGTGAGATATTACCTTTGCATCCCCTTTCCAATGTGTCCCAGTTTCTATAAATGTCTTGTTAACTAATGTATGAAGACTTACTGTTAAGAAGATCTGTTTGTGGATCAGAGGCTGTTACATAAAGGTTTTTTAGGATACAGTTACATAAATGTAAATGTTGTCTTATTTCGTAGACCTTGTCTCGGCTTACGTGTAAGAACATGTTTCATCATACACTCAAACTGAACAACAAAAATTTTGAGTAAACTTAGAATTAAACCAAATTAAACGAACCCGTTTTACATTCTATTATTATGAATGTTGAATGTAAGAATATCTGAAAAGTTTACACTTTCAAACTTATGTTTTCCTTCATTTCTTTTCTTATACATATGTTCCCCTTATTAGTTGTGGACTCGCAACGGAGCAATGGCAGTTTGGTGACGACGAGAAATCTCCTCGGTGGCACAGAAGCAATTGTGAATTCATTCAAGGACACGATTGTGGAAATATCCCAATAGGTTTACACTGTGTTGTTAAATATAAATTATTAATGGAATTAACAATACCAATATTTTTAGGTTCATGGGGTTGGATCCGACCAGATAATACAGCAAGGGTAAGTTATTTCTATAACTATTTATTCAGTCAAACCTTTATTATTTTATTTGTATTAAAACCTTTTCATTATTCACAGTATTTAATATACAACAATAATTACATAGCATTTGACTGGTTTTCAAATTATTTTATCCTATTCTGTGCCAAACTTTAATTAGATTTGTCACCTAATATAATTTAATCTTAATTCAGGCCCAACCACCACAACCACATCAACATAATAACATTGTTGCCGGGAAAGCAACTTCCCTTCAAGGATCTTTTAGTCGTAAGTTATGAGACTTCAACATATTTATATCTAAACATATATATGTTAGTTCATAAGCTTTCTCTAAACTGCCAAGCATATTGAACAAAACTGAAACAGCTCTTCTGCAAAACTTATTTCGAGAAGTATCATTTATAAGAGTAGTTTACAGAACCTTTATTTTTTTTATAAAAACTTGAAATTTCAAACTGAAGTCTATTAGTATTTACAGAACTCTAAAAGAAAACAAGGCTGGAACAGAAAGTGGTAATAAAACATTGATACATGAAATAAATGAAAAGCTGCATTTTGTACTCTTCATTTTATGATACCTTTTATCACTGCTCACTGGTGTTCATACTTTTTGGAATATTGAATTGGCAATATAAAAAGAGGAAAATTTTATGAATGTCACTTATTTAAACCTGGGTGGTAGGGCAAATAACATAAATAATGAATATGCAATATAACTTTATAATACACTTCACAGCTCCATTGGGAATTCCAATGCAAACTGCCAGAGTTGTTCAACAACGTCGTACCCCTACTTTCCAGGTTAATTACTGCTTTATTAAAGTTTCTGTATTTTAACTTTCCAGTTATCTGTTACACACCAACTATTGTTCTTAAACTATAAACTGGTCGTTGCAACAATACACATTGGAATATAGTTAATTATAGAATTAAAATAGACAAATACAAAACAAATTGGTGGCCACTTTATTTATTATTACATTACTGAATATAAAATCTTGTTTTGATCACCTAAACCGGAAAATAAAAATAATTAATTCCGTCGTAAAAATTCTATTTTTCCAAGAATATTTGCCTAAATGAAGAAAAAAAATATTTTTTCCAGAGAATTGAGTTCGCTACGATTTCATCTGTGTATCATGAACAAGTGCTTCGTAGTTTGGATCTCAAGAAAGAAGGGGAAAGAATGTAAGAATTTTAGGAATGATTACAATACAGTGTTTCCTCAGTTTTCAGGATCTTGTTTAAAGTAAAGTTTAGTTTTTCTTAATTGTTTATACAGTAGAGTGGAAAAGATGGGACAATTTTAACTCTATTTTATTGTCCCATTTAGTAGAAAACAAAGAACATTCAAATAATTATAAAACCGTATCTTCACGACTTCCATAGACCGTTGTTTATTGTTTAAAACACAATCAAGATATTTGAATATTATGTGCTAAAGGTGTCTCATCCTCCCCCATACTACTATATTATAATTTTTTGTTTGTACGCCAAAGAGTTTTGAACAGAAAGTAAACAACATTCCAGGCTTTATTGGTGGAATCGACATTCTCATCTTATTAACTGTTCCTGTCCATAGTTTGGATTCTTATCTAGTGATTAGAATTTTAATAACTAGTTCTTTCTAATAGGTTCTTGAAAATACCCTTGTATATATACATATAGCCACAAGCAATATATATATAAGCCTTTGCATGATGTGTTTGTGTTGCTTTTATGTTAAAAAGTTTTCGTTTGTTTAATAATTGTTCAAAATCAAATATTAGTTTAAGGTCATAAATGCCACCTTTGATCATTATGTTGTTTTTGTCTTGTGAAAGGTTGTATTAATATATTATTACAATTACAATGTATCTACGAAATTTATATTTTTTTATTTATACGCTTAAGCTTAACTTTCTTGTATAAAATGAAACTTTTCAAGATACTTTTGAATGAGAATAATGAGTATACCTTGATTTATCCTCGAGTGTGGGAGAAAACGATAGTGGTCACAACACAGGTGTTTTGTTTCATACATCTTGTGCCAGCTTATGAGTTACCATGTGTATATTTTTGTTAGCGATTGTTTTTTTCTTTTTGACCAAATTTGGACAACCCATCAGTGACCACTGGGTTGGAGCAGTTACCGCTAAGTGTTTTGGTAAAGGACACAAACGCCCAAAATGGTAGCATCGACGAGCCTTGAAACCATAACCTCTGCGTTGTAGACAGGCTGGCGCCATGGCACAATGGTTGAAATACCTTTTTTGGTTTAACAATGGAAAAAGGAACTTAATTTCGGGTTGCCCCTACAGAATGTGGATTGTTTTGTTCCAATTGGTTAACAATGTAAACCTATTCGGTAACCTGTGGTGCAATGTATTGTTCACTTTATTTATATATGCAAATTCTGTGTGTAAGTAACAATGATGTACTTTGTTATTTTTCTCTGAATGAGTGAATGTGAATTATTGTATCCTGGCGGGAAAATGACGCAACCACTTTGTTAGAGCAAATGCAGTTAAGTGTCTTGCCAAAATCAGATACACTTACGATGGTAGCAGCATCGAGACTCGAACCTGTCAACTAGGCAAAAAAATTCAGCATGGCTCGAAAGAAGAGAAATTTTTATTTTTGCATTTGTACTATTAGGTTGGCAAATACAATATAAAGTTCACGCATATTCAAATATGAATAGAAACCACGCAAATATTATTTATACTCCAAAGGTTCCTGCTAAGAAACCATTAAATTAAATCTATATTGACTTCGCACATATTGCACCTTAGTGTATACTTACTTTGTGAAACGGGCTTGGCAACATTAAACACTTGAAAGTAATTAATTAATTGAAACTTTTGTTTCACTTGGCATTGTAAAGCAAACTCTTAGACTTAACTTTATCCTTGGACGACAAACGGAAAACGCACAATGTGGTTTAGACTTAATGTTGACTGTAAAATTAATTGCAATATTATTCACCTGAAAATCTATGTTGAATGCTCGTGTTTTGTAACAATAGTTATTGTGATTCACAGGAAATCATTTGAAAACTGGCCGACACAAAATCGAACTGTAAATCCGAGTGATCTGGCTCGTTCCGGCTTTTTTTACCTTGGTAATTTGGATCGAGTTCAGTGTTTCTCATGTGGAGGAGTGTTGCGCAACTGGAATTATGGGGATAATATTACAACTGAACACAGAAGACATTTCCCACATTGCAGGTTTACAATTTGAAGACGTTTTACCCAATAAGCATTCAGATATCATTTGTTTTGTGTCAGTTTTTATTTATATTGTGGTTGTTAAAAACCAACAACAAAATATATGCGTACGACAATAGTCCTTTCAATTTCTACATTCTGCTATTTGTTCCTAAGTACTGCACATTGATATTCAAATTTTGTATTCAGCTATTTACCTAATCTCTAAAATAGCTTGTATTAGGATAATGAGCCAATTCTGGCCTAAATCCTAGGACCCACACTGCAGGACCTAACCTGCATAGAATCAAAATTATCTCCCATGCACCAATGATTTACAGAATGACTCAAGGAACGGAGAGCAATAACGTTCCTTCATCCTCACCACCGGAGGCCAGCAACGCTCCACGACGTAACATACAGGAACCTCCCGACCCATCGGAATCTGAGCAGGTATGGACAATAATTTTACAAGATCAACTTTTTACAAGATCAATAAAAATTAATCAAATACTGTAAAATATTTGGTTGAATAAATGAATGTAACTTACTTTATCCTCGCGTGGCTCGAAAACGACAGTCATCCTAACACGTTTGTTCATATACCTCGTGCCAGCTTACGAGTTACCGTGTATGTTACTTTGTGGGTAATTATTTGTTTTTTCTTTCTTTTTATGTATGGCTGATAATTTGGACAACCCATTAGTGACCACTGGGTTGGAGCAATTGCCATTAGTGTCTTGCCCAAACAACAATTGTAGTTCTGTGTTAAATATGGGACTCTGCTTTAACTTAACCTAAAAGTTATTAAAGTTAAAATTTTAGTTAAAATAAATGGAAGAAAAAGTATTTGTTTTTTACGTATACGTTTTTACGTATATACACTTTCAGCGTGAATTAGAAATGATGTTTCCGTGCCAACATCCCGTGAATTCTCACATGAGACATCTTGATTCACGAGTTGTGACTTTTGATTCACGCTGGCCGAAGAATAAAACACAAGCTACCATTCAACAAATCGCGAAAGCTGGCTTCTTTTACCTTGGTGGGTTTATATATGATGTCAATTATATATCAACCTTATAAATGTAATATTTTGTTGGTATTAAGGTGTATATCAACATTTGGCCTTAAAAAAGTTTATCCTTGAAAAACTAACTGTCTGATTGTTAGACTAATAGATCAACTCTGGCTTTATGGAAAATATTAATATTTTGGCCACAGTGATTCGTAGAGATGTTATTAAGTATGTGGTTTCTTAAGGTGAACGAGACCGTGTAAAGTGCTGGTATTGTAACGGAGGTTTACAGAACTGGGATCCAGATGATGAACCATGGACTGAACACGCAAAGTGGTTTCCAACGTGAGTTAATCTTACAGAAGAAATTTTGCTTAAAACTAAAAATCATGTTTTAATTTAATGATTTTCTAAATCTCTATGATAGATGTAACATACAGAAATAAAAGTTGTTTCTTAATGTTTGTTATGCACACTGACTCATGGTTTTGATTTATTTGCAACAAATATTCAATTTTTCAAGAATAAATTATTAACCAGTTGTTTAACAAGTACTTAAGCAAACGTTCACCTTTCGATAACAACAAACATTTAGCAATAAAGATAAAGATCGCCAAGTATTACAAAGTACTTTATGGCAAGTTGTTAAAACCTATATAAAACACAGTATTATTTTTTAAATAGTTTTGAAAAACCTATACCAAACCAAAGTACTTTATTATCATAGTTGTGAACCCAATATCAAGCCAATGTACTTTTATAACATAGCTGTGAATTCCTGATTCGATCGAAGGGCCCGGACTTTGTCCACCACATGGTGTCTCTCTACCCCAATCTTCCACGACCAATCCTCCAAACAGCACAAGGAGCAAACGGAAGTCAATCGTCTGGAACATCATCTGCTCCCATTATCATTGATCCTCAGGTGGTTGGGAATAGTCTTCAAGCACAACTTTTTTCCTATTAGAAATTTATATTTAATTAAATAGGTATATTGCCTCATAAAACTGTTGTTTTGTCTTTTTTTTTTTTTTTCGCTGAGGTGGAAAAACGTAGCGTGTATGGTAACACAAAAATAACTAATTTACATGAGTAGTAACTTGTAAGCGAGCTCAAGGTATATGAAAAAGAAAACTTGTGTTATAACGACTGTTTCTGCTCTGCCTTGTAAGAATATATTGCATTCATTCAAGTTATTATTTTGTTCTTGTTTTTCTTCAGGCTGAGAAGCGAAAGTTAAGAGAGAAATTAAACCTTGAAATGGATCGAGATATCGTGAAGTGTGTCAATGATATGGGATTTGAGTTGAAACATATTCACCTGTGTGTTAAAAGGTGAGGTTATATGGAAGTAGCTAAGCATAGAAGTAAGCGTAGATAGTATAAGCTTTGCCAAGCATAGAAACATATTTTTACTGCAATCGGCTATATTGTATTTACCAGGAACTAGTCTCGTAACCAAAATAATTTTTACCAAATTGCAAATGAACTATTGGTTACATTCATTCATACTCAGTTTTTATTATTTGATAACAGAAAACTTGAAAAAGAAAACATCGGATTCTCATCTGCTCAGCAACTCATCGATGAAATATTGAAGTTGAATCTTGATGAGGAAGAATTGGATTTGGAAACCGATCCCAAGGAGCCTGCTGCCATGGAAACGGAAGGTGGGAAGTTATATCATGTTTTATAGATCTGATGAAAGAATCGTCCTGTTATATGAACACCAGATCAGGGTTAGGTTGGTAGAATTTGTTGCAGTTATGTTTTAAGCTTTCTGCATTAGGTAGACATCTTAGGAGGTCAAACCTAGCAATTTTAAACGGTATCTGGACCAAAGGTGTACTATAAACATAAGGTTAAAATTAGATCTGTAAAAGTATATCTTTCTTTTGATGTCAAACTGCTGGAGACACAATTCTGCTCTGTAATAACAAGCCCTACTGAAACACAAAGCAGATCAGTACACCGCATCAGGATGTTATTGAGCACGTAAGTGGTCATACAGATCCCTTTTCCAAGCACTACTATTGTAATGCACAGATTTATAAACCAAAGGTTTATTCCATATGTGAATACTGTCAGGCTAGAAACAACAAATAGAAGTAAGAACGATTTATATTATTTCAAATATTTGAAGCAGAAGTTTAAACTGTTGAAGCTATCTTATTAGTTGGCTTACAAATGGGGCATGCATGGTTGGTAATCTGTTTTAATATTCAAGTTTTTGATTTTCTGAATCTTGAAATTACATTTTTAAAAATCCTTGATTTAAAATATACTTGTAAGTCGGCATGAAGGCCATGAAACCCAACGCCTGTGTTATAAAGACTGCCGTTGCCTCTTCACAGAAAGATATTTGAATTACATTTCTACCTATTATAGATCTTACAATGTCAATGCAAGATAGATTACTTGAGCTACAAAACGAAAGGAAATGCAAAATTTGTGTCGACAAGTTAAGTGATATTGTGTTTGTACCTTGTGGTCACTTGTGTGTCTGCCAAGCGTGTAAAAGTAAAGTAACACGCTGTCCAATATGTAAAAGTAAGGTGGAGAAGTCCATCAGAACATACATGTCATGAACAACCTTGCAGGTGCAATACTACTGTATATTGAATGCGCAAAACTTTGCTTGGCAGTCAATAAACTTTGCTTGGCAGTCAAGTTGCATTCTGCACAGCATTGTATTGTAAGCATTGAAAAACATTTGCAACAGTGCAAAACTTAATGTATGTGCGATAGACACATACATTATTCCCTTCAAGAGATTTCAAGCTGTAAAGAAAAAACAGATTTCCACAAAAATTATTTCGTTTAATCTTCTTACCACTAAAGTCATATAATTCCTTCTATTTTTTGCTATTCTGTTAATGTGTTTAGCTCATGCTTCTGCCATGTAACTTAATACGTTGCCTATAATTTTATGCACTAATATTTTCATTGTTACGTTCAAAAGTCTCATTTTTATGCCTTGTAAATATAAATGTTTTTTATTGTGTCTTAATTTTAATAGCTCTTTCAATCTATAATCTAAATATTGTTACAGGTATAATAATTAGTTAGAAATGATTGCTGTATGCAATCTAATAGAGAACAATTTTTCAAGTAGCAGTGCTTTTTCATTGCAGTTCTACAATAATTGTGTGCAGAAGTAGTTTGAGAAATGACTAAAAATGTTGTTTAGTTTCCATTAAAAATTTATAAAAATGTGACTTAAAACTTATACAATCTTGTTATTTTTCAGCTTTAATAATTACTTTTACTTCTTATTTTTACTTTATCATAGTTTTATCTATTGGGTGATTTAATTGTGTGTAGAAAAGTAGTTGCAGTGAGATTGAATATATGTAAATCAAAAACAATTAAACCGTAGGCATGTTTTAAGCAGCACTGTAACATACTATTTATATATTTTTAAATGTAATTAAAACCAAGCATAGCGGGTGTTTATTGGTATATGGATGTCGTAGATTATTAGAACTTGAGAACGGTGCGCAGTAACGCGAGTGTCGACTCTATATCGTGTAAAAGATACGGCGTTAAGTTTTTAGGTGCGTAGCCTACGTTTAATATTTAATGTGAATGATTGTAACTTACTTCAGTTACATTTGTGCGCCTAATGTGTTCGTATCTACGGGTACCGTTGTTTCCCCCTCTTGTGTTTTCGACGATTTTACAATCAACGACAGTGGTTGTTACACGCGTATTCTGTTTCATATAGTAGGATAGGGGAAGATGAGACACTTTTTCATTCTATTTTGTCGTCCCATAAAACCATATCCTCACGACTTCCATTTAACTGTTTAAAACACGATCAAGATATTAGATAATATATGCTAACGGTGTCCCATCTTACCTCGTAGTATTATGCACCTCATGTCCATTTTAGAGTACGTTACAGTTGGCACATGTTTCGAAATGAAGGTTATCTATTTATCCCCTATGTAGTTATATAACAACATAAGTTAGAATGAGGGTGTTCTAATTCACATAACTTGTGCCCGCCTACATGTTACTACGGGTACGTTTTGTTTCCGCGTTTCCAGTTATTTAGTTCAGTATCCCAGTTTGTATTATAGTTAGTGTATGAGTAGCTTATTACTTTACAGTTACTGTTTTAATCGTTATTTTTCTTTAAACGGCTTGTGCATCGTGATACAAGTTAACCAATAGCGCCAGCTAGGTGTCAATTTTCTGTGAGTTAGTTTCCGTTAGGTGTCAGTATTGGGTAAGACAGCGAGGGTGTATGAACCTTCGTAAAACATTTATTTAGAGGTAAAAAAGGAAGTTTAAAGTTTAGACAGTAGAATTTTATTTTACTTTAGTTTGTTTTGTGTAAAAATATGCCACTTTAAAATACCGTTTGCTCAAACTTTGTATACGAAGAGAATAGTTTCGTAACGATTACCGTCACTAAATAAACTGGTACTTTAAACTTCTATAAGTAAAAATGGTGATATACATGTTTTACGGATTTATTTATAATTCTATTGGTTTATTTTATGCAATGGTTATACATACGCCGCATGTTATAGTCTACCCAGACGCGTCACGTAAAGTCGGAAATTGAGGTCTGTCGCTTGGTCCTCGTACCGTTTGAGGTTTATTTCCGCACCTGACAACTCGTAGTTTTAACCCAAAAACTATTCTTGTTGTTTCGTACAAAGAAAACTTCGGGTTAAAAATTCCTAAATTACGGACGTGGGCAGCGGCAACCCCAACATGACGTCACGACACAGTTGAGTGCGTTTGAACGACAGTCAAAAAACTCTGACACTTGATTACCTTGTGGTTGGGTTTACGTGGAAATGGGACGGTGGCTCAGCTAGTATTTGGTATGGTTTGGCAAGTGTTAAAATAACAACGTATATGCCAGAGGATTATTGGTTCGCAGTTCAAGGTATCATGCCTTGTAGCGTGTTTTATTAACTCAGATCTGCGTAGAGGTTGTATATACGTGGTTTTCCAATCCTGGCTTTGTTTTGGTGATCCTGTAACGTCTGATACTGTAGCGACAGTGAACAAAGAAGCGAAGTAAAGTCAGTTGAAGCGAAACCAACACGGAGTTTAACTTTGTCCGTTTCAAATTAGATTATCTCAGTCGAAACTATACTAGTTACCTAGTCAGTTAAAAATAACCGCTTTTGTTTGATTAGAGTATTTTAGCGACTCCTTATAGACATTAATCTCCGTCTCTTAGTTGTTTATTAATGTGATTCGGCAGAAGTAGTATTTATTGGGCACAACTGTTTCAATTTAATTATGTAATATTTGTTTTACTTGATTCTGAGTGATGATTTCGCTATTGTTTAATATTGAATATAAATTTAATATATGGTAGGGTGGGGGGATGGGGGGACATAATATCCAAACATCCTGATAATATTTTAAACATTTAACAACGGTCTATGGGAGTCGTGGGATACGGTTTCATAATTTTTTGAATGTTGTTTAACACCAAATAGGACGAAAAGGTGTCCCGTCTTTCCCCACTCTACTATATAACCATTTTCTCAGTATATACTCGTCGTCTGCATGTTAAACATATATTTTTAAAAATGCACCATCAGATTTATTAGAAATAAATGGTATCCTATGCCATTTAAATTTTAATTTAAAGGAAAATGTGTCATTTTAGTTTCCCTGTATAGTGAGTAGTGCAATTTATTAGATTTTAAAATGCGCGTTATACAAATAGTTGTACACAATTGCAAATATAGTAGGTTGGGGGAGAATGGGACACCTTTTTATTTTATTTTCTCATCACATTTAGTAGTAAAAAAGCACATTCAACAAAAATATAAAACCGTATCCTCATGATTCCCCATTTACTGTAGTTGTTAATTGTTTAAACACGATCAAGATATTTGGATATTAAGCGCCAAAAGTGTCCCGTCTTCCCCCACTCTGTTATATGTTTTATTACTATTTAAATTTTAAAACATTTGCGAATACGCGTGGGTGGAATACGTAGTACTGATGCCACATGTTTGGCTTGTTGTGGTGTAACGGTTCATCGTATATGCCAGTTATGTGAATACATCCCAATAATTAAGCAAGCGCAATAGAACGTTTTCGATTAGGCTTCGTTTTGGGTAAAAACATTACTTATGTAAAATTGATATTGTTGGGTACAGCTCAGTGAGGACTATCTGCACAGTTACTAAAAACAATAATTTTAGTTCTCTTTAATTATGCGAACAAGGGTATACGTAAGTATAACACCGTTTGGGTTAATATGTAGTATTCTTTGTATATTGTTTAATTGCGCTATCTGCAATAGTACTTTGTAATCATTGTACCGACCTTCAAATGTACTATCAGTTTATTTTAAACTGTGGCACTTACGACAGACTGGTATACAAGTTTATAGCGAATTTAAACCAGCTCTTATGTCAGACTTGTATACAGCGAGTATCTCGTCCGTGTAGTGGCATTGTATTTTAATGAAACGATATTCCATTACATTGAGTAGCTGGGTTAAATTTCAATTCATCCCCAAAGGATCGGTCGCTTCTTTGTGTGGCGAAGTTCGCTTTAGCACTAAAGTATTATGACGTAAGATGGGTTTAAACTGGCGCGGCAGTGTATAGTGTAGAACAACTTTGGTGTAGGTAGAGTTGTAGACTGTCTGTTGGCTTCTCTACTTGACGCACAGTTGGTTCAGGATATTATGTTGCGAAGGTGCTTGGTGTAACTCATGTCACAGTCGAATTATAGTTTTGCTCGTTTTTTTTCGTTGCCAGTTAAAAAGAATCCGTCTTATCTGACATTATACAGATTATAACATGGCTAAAAATACTCATACCGCAGTTTATACAATACATCTACGTATGGTCACCGAGTTGGTGTTTTTTATTCTTTTTTTAGTTAGAAACTATTGAAGTTTTTTTTTAGATTTTTGTAATTATGATTTGGCTTAGATTTTGCGCAATTTGAACAGCTGGACCGAGTACATGGAATGCTCACCTTCCAGTTGCTATTTACTACCGTGTTTTTCGGTTATATACTCAGATTTCTCAAGCTATGAGTAGGAATGTATTTATCACACGTCGACATAAATATTCACATACAGCAGTAATAGCCGTCTAAGTGGTGTGATTACCTTTATTGTTATATGGCGCTAACATTATATTTTACTGCCTTATGTGTGGGAGTTCAATCGGTCCACACGCTTTCTATTTGTAGCTACGTTGGTGTGGGTTTTCTTACTAACAAACAGTCAGCGCTGTTGTATACGGTTGTATACGAATGAGTTGGATTGTCAAGCAGGTTGTTATACAATACGTGTACCGACAAGAGATTAAAATACGTGTTTTGACAGCAGATTGTACAGCATTATTATACATCGCTAAATTGCACGGCAAAAGTGCATTTATGCAGCATTTTTATTGTGCAAAGTGTTTAATAACTCGTGCCGGGCATATTATATCCTTACATTAGTCGAAGCTGGTGTTTCAATATTTAAGGATAGTTTGTTACGAGGGCCTGCACTGCGGTTAAATACAGTATATATCCAAAGCCATAGTTCGCCTTTACACTCTGGCATAGTTGACTCTTATAGATTATCTTGAATATCTTAAAATTACCAAGTTATTTTTCAAATACATATGCGATAAATATAAAGCCTTTCCTAGAATCCCAAAGACATCGGCTTCTATAGATAATGGCCAACTCCATCCTAAACCTCAGATTTCCCGACGTGTTTCGCCGTATAGCACCTCGCCAATATAGAATATATTATAAGGTTATAACCATATGCAGCCTGCATCGGTGTTTTAAATGAACTCATACAAGGCGATTATTATTTAACTGGGGTTTATAAACAGTATTGCTCGTTATATAGGACGATATTACGACTGAGGTTCTTGACAACCTTTTAACTGCCAGGGAACAACTGAAATATTATGTCTACGGACGCTTATATGTTAATGGGTCAACATGGTATATCAGTGCGGTGGTCTACGAGTTTTATTAAGTTTTTTAATAAGACAGTATATATAGTAGTGCGGGGTAAGATGGGACATCTTTAACACGTAATATCCAAACATCCTGATCGTATTTTAAACAATTAAGACTGTCTATATGGGAGTCGCGAGGATACGGTTTTATAATTTTTTGAATTTTCTTTATTCACTACCAAATGGGACACGTAAATAGAACACAAAGATGTCCCATCTTCTCCTCTCTACTATTTGTGTAAGGCTTGCAAAATGGAGCCAAGTTATAATAATAACAGGAAGTATAGTAACAAAACTAGGTCACTGAAATATAGAAAATGATAAGAAAATTGCCGGGTATAAAATTGGCATACTATTACGTGTTCGCCCGACTCCACCGTGCATAGATTCCAGTGGTATAGCAAATTTATTCGGTATATGTGGCAATGCTTGCAGTCGAACTTATGTAGGGCTTGCGTTAATTTGCTACACTGGGTCGATGGTAGGAAAGATAAGATAACATAGCAAGCAAAGTACTTGTTTTATTTCGGGCTAGATGTCTGTGTTACGATGTAGTCGCCGGTAAGTACAGAGCGTCGCTAAATAGCGCATGTTTATTCTTATCTCCAGCGTCTATTATTAGCACAACTCTAAGCGTGTTACGAATCACTTAGACTTGCAGCTTGCCAGTCGAACATTATCGATAAAGGAGAACTCGAGTGTTTAGTTAATAGAAGAGGTTGCAATGCAGTCATTTGCACATTGCAACTTTTCCGTAAAACTTACATAAAATTAGTTGAACGATTTTGTTCTTTTTTTATATTTGTGTGTGCAAGTGTGGTGCAGTACTATATGTGTCGTTGTAAGATTACGTTTACTACGTACTTATGTTTACGGGTAAGAACAATTACAACTTGCATTAAGTTTCGTTGCAATCTGAACCCATATATGGCAGGTTGTTTCTGTTTATAACACGGCCTCCTTTAGAACACGGCCTTCTGATTTACTATAAGGTGAACCCGCTTTATCACTATACTTGTGCGTATTGTTTGAGTGAAACAGTGCGGTAGTAGGTGTTTATACAGAAGAAATTACCTGGTTATGGCTTTACTATTATAGTCTACATCAGTATGCAGTTATACAAGGATAAATTACTGCTTTTTTTGCACATGGCTTTCATGGACTATCAAAGCAGTAAAGCGTTCAAACTCATTTGAAATTACCCTAGCGTTTGATTTCGTGGAAAATTAGTTTCAAACCAACACATTTGTGCAACTTGTCTAAATTATCGATAGCTTTTACCGAGAAGGGTAAGCGTGTATAGAAAAACACCATAATATCACGGATACATGACGTGTATATATGACACGTTTATCAGCAGTTGATTTACCAAGTTGTATGCAGAGTAAGGTGTTCCTACCGGTATTGATTAATTTGTAGCTTGTTGGCGCGCAAATCATTTTATTTGCGATTCTGATAAAATAAGTAGCATATGCCGTTGTTTATCGGGGCCCAAAAGATAACATAAGAGCGAGGTGGGTATATAAACTGGGAAACGGCTGCGTTTTGTTTAGTTGGTTTCGATTCTTACATGGTTTCTACCAGTATGACGTCATCAGTGTAATTACGTCATCCACGAAAACCGTGCGATCCAGAACTTGCAGTTTAACGTTGATACAAACATGTTTGAAGAGGTTATGTAGTTGTAAAATCTTTTAGCACGAGAGTCTAATTTGGTCTTATATGAAAACTTATTTACTGCAGCATGCAAAGCGCATCCGGATATTGGGTGCTTATAGTATTTGTTTCATGTTTAAACCGTCAACGCAAAAGTGTTATTCTCGTGTTATGAGTTTTTCCTAGTAACGTAATGACTGGCTATATATGATTAAACCGTCAGTTGCAAATTGGTACCGTTTAATGTTCGCCAATGCACTTGTAGCAACTAGGTTAAATTTCTTTAAATGTTATAGTAAAATGTGTTTATTTGTATTGTATGCTAACGAAAACGTGCGTAAAATATCTGGGAAATAGGTTTCAGCGTTTTGTAGTAATTATGCTTAACATAAGGATCGTGCCGCGATAATGTTGAGAACTACTAGATTTAGATTTTTTACTGTCAGTGTTTGCCGTTTCAGTATTCGCTCTTTTTGGTATATAGCAGAGGTTATCGTCGTTGTTAAATAATTATGACTGGGCGTCGTCCCAGCTGTAGTGCCATATCTTAATTAAATTGCCTTCAAAGGGTTTTTGTAGCATTTTGCATCAGGTGACATCAAATATTTATTACGTACAGGGTTTGCAAAGAATGTTTTGACTGTTGTTATCTCAAGTACAAATATTGAAGTGATTATGAAGTATAGAACGTGAGAAAGACAATGTTGCTGCCTGTGCTTATTTCCATTCAAGTGGCGTGCGTCTGCTACGTGAAATTGGCCAACGCGCAAACCGCACAACCGGTGAGTTCGGAGCCCGAGTTCGTAATCAGACTTGGCGGGATTTTCAGCATCTATCCCCGGCGGAACGACGAACACTGCGACGAAACCAAAGTACTACGATCCAGTAATCAGGTGAACTTAACCAAAGGGTTTTATGCCTGATTCTCGACACGCCTAATATTGTGGACAAGCAAGACACTTAACGGCCAGCGAGCCGCCCCAGCGGTCACTATAATGGAATTTCGAAATTGTCAAACGAACAACAATAATTATTACCTTAAAGTTACACACGTTGGAACTCGTAAGCGGATACGAAATGTATAAAACAGAACACCCGTGTTATAACGACTTTCGCTGCCCCGATATGTAGTGATAAACAAGCGTCATTCAATCAATCAAATAGAATCCCACAAGCGATTAGGACTTAACGGTTTCAAATATCACCACAAAGAAATAAACACAATTCCACCAACAATTGCGCTACGAACCCTTAACAAAGCCGTACTACCTTACCCTTCTATAGACGTCATTGACTCTTTGTTCACATGTTTACGTCATCAAACTTTTGTAAATCGCGTTTGACGTCATTAAGATTTTTGTAAGGCATGTTGACGTCATATATACGTGGGATATAGCTCTAAGATTCCGGTGGCCGAAGTGGATAAGAATACGACGCAACCCTGGTTAGATTACACCACAAACAAACGAAAGCTCATTGCTTCTCATTTATTATTTAAAGCTGTTCGGTTTTATGCTCCGCGCTTGTCACGACCCCGATTTTAACTTTAAGTGCGTGACAACACTTGATTGGTTTAAAACATCGGGTGACGAGTGGGAAAAAACAGTTTGAAAATCACTCACAAAGTAACATACATGGTAACTCGTAAGCTGGCACGAGGTGTATGAACACCCGTGTTATAACGACTGTCGTTTTCCAGCCACGCGAGGATTAAGTAAGTTACATTCATTCCTACGTTTAAAATATTTATATTCTGATTTATGTGGGTGAGGTCACACGCCGATGCTCTACTAGTTTATTCTTTATACTTTACGATGTTATGTTGGGACCCATCGCTGTAAAATTTTTAAATTTACGTCAACGCACCCTGATCTATTAGATTTACTAATCTTTGTTTTTTTCTACAGTTTTTAGAAATGGCACTTTACACGATCGAACGTGTGAATAATGACGTCACAATGCTTCCTGGTGTGACGTTAACAATCGACCCAATGGCGGATTGCACGATTGACACTCGCGCATTGAAAGAGGTAATTCACGATCCAATATTTAAACATTTGCTCCAACCATAGGAAGAAGAAGTTGCCTAAATTGTCAGCCATACATTAACAACCTACGAAAAACAAATCAATTTCATTCATTCAGTTACCTATGTGGTTAGGCGAAAATAAATCCGCTACATTAAGACTCAAGGATTATTTCTTTCTTACACTGCACATTCTTATATTTGTTAGTATTCCTTAACCTAATTGTTTTTTATTCCAGATCGTTCAAAATTATTTGCCGCAACAACTTTCCCAACAAAGTACCCGAAATAATTCTTATTGGGGTGTGATTGGTCCCAGTTCTAGTGCAGTTTCCATACCAACAGCAAAGTTACTTGGGTTGTTTGATTTTTCCCAGGTTGGTTATGACATCACAATGTGTTATTATGATACACAAGAGCTATTGTTGGGATTATTTAAGTACAAAGTGTATTGTATGGTAACAATGTCAAGCACAAACACATGGGACCCATCTTCAAATAACATGAATGTTTTCAAAACATCTTGATCACAGAATGTATTCAAGTCCACCTATTTTGATATTTACTGCTCAAAGTTAAATCTTTTAATACCAGTCTATTATACAATACACATCTTTACATACACCTAATGCTTTACAACTACACAAATAAAGAGCTTTTAGTGTTTGCACAACTTATCATCAATTTATCTCAAGTATTCGCTAATCTTTTATTTAAATATTAAAAACGAAATTATTTTTAAATCAATATTTGAACAAATATTAGAAGAACTGAAGGTTTTATGTTGCAATAACTGTGATAAATGATGAAATAATGCCTTCTGTGATGTCATAGTACATTGAAATAATTGACATTTAGTTGAATGGAAATAATTTTTTAAACTTAATCATGAATATTTAAAATAATTGTTTTCAGCATAATTTATTTATGTTTTATACAGTATTGACGTATACAGTGTCTCTTTAATACATGTAGTTTATTTTAATTTTTAATTTAAATGCGTCAGAAACCGCAAACTTCCTATTGACTTGCTGCAACTTATAAATCATCCAAAGTATTTTGTCAAATAAGTTGCATTTACTGTTATTCACCCAACGTATATTGACAGATAAGTTATGCAGCTACCTCACCAAACCTCAGCGACAAGCAACGTTATCCGTATTTTTTTCGTACAACTCCATCTGACAAGTTTCAGGTGAAATTTTTATTTATTAGCAATTTGTTTAAAATAAATGTTCTTTTAAGTTAGATTTTAAACTAAATATAATGTGTTTCTATATATATTGTCTGATCTGGATATACTGTGGTATTTTTACCACAAGACATTTGTCAAGCATTACATATACTTGTTCTGATAATAGCAGTAGTGGATTTATCTGGCGCCATTGCCAAGTGGTTAGCGTGCCTGTCTCTAATGTTTAAATGGGTAAAATAAGTTAATTTTCTAAATATCACTAACAGGTCCGCGCCATAATTCAAGTTTTGCAGATGAATGGATGGGAATACGTTTCATTTATTCATGACAATGATGATTATGGTAATTTGAGGATGACTATAATGACCCCCATAGCAAAAAAATCTTGGCTATTTTGTCTAGCCAAGGCCAAACGAAATTTAGTGTCAAAATTTGTATTACAAGATTTATTTTTAGTACATATGTCGTAAAATATCTTTCTGTTTGGTTTTTCCATAAATTCTTGTTCTATTTTTAACTATCATGATATAATGGTCTGTCATTGGAGGATTAATAGGCTATATTCATTCGTTCATTTAATAATTCAAACTTTTTGAAAAAATATTCATTTAATAATTAAATGAGTTTGGTAAAACCAATATTTCAATGATGATTGTTGGTTAACAGAAGCTGGAGGTTTAACCATAAATTAATTCAAGATTTTTCATACTACAGGTAACGCGGCTTCAGAGGAATTTCAGAAACAAATTACTGAAACTAACATCTGTTTATCAGCAAACATCAGATTTCCCCGGAATGCAGGAAAGAAGATTATCAACGATGTGGCTCAAAGTTTGATAAGGGAAACTAGATCCAGAGGTAATTTGTTTTGTTTCCGTAATAATCTATATTTAGTGAATGCAAATGTATTATTATTTTCTGTCCATTTCTGTAATAATTCTCAGGCCTATGTATTCTAATTGTAAAAGAGATCACCTGGTGTCTTTTTGTGGCAAAAGATTTCATTTGGTATATGATAGACTGTGTGGTATAACCTATATTTTGTGTGGTATATAAACAATACTATATATATGCAGCTATTGGCTCTTCCATTCATACACCTTTACTCCACATATATGCAGCTATTGGCTCTTCCATCAATACACCTTTACTCCCCATGTAGACAGTGTTTGGCTCTTCCATTAACACACCTTTACTCCCCATATATATGTAGCTATTGGCTCTTCTACTAACAAACCTTTACTCCCACAGTTATAATTGCATTCGCATCCATCCCATACCTTGCACTTCTCATGTCAAGATTGATAGAACTCGGGTACGGCAACCGGTTTCAATGGATTGGTTCTGATATTTGGAATGGATTTCAAGTCCAAGATCTCCAACAGTTTCTCAAGTAAGTTCCACTCTTTAATACTTTATGATGTCCGGCGCCGTGGCGTAGTGGTTAGCGCGCCTGCCTGTAACCATTAGGTAATGGGTTCAAGGCTCTGCTACCATTGTGGGCGTATGTGTCCTTGGGCAAGACACTTAACGACAATTGCTCCAACTCAGTGGTCACTAATGGGTTGTCCAAATTATCAGCCATACATAAAAAAATGAAAATATCCCCCAAAAATAATCACCCACAAAGTAACATACATGGTAACTCGTAAGCTGGCACGAGGTGTTACACCCATGTGAACCACTGTCATTTTCCGGCCACGCGAGGATAAATTAAGTTACATTCATGTTGTCCAGTGTCAATTATAATATATTATATTGTAGTGGCCGTTGTGTGAAAGTGGTAGGCTTTACTGTTTTGTTTCTCCTTTACTGGTTTTAACTATATTCTTCTATTATTTTACTTGAAATTCACATTGCAAAGGTGTACCTTAAAGTCTTTCCATGGAACTTTAACAGTTTACATTATGTTTATCAGTGATACGAATGATGAAGCATTACATCAAGTAATGGATGGATCTTTGTCATTCAGTGGACACTCAAGGCCAGACCCAGAATTTGAAAATTATCTTAAGCCAATCACATTGAATGAATCGTTGGACCGTAACTTGTTTTACGCACATTATTTAGCATCGTTACATGGCTGTTCACTACCAGTAAGTTGGATTTAATATTGAAATTATATGTCAAATGTAGTTTACTATGTATTTCTTGATAAAGTGCAAAAGTTGAATGCACAGCTCAAGTTTCATATGGGTGAGGTCCTATAGCAGAGTAAACTTAGAGACCTGGGACATTTTTTAAGACTTGGCCTATTAACCTCGCATAGCTGAAATATTATTCCGCTTAATTATTCATTCTGTTTAACCGTAGGGGAGTTCCAGTGTTCAACAAAACGTGTGTCTTGGAAATCTGACACTTCCCAATTCAACAGAACTCTCTCACATGCTCCAGACATCAGCAAATGCAGTTCTTGCTTTTGCTCATGCCTTTAATGACGCGCAACAAGATTTATGTAATGGGACCAGAGTTCCTGTGTGTGATGCGGTGAGTGTGATGTCATAGTAGATATTATGTTGCTGCACATTCCAATATTATGTGACAAATATTGTGGAATTTGAAACTAAGAATTGTAAAGAGAAAATTCTGACGTAAACTACATTTTCAATGACCTAATTAGGTTATAAGCAATGCTTTTTTAGTCTATTCTGTAGCTGCAATTGCATTCTAATATACAGGAATTTCATTATTATCTTTCTGTCGTTTACTTTATTTTATTTACAATTGCAGTTCACTAAGCTAAATGGAATACAAATTCGAAAGTATCTCCAAAATGTTTCTTTTATCGATGGAAACCAAGAACGCTTTCAATTCGATCAGTTTCAAGATGGTCCTGCTTCTTATGACATATGGAGATACAATGGAACGGAACAAAAATGGAAGCTGGTTGGTTATTATGCTAAAGAAAAAAGTAAGTTTTTGTCAATTGTTGAGGAAAAACACCTAATTAATGACTTTTGTTTGCTGCTAATACCCTTTAATACTCCGTTAAAGCATTCAAATACATAAAAACAAATTTATGTTATGTTAACCAGAATGTAACATTAAAAGGCATTAAAGGGATGCTTAAAAATGATTAAACTTGTTGGTTAACCAATATAGGATAAAAGACTTGCAAGTGTTGTGTGAAACTACAATGAAACATTTAGATGTATCTATTTATAATACCAAGTGAATGGCATTAAATTGTTGCCATTTTTTAAAAAAAGCATAAAAACTTTTGTTTTGATTTTAATACAAATCAAGTACATTGTACTTAATGCATTACTTTTCCCGTACTGTATATTGTATGTGATTTTTCATCTTTATAACAACTCTGATTTATATTGACAGTAACATTTACTGACAACCGTAGTGAAAAGGGCAGAGGAAACATAACATCAGTATGTAGTGATCCATGTGCACTAAACCAATACATGCTTGTTAGTGAGGTATGCTGTTATATCATTACTAAATATATGTAGTTGCCAAACATCATACAAAATTTTTGATATTCTATTCTATGTGGGTCTGATTCTTGTCGAGGACCCACTAAATGCTTGACATTACATTTAAATCTGAAAAAATTAGAATGTTTGCACATAACTGTAATGCAACTTTGATTTATAATAAAAGTTGATACATCACCACTATTCTAACAAGCGTGGTTTTTGGAAGGAACAGGTATTAATCTTGCATCCTCTGTGTTGTTCCTATTTCATGTTCATTCTGGTGATGCAAACCTTTCATGAAAAATCCATGTTTTGGCTGTAACAGTCATAAAATTTATCCTATAATTTATCGTACTTTTGTTTAAACTTCATAGTACTTATTTAATATCTGTTTCTATGGGTTTACTTTACATACCATATGCAAAAATCAATTTTATATTTGTTTATTGCTGTAATAGTCATAAAATTTTTAGGATTTTTGTTTAAAAATCATACTACTTCTTTAAGATGTGTTTCAAAGGGTTTATTTTATATTAACAAACCATAATTATTGCATTTCATCACTAGAGCTTTAGCATGACTGAGTTAGAAAAGTACTATGGTTTACGTTTTCATCTACCATTAAGTTATTTTATACACAAACCATATTTTGTATAGGTTACTGTATTTTATCACTCATCTTTATTAGCATGACTGAGATAGGGAAAATTATATACATAAAATCTTTTTATTGGCTTGTAAAAACTAGATGTCTAGTACTGTTAGATTTAGTTGTGCATGATTGTTATAGTTTGCAACGAAACTGCTTTCTGTTTAATTGGTTGATTAGTCTCAAATAAAACCATTTGTTTAACAAAGTGTAACAGTTTCCTTTTATTTTTCAGGAGCGTTCATGCTGCTGGCATTGTATAACTTGTAAAGAAAACAGCATTGTCATTTATAATGTGTCGAATAGTGGAAGAAATGTGTCAAAGTGTCAATCATGTGGCAATCAACAAATGACTGACAGCACTTTGTAAGTTAATTGAGCATTGTGTTTTTGTTCATCATATTACAGGCTTAGAGTTACTGTATTATGACTATGGTAGCTTACAGAACTGGCTTAAATCTGTTTACTTATAAATATTTAATGAGCACTTTGTTTTAAAAGCTGGTAAGCAGTTGTAGATTGCACTATGTGTATTTTCTTTCATTAAAAATGCAATAAAGTTTGTTTTCACAGCCAAACCTGTCTTCCTGTACCTGTTGATTATCTCTCTTTTAGCCATGGATGGGCATGGGGTGTTATATGCGTCAGTTGTGTTGGACTTGTACTCACAATATGTACTGGCATTGTATACATTTGTCACTGGGATACTCCCATTGTAAGAGCATCTGGAAGGGAATTATGTTGCATGATATTGGTTGGACTTCTTTTGACTTTTACTCTCTCATTTTTCTTCTGTTTTGAACCAACAAAACCACTCTGTGTTATGAGGTGAGTGCAATGTAAAGGAATAACCATGTCTGGTGTATTTACAATACAAATAGGTTTTGATTGCATTTAAGAGTACATGTTAAGCCCATTTACAGTTCAATTTTATCTCTTTGAGAAAGTAAGTGATTGGTTTTAAAAACTGATCACATCCAATGTTTGTATTTATTTGTGCTGTTGTTTTCGGCTGTAAGGGTTTTAAAGATAAAATTACATAGAAAACCTATGTAATAGTTAATAATAAATTAATGCTTCTACAGGCGTCTCAGCACAGGCCTATGTTTAACTCTTGTTTATTCTGCTATCCTTGTTAAGACTGTTCGGATCTCACTTATATTTAACACACTTGGAAAGAAACTTGTGAGGGATTACAAGAAACTATTAAAACCAATGCCACAGGTGAGTCCTTGTCTATGTAGAAGAATAACTTTGTTGATACAATAGATCTGGTGTATTCCAATTACTTACAATATAGAGAAAACATACTTTTTCATAAATTACCAATCTATGGATAGGATTAACTTTAATGGTAGCCTATTTTAGATCAATAGTGTTAAACTTTTTTAGGATTTAAGTGGCGATGCTGTGAATTTGTTTGCAGCCTATAACCATTATAAAGCCATATTTTACAATATGCCAGAACACATGCCGAAAACTTTTTCTAAAATGTTATAAATTAGTAAAAGGTTCATAGCACATCAATGTGACGTGACATACAGGAAACCCTGCTTTATGTTCCATGTAATGTTTAAACTAACTCAATATTATCCTTTAAAAAACTCTGATAGGTTTTATTCTAATTATGTTTTATTTTCAGTTGATAATTGCCATTGTACTTTCGGCTGTTGAAGTTTTTCTTCTAATAATATGGTTTGTGATGCAACCACCAAATATTGTCAAGTCAAGATCTCACAAAGAGGTTGTTCTTGTTTCTAAAATATCCTTATTTGGCTTCCTTATCAATGTTGTTTACCAGAATTTGTTTGTTTTGCCAAAATATAGATTTGTTTTGTATAAAGATGACAAATGTAACCTCATACTTGATTTGATGCCCATTGTTCAGCATGAATGGGCATTATTCAGCTCAAATAACGGGGCAGTTAAGCAGAAAATCACTATGTTCATGACGTCATTGATACACGTCAATTGTACCCTTGTATATTTTTAAGAAAATAATGCATTAACAACATTCTCTGGTACCCATTCTTTATAAAGAGACCCAAAACTTAAAAACGACTTGGGCCAATCTGAAATATATGCCAATTAAACTTTTAATCCCAACATAAATGTTTAATGGAAACAAATGCATTCACAGGGTTTACCTCTTGATTATGTTCAATGCCAAGCCATGATGAGCCAAGTTATACTTATTGGTCTGTTTTACCCAATTCTACTTGTACTCGTTTGTACCTACTATGCAATCAAAGTGCGTAAAGTACCTGCTGGCTTCAACGAAGCAAAACACATTGGATTTGCAGTTTATACAGCTCTGGTTATCTGTATTGCACAGGTAACAACCAGTGACAGTTAGTATTTTTTAGACTGATATGTGATATATGTTTTACTTAGATTGTGCATAACTACTCTGGCAAAAAAAATAATAATTTAAACATCATTTTTTATGTTCTTGTATTATAGGACAAAACAAAAGTTACTGTGGGTGGTAGATTTTGACTCCTGAGTTTAATAGTATATGCTATATCTATGCTAAAGTTCAATAAAAAAAATTTATTTACAGATTCCAACATATGTTGTGAATACATCAAGTAACATTGTGCTCCGTGACGCAATCTATTGTCTCGGACTTTCCTTGAATGGTCTCGTCATATTGTTTGCCATGTTTGGTCCCAAAACCTACATCATTATATTTCGTCCACAAAAGAATAACCAAACCACAGTCATGGGACACCAATGTAAGAACCCTATAATCAATTTAGTAAAACAGACTTAGGTGTAGGCTACTGCGTAGACCCTCACCCCTATTAAAAGCCTCTGTAAACTGGCTGTTTACTGGATAATTTAAGTACATGCTTAAATTATACATGCATAACTCTGCCCTGAATTCCAGGACCCTAGTATGTCTCGTAGTAAGACCTTGCACAAAAATAAAATAGTAAATTATTAGTTTAATTTAAATTTTATAAATACCGTGTTCAGATTGTGACATAATTATTTCCTATTTATACTATCATTACATCATAGCTGGATCTCGAAACCAGTCAAGTACTTGGCATCAGAGGAGTGTCTCAGAAGAGGGGGTTACCCAGGTTGCAGCCCCCAAAACACCAGAAATAAAAAGGAAAACAAATGTTAGCTTTTTAAACAACAACTCCAACAATATATCAACCGATTGGGGGCGCTATGGAGATGGTGACATTGACTTTGACGTCACAAACTGCAATGTGATATCCAACATGGCAATGAAAAATGTTACAATTGTGCCAAATCCACTGGTAAATATCAGTTAGTTAAATTGTACAAACAAGTACTTTATATTCATTATATAACGCACCCTATTGTTTTAGACCAAATTTGAAGCAAACGGGGAAGTGACGTCACAACAACGTAATCATTCCGTATCTACTGTAAACAGCAACGTGATACGAAATGATGACGCTTTTAAGAACGGTGATGACGTATCCATGACGTCAGTGGACAGTAGTGATTGGAAGAGGACGTTTATGAAAAGTTATGACATTCTTGCAATTTCAATTAAAAACAAACCTACGTCATCTGATGATGAAGCAATAGATATTGAAGGAATAAAAGAAAGCCGCCGTGATTCGTTTGAAAATGAAACTTTCCCAACGCAGATGTTGAGTTTCGAAGATCGCCCGAAACATAGAAAATGTTCCAGTGCATCGGGGAACGTTCTAAAAGGGTTCGACAATCCCGCATTTGAATTCCCGAACGGGATGACGAGAACGCGAAGTTTTTCAAACAATGCAGATGCTTTCCGAATTCGGAAGCAAAGTCGCGTCATCACCAACGGATCGCTAGTTCCTACGTCATCCATTAAACCAGAATTACGTCTTCAAAACTATTTATAAATGTTCTTGTTTTCGTACAACTTCATATATTTTTATCTTTTATTAAAGTAAATCAAGCTTTTTACAGAATGCACATTGTTCTTTATCGCCAAAGTAACTATGCAAACGTATTCTGAACTTGCCATTTAATCCAATGTCTTAATTACGTGCAAAAAATAAAACTATTTTATAAAACAACGTGTTTCGTCCGAATGCAAATTTAAATAAGTTGTTAGACACTTGACAAGATAACTTCATGGCTGTAGTACATATTACTAAGTAACGAACGCAAATAAACCGCTTGAATCATACTAAAACGCAGAAAATTTCCTGCAAAACCTGTCTTTCGAATTTCATCGACCGTTTAGTTTTGGGCGGCAAAGTTGCTAAAATTAATCCGCTAGACGTCATTATCGGGTAGCATATTTTGTGCATTCGCTGGGGACTCCCAGCAACAATCGGATCTCTCTCACTCTGTAGTATTGCCAGCGATGGAGCGTGTATGTTGTGTGGAGTAAAAGTGTCATGATCAGCAAGTTTATTGTTAATTTTAATGCGAAATCAGCAAATTTTACAAGTGTGTTGCTCTTAAGTTCTTTCAAAGTTGGCAGTTTGAACTTACCCACAAAATAAGTAGTTTTAAGGTGTACACCGTACATGTTATGACAAGAAACACACGTGCGTGTGTGTTGTATTTTGTGAGAGGTGGTTCACGTACATTTGCGTAGTGTACAGTGCACGTAGCCTTACCCTAATTTTAACGGTTTATGATTGAATTAGTTACGGCCAATTTAACATTATGCAGGTGGTATAGTTAGAGAAACAAGTTCAAGTCGGTTCAACTTGCATTATTTAAGTCGGTTCATTGCATTAACTTGCATTATTTAAATGGTACAGGTTATTCATGTTTGTATTCACAGTGCCAAATGTTAGGTTTATTAAATATTGTTAGATGGTGTAAATACTAGAAGATGCCTTTTGTCCAGAGAAGGGTTGAACCAGTTAAGCTGCGAAGGCATGAAGCTGCTCATTCGGGTAAAGTATTCAGTGAACTGGAAGATGTAAGTTGCCTAAATATGTTGCTAAGTTCTTCAGTTGCTGGAAGTATTTTTGGCACCAGTGAAGAAACATTCTTGGCATTATAGATTATGCAGTAAAATATGGGGGTTTAGTTGGGGTTTGGGGGTTAGTGATAGAGTTCTTCACTGGAACTATGTTTTCAGTATGTTTTGTTTGTATTGTACTGCATTGTGTGCTTGAGATTACTAATCCTGTGAGCATATCATTCTGTATACTTGTTTACCACCATACAGGATGTCTATACCCAGGGGCCAAGGTCATTTATACGGACAGCTGTTTGTTTGTGGTTAAGATCCAACCCTGACTCTATTACATTAAGTGACTAATACTAAAACTTTATTTTTATTCCAACTTTTTCATGAACATTAAAAAGTTGCAACATATATATATGGACATAATAAGCCTCATAACTTAATAAGCCTCATAATCACATAATGGTTGTTTTATCAAGGGTATCTTATATAGTGATATACTGAGATCATACTTTATGTTGCATCCCATGTTCAGGTATCGAACAACGCACTTGTTAATGCCCTCCGGCAACTCTCATCCCTTACAACGCACGCAGAAGATGTGTTTGGGGGAATACAAACAGAATTCAGTGCAATCTACAGGTACATCTTATGTTTTTTAACCCCAGAGGTTATACAACATTTTAAATGACACTTGCATTAAATTGAAATACATGGAACGAATGCAATAAATTTTATATAGACTTTCTCATAATCAGTTATGTTCAATTTATATTTATTAATAAACTGACCTGCAGACCTGCAAAGTCAGTAGTTTTATGTAAAAAGTGGTTAAAACTATCTATAAATATCTTGAATCGTGGACCACTATATACACAAAACTCAACTATAATTGTTTAAACGCCATACACATATCAAATAACTAAAAGCTTCATAAAGGACATAGCAAAAAAAAAAATAGGTTTTCAGCAAATCATTTCACACTGGTTTGTTTTTATATTAAATGCAGTAAAAATATCAAAAATATTAAATGTTGTTTAATTGTTTATAGGAGGTGCATTAGAGTTAACATGAGATTAAACCAGCTGGATGATATTGTGTCGAACCTCAACCCAAAAGAAGTTCAAATACGTGAGTTTTGTTAAGTTTTAACAGACTGTGTGTTGTTTTGTATCATGTATTGTTGTTTTAGTACAAGTGTCATGTCAGGGCATTAGTAATGTAGTTATACATACATGTGTTATAACTGGTGTGTAATTTGTTAGTTTTTATTTCTGCAGTCTGTTCTCAGTATTTATGATTATAAATGTAGTTTTTGTCTCAGTTCAGGCACACTTTGTCAGATCAGTTTAGAAAGCAGAAGACGTCTTAGCAGTGCCAATGTTGTACCAAAAGTAAACAGAAGAAACATGCTTATGAATTAGAAATAACATTGAGCTTCCAAAATTACAGTTGCTAAGGTTTACTGAATTGTACTTGAGAGGAATTGGTCCCTTATTTGAATTGCATGTATTCAAATAATAGTGATTAAAAAGTTAGTAGTTGTAATTCTTGAACGAACGGAGTGGTAATTATTGTAAATATGACAATGTAATTGTCAGTGTGACTTCATAATAATAATGAATTGTCATTGTGATGAATCAGTTGTGCCCTGGGGTAGTATTGTTTACTACTCAGGTGAAACAGACCTTGAACTAAATAAGGAGAGCTGTATGTTGTTGTTATGAAAGTAAAGACCGAAATCTATTATTACCATAACATCCATATATTTCCTATTTGAGTCATCATGCATGTTTAAGAATTGATTGTATTGTATCCCTTATATAAAATACAGTTCTAAGACACTTAATGATGTATCGCAAAGAATGTCAAACATCATGTTTACCTTGTACATAAATACATAACCCAAGTCATGACCTTATACCTTGTATAGGGCAGTAGAAATTGCTGTCGTGTTTAACATCGTATAATGTGTCTCTTTAACTAGAATTCGCTTACTCGTATTATAAATATGCTTGATGTGGGTATATTACATGGCACTGCCTTGTAATGATAGAGCACGCGCTTTGAACATCATAATCCATCCTTTGATGCTCAAATCTTGGCACAGCATAGAAGATTATGCAATAAACCGTCGGCCGTAATCGCATTAATCGCGTGGCGAGTTTTAATTTAAAAGTCCCCAGCCCAATAGACATTGTGCAATGCTTTCGGACTAATGGGTTTACCGAGTCAGACGTTGTACCACTACCCCTTGGGACACGAAGCTTAAATATTTGCGGCCCTAGCGTGACCTCTTTCCCGCCAACTGCGTGGCTTTGTTCCAATATCTATTCGAAGCATGCATTAACGGTTCCGCAAGCCGGTATTGATATATAAGATGTATCTGACTTCGATCTATCTTAAGCTTGGGAACCCTCGGCTTGATTATCCGTATGTCAGTATTGTATAGCGGCATAGAATGGATGGTCCCGTCGGGCCATTTCTTAAAATGATTCAAAACATTAATCTTTATTATTGACACTATGTGAGACACTTCCTTTTATAGCTGCGATTCTTGGAGATATGGAATCACTCCATATTTAAGAAATAAACATAGTTATTATGGATATTTTTAATAAAACAGTACCACACCATCAATGTAGTACTGTGGGGTAGGATGGGACACCGTTGGCACCTAAACCCCATATTTCTTAACAACGCTATTTTAGAGTCGCGAAGCTACGGTTATATAATTCTGTAAAAATTCTTTGTTTACTACCAAATAAGTCGATAAAAGAAAACTAAAAGCCCCATCATATATTGATGGCCCGTTTGCTTGTTTTTATATTTTTTTACACCAGTTTACACACCGCATTAATCTTCCGAAAAATGCAAAGTTATTATTACATTGTATGCGATGACAAACCGCCAAAACAAGCGTAAACGTTATTCGTACTTAGACATTCCTTCATCCTTATATGCTTGTAATAATTACCTGATCTTCACCTTGGGTGGTTTGAAACGTTATAACCCCGCTACATCGTTCTACGCTTATATGGAAGCAATACGCCGCTATCGTTTCCTTTCTCAATTGTCAAACGCGCTACTCGATTAATCGCATTTTTACGCCACGCAAGTGTTATTATAGTAACGTTATGAATCTAAACCAGAAAACCGTTTATTTATAAGTAAACTCGTGCATGATATATTTGTGTGTTAAACCAATTTCTTAAATTAACTTATAGTTTTCTTAAGATTACGTAGTAGGCCATTGTATTTGCGCCATATAGAAGTACTTGGATACTAAATATTGAACTTAATTGTCCCCAAGCATTTTGTTTCCACTTGCGTTGTTACCCAACAATCTATCGATTGAATGCGAACGCCGCGGATTCGTTTGTTTTCCAACAAAGTGTATTGTTTCGTCACAATCCGGTTACGTCTTTGGCCAGTAGAGTTGTATCGTATGTCTCTTCCCGCTAACTATGACCATTGTGGCGAAACAATGCGATTCTTTCACGTGCTTATCCCTTAAATTTTTGAAATAGGATTAAAACTTGAAAGCAGTTAGTTGAATAAGTTATGGGAATTGCGAACCCACGAAACACAAGTTGCCCGCTTTCCCAACAACATATTAGTACACGTCTCCATACAGAATGTTATCCTAGGTCACCAACATACAATAACACGAGCTAAGTAAAACTTGAATGAATGTTACTCCTCTGGTTCATAAATTTCGGTCAGTTGGGAACTCATTAATATTCCAATATAAAACACTTTTGACTTATACTGTTGCTATTAATACAGAGTTAATGGGAAAATTCAATAATTTATTTTAACAAAAGATTAAGTATATTTGCTTTTTCACGTCTTTTTGTTCTTTATTGATTTAAATTGTAATCCTTTTTATTTGCTGTTAACATATAGCATGATAATTCAGTGATGTATACCTCCGCTGCCTAACGCAGACATGCATACTATATCACTTTTGTTGATTGACTTGGTTATAAGCCTTTGTAACAGATCTTTTAAATCTTTCGCACGAAATAGTTTTGAAAGATGTATGAATGAAAGTGATATAATACACTCATTTTCTGCTGAAAATCAAATATATAAGATGAATATTCACCATTTTCCTGGCTTAGTTTGTAATATGCAGTGTGTTTTATCATCAGGACATGTTTCGAGACAAAATATAAATGAAAGTTATAGATACTTGTTTTTGAAGAGTTTATCTTCGTACGGCCATCTTCCCCTAACAACTAAATCAACACGCTGACATAATGTCTGGTTGGTTGAACGTACATATATACTCAGCCAGCAGTGAATAACGCACCACTCACAATCCTAAAGTGTCCTTCAAGCTTCAAGCTATAATCCTGTACAGATCGAAAGGTACTTCTGCCTACTACTGCCACCGTTAATCATTTAGCAATCTTGTTTAAAAAAGGTTTTTCAAAGAAACCCTATAAAGTATAAAATTCACATAAAATACAAAAAAATCGTTATAAAAACGCGGGCAGAAGTGCTTCAACGGTATTGACTTTTGCACATTTTGTAGAAAATTCTAATTAATGGTCAAGTCGGTTCAAATTGTTATTTTTAGTTGTTTCTGTTAAGTTAGGTAGAGCAGGCAGACGTATTGTTTTGATTTTAAGCTGAAATGTTGGAATAAAACCGCCGTATCTGCAACATTCAAGTTATATCTAACAAAAGAGGAAAACCAGACATTGGTTGCTTCTATACAAGGTTTACGCTTCACGTATCTGTTATACTCGTCCGTAGTCGTATAAAAGCACGTGTTATCCACTTTCTATATTTTGTGATGTCGTAAAATCGCTTCATTTCATCACAAACACGCAACAATAGCGACTGTAAGCTAATATTGACAATCGCATCTTTCAAATTAATTTGATTTTGACAGTTTTGAAAAATGTGTGGTTTAAACCCAGTAGAATTTTGTTTTAAAAGAATGTATTGATGCGTTTTCTATATAGAATTCATGGTTCGATTCATCAGTGTGACAGATTGACGTTATAACAGTGGATTCTCTATTAAAACAGCAACATTAATCAAGGCCTTAGCAAACACAAACTGAACTCTAACGCTATGTAAACTTTCTGCTCTTCATACAGATTTCTAATACCCTTGTCTTGCTTAGCGTTGCATAGAAAGTCGCTGAATATGCTTTCACACTTCTTGAGTCGAAGGCTCGGTAATAAATGTGACGTTTAAGTAACTGATTAATAAGTTCCCGTGTGTACACATTTAATTTTATCATATAGACGCTTTTAAAACACGTGTTGGTAAAGATATGCTTGAATGTACTTGGAACGTCTTAAGACAAGTGTCTAAATGGACGTAGCTACAAGTCAGAGTGGTCACTAATGGACTGTGAAAATTAAACATCTGCCCGGTTATCCACACACTGCGATGATAGCGTTTGGTAAAGTATTGAGCATCGTATAGCTACGTGGACGATGCGATATACTGGTCATGCAGATTAAGGATATAAGGTTAAAATAAACTGATTGTGATCATAAATTTGTATAAAAAAACTTTACAAAGTTTTATTTGCAGTTGAAATATGTTAATTGTCCAACGCAGCAAAGTAAAGCTTAGCAGCCTAGTTGCAAAACACGAGGCACCTGCCAATTTGCAGCAAATAGCACAGTTTGTGGAGAAACGCGTGCGAAAAACAGTTCATTCTCGGAAATCCACTTTTCTGTCAACACATTTTACCGAACATTTGCGGGCAGTGCTTCCGTGTTCAATAACGTAGAAAAATGTTTATTTTGTCTTAAGATCTGATTCATAGATTAATTCCTACAAGTTCAGGAATTGTGTTTACTTTCTATTATAAAAGTTTCCTCGTGTGGCCTGAGAAAATTTTAACGATGGGTTTGGTCCTTCGTTGTTATGCAGCTGGCATCACTCCCCGTGACGTAAACTCATTGGTGCATGGCGAGGGAAAGGAGTGCACCCCCTCCGCTACCCCGCCTTCCGCAAAACTTGTTTTTCAATTTCAATGTATTCATTGTGGTATACACGGTTCGGCTACTGGTATTCAGCCTTAATCCCAAAACTCATTTTCTATACATCAGTGTTGAATATATTTTGTAACTAATATTCGTATGTAGTTGTTGGTTATTCACCGTTTCTGAATTAAGCTAAATAGTGACAACTCGCTACATTACCCACTCTTAGGGTGTCAAGTCCAATAATGAGTAAAATATCGATGAAGGTTTACGATTGCACCGAGTAGCAGTTAGTCATTAAAGGAATTTGTAACCATCGAACGAAACTATTTCTTTCGAATTCTTCTTTCTTTTAATCCAACCAGATATCCAACACCCCATTGTGTTCAATGTGGCCTGCTTCGGTGTGCAGGTCAGATGCAAGGTTTCTTTGTCACTATTACTCCCGCTCTCAAGCTGAACCACCTGGAGTAATTATCACATTTCATCAAGAATTACAACCACGTTAAAACCACAGTTGGCTTATAAACGGTTTAACAGAATTTTAAAATCCCATTACGCGAAGAAAGAATTGGAACGTTTTATTTAGGTTTAAATTAGTTTAAAATAATGGTTTATAAAAGTTCTATATACGGAACCCTTCTGTGAAACTATTGTGTTGAAATCGTTCTAATGTTTTTTCAATATTTTTTGTTTATTTCAGTATAGTTTCTTTCGATATAGTTTAGTGGCAAGGCCCGTAGTCAAAGTTGTTTTGCAAAAACGCATTGTTTACGCTGTGGTCTCCCCAGGTATACGTCCAAAACACAAGCTAATTTTCCCGCCGTTTTATTCTCTTCCGTTACAAATAAGAGAGAGAGAAGCGTGATACATTCGGAACCTGAACAAACAGATGGCTTATATTTTCCCACCGGTAGACGGCGCTCGTGGGTAATCACAATCACGTGGTAAACTGGCATTAAATGATGAATGCACGTCATGCCATTGACATATGTCAATAACTTTAGCGATCAGTATTCCACTTTCAGCTTTTCAATAACTGCACGTTTAAAATGGTAGTTTGGAATTATGACTTATTTAATTGGCGGTCGCTGTTGTCCAGTGTGTAATTAGTTAAAGTTAATAATTTTACTGCGCATATGCAATGGCGCTTTCATTAATATTTTATTCTAACGGACCTAACGTCACGGCACACCAGTGTTCATATACCTTCAGTTTGCTATACAGAATTCATTACAGACCATGTATGTCGTTCAATAGCATTCGATTCAATTAGTTCCATTGTTTTATACTTAGCTTAATGGATTAATTCATTCCCTGGATTAAGTTGTTGTTGTAAGGCTAGGCAATGTAAACTGATGGTGACGAGGTTGGTTTGGTTTAAACCGTGTTTTCAGATTTTAGCTCGTAGTAAATAACAAGCCAGCTTACCAAAACAATAATTTTAATACATTTTATGCGTTTGCTGCAAAATTTATTTTGTTCCGGTACGAACGTACAAGTTTCAGTTTTAATTTAATAAATATTGTTTGTATGATAATTTACTCTACTGTAGTGTCAGCTTGTGTTGTTGAATATCTAGTGCTATAGTTGTAAGAGTAATGAATTGTGATATAGAGGTTGTTGCTAATGCTACAGTATAGCAGAGATTGCAGGTACAAGCACTTGACTTCAGTTGTTCTGTGTACTTTGTTGGTTAGTGGCAGAAGTTAAACAGGATGCTAGTTGTTGATTCAAGTTATTTGATATCTTGTTGCTTTGTTGGTTGATTCAGTTGCCGCCGTTGCTCGTCACTGGATCACTTTCAACAAAAGAGATTATTACGTCACATTCTACGCCTAACTCGATAATTTGTTTTTCGATCCAGTTACACTTCCGTTTAATGACGTAGCACTATCGAATTCGTTTTTCACACTGTAATGACGTCATTGCGAAACGTCACTTGAAACGTCACATTTTCTGTCGCGACAATTATCGCGAAACAAAAGGCGCGACAATTAATTGCCGTCATCATGTCGCGAAATACGATGATTTAACTGGGTAATCCCCAAAGCCGAGATTACTCCCAATTATGAGATTACCCTGCCACAAACAAAACATGGGAAATGTAAAACAAGCGCATTTCAAGCGGAATCTGCAAGGAGTTTTACTTAGGAGAAAATAATTGTTTTATTAATGGAAGTCAGTAGGTGGGGCGATCCTTTCATGTGTTCCTGCCGTTGTTGGGGTAGTTTATATTGGGATTTAAATTATATATTTCTGTTCCTCATGTTTATTTCTAATCCTGGACAAATATATTACTTTGTGTATAGAATAAAGAAGTTCGACAGGCAGAACAATATAGGACCAGTGTAAATATTATTTCAGATTTATTCAGACAACCGTGTTTGCTTTAGAGAGTTTGTTTTTCCGCGAGACAGCTATGAATCACGTAGCCATAGGCCTTCACCTTTAAAACTTGTTTTGGTTCACGTTTTAGGTATCTTGAAGTGTTTATTACATCGCATTATTGCCTCGTCAGCTCAGTGATTATGCCACGTTTTCCCAACTGGTCAATATTAGCTGAAGTGTGACGTGACAATAGTTAATATTCAACGTCAAGTTAACAACAGTGTCGTCACAATAGTGGTTGTTGCGAAAGAAAAGAGAAGCAACATTTGAAAAGAAAGGCGGGATTCTCATTAACTTGACGAATCTACCAACGCAAACAAATGGTGTTCGGGCTCTGTAGTGTTGTTTATTGCTATATTTGGCAACTTTCCGGTTAAACTAAGCTTGAACTAAGCTTATAGGTTGCAGTGGGTATTGTTTAATGTAATTTGTCGCACTCGTGGGAAGCAATATCTTCACACGGGTTCATGCTGTTGTGATGTTAAGTTAAAGTTTAACTTTACGATAATTAGTTACGGTTACTGATAGTAAGCAAGATAGCGCGTAGTGGTGTTCTGCAACCTGACGGGCAGTCCTGCGGCTTTACTACGTGGACATTTAAATTTGTGAAATAAAGTAGACACTGTGTATTAGGTTTGGTTGAAAACGGAAAAGGAAACTCTAGCAGACCGCAGACCTGTAAAATTGTCTACCGGTTTTACGATCCACTTCCAGTTAATTCCATGCTTGCCTAATGACTGCGTCTAGGTCGGATCTTAATTCGGTCTGGCACCGCTCTATGTCGTCATAAGGGAGTGATTGTCTTATCGATGCACGTCGCGGTTCGTAGATGGATGGTCAGACCTACTTTTAGCACCATATGCTGAATGTGGGAATGTTGGTATGTGAGTGCAGATGCAGGGTACTACAGGAAGGTTGAATAGTTTAGATTACGAATCTCAACGCCGAAGTAAAACGTTCTTACCAGAAACTTGGGCGACGAGATTTTTTATGGGAAAAGTAAAAAGAAAGAAGAGTTATTCGAATTAAAAAAAAGAAGAAAGGAATATTTGAAACTCTGCTTTTTGTAGTTTCTATATTCCAGACAGTAGGGGGTTTAGTTGGTAATAAAACGTTGAAGCTTTTCGCCATGTTTGAGTAAAAATGCAAAGAAAGTGTCTTTGATAGAGTTTTATGTATTTACATATATTCCAATTAAAAAAAAGAAAGAAATAATTATTTCAAACTCTGTTTTTGGAGTTTCCGTATTCCAGACAGTAAGAGTTTAGTTGGATTACGTAATCCGATTGCGGACAACAGGTTAAAACGAACAAGTCAAGTGTTTACCCAAGCGGGGTCTGCGATCGATCGGAGAAAGCAAACGCTTAGTTGAACTATGGATGCTGAGTGTGAGCTTCGGTGTGGAGGTGATTCAATTTTCCAGCTTGACAGGTTTTCTCAATTTAAAGTCAATCGGAAAATTGGATCCACCCCTGTTAGAATGATTAAATTGTTGCGGGTAATAGATTTGGTGAGACAGAATGTTTGTTATTCATATTTTCAGACACTATAAGACAGACTTGTTAGAATGTTAGAATAATTGAGTTTTGCAAAACAACAGGCTCTTAGACCTATAAGACAGTTGGTATAAATACGAACCGAAATTAATAATATGTATCGGCGTATCGCTTTGTATTTGCATTCGATTTTTTTTAAAACGTTTAATACTGTTCAGTCTTTAGCGTAATTGGTAATGATAAAATGTCTTGACAAATAATACCAATATTACTCATATACGTTGCGTTTCATTTCTTGCGCAAATAGCACATGGCGAAATAGATAGGAACGTGAGCAATGTAATCAACGCCGGATGTTTCTACATTTGGTGAGTGTCCCATGCAAATTAGTAGTGACCTCTTTCCCACGTTGATTTAACTACAGTGTAACACCATACAGTCTACCATCTGGTTATCTCGCTTTACTTTCACATAGCAATTTTGCGTTGGATATGGTAGCGCGTAAGAGTAACTTTTTGCAGACGGTGTCCGGTGTTAAAAGTTGGAGGTGATGGATGCTAAACGAAATTGATTCCGCCCAAAAAAGACTGCTAAAATTTAAAAAAATCGCTGTTTTAGGCAGCAGCATGCCAGGTTCTCATTTTCGGAAAAAGTGTTATATTATTATAAATTTCAACTACTTCGAAATAATATAATATAAGTTTCTCTACTTGTTCTTATCAGAGCTTTCAGAATGTCAGCCAACGGAGTTGTATTCTTTCTTTACCAGTTGAGTGTGTTTTATGTGCGTAAGAATATTGCTCGTTCAAGGGTGTGCCCGGTCAGGTTCTATATTGATTTGCCCGTTATGAGGCAGGTGTTGTCATATCGGCGCAGGTGTTATAGATATATCAGTCAGTCTAGACCGATATGTAAGCTGGATATCTAGGTTGTGTATGGATTATACAATTGTGCTGAACAGTACATGTGTCTAATAGGTCTTGGTTCATCGTTAATGTTTCAGTAAAAGCTGCCTGTAGGGTCAAGTGTAGTATCGAATATGGGGAACTACCTTACAAAACGTGAAAATGAATCCAGTTTTTACCGGAGTAATTCTAGAAGGCGAAGTAAAAAAGACAAACCTAGAGACTATTGGAAATGTAAGTATATGCTGGACCGAATAGTGTATTGTAAATGCGGGTGCTCTTCATTCTATATAAAGACTGTTGTGTTGAAATCAGGTGGAACGATGTGCCACGTTTCTTTAGATAGTACTTATAATATACTTAGCTTTATAGTGTAGTTGAGACGCAGGTACATTGCCATTGTTTACTGCTTGTTACTTTTGGTAATTTCATTGAAATTATCAATATTTCATGGTTAAGTAAATACAACGGCCGCAAACGTTGTGTATTTTAACTCTACAACACGCGGTAACGCCTTTCTGTCCACACATTACCTCACGGTTTAGTCAGACGCTTTAAATCGGCACATCATCACATATACGTCACTTAATTACCGATTTCCAACCAGGACAAGTGGTATTAACGTAACTCCCCTCGTACACGAAGCAAAGTAACCGTGTAATTGCTAGATTTTATTCTAAGCTACCATGACAAAACAACCGAAATTAAGTATTTTAAGATTTCAATACCTATTTGCGTCTATTTTTTTTACCCAGGCATTTAGTCGATAGTATTTTCGTCAAACGTTTAGGAGAAACGATTAAAGTTTTTTTTAGTATCAATATTGCGTCAGCAAAATGTCGAAAGCACGTGCTGTGGTGTTGAGATTTAAGAGTTTGAATTAAAATCCTTAAAATAACAGCCGGCCTCAAGATTTCTGCTCCAAATATCCCGTTTTATTCAAAGGGTTCATTTGGGGTCGGTATATTTAAACGACCGTTGGTTCGCGTGTCTAGTGGAGACCCTTTTCGGCAGTTTCGCAATTTCACACTTTAGCCTTATCGGCGGAGTTACTTATTACTGTGTGGTTTAACACACGCTGAGAATTAATTCATTATCGCAGGGCTTTTAATGTAAAACGTGTTTGCTGCACACTTTGTGCAGGATGTTAATTATCCACCAAGGGGGAGCAAACATTTAATCTCGGTGTTACGTCCTAATTAATCAAGGATGGTGTGATCCTTACCTTTATCGTCTATCTTTTGGGAACAATTCCATTTCCACACTTTGCGATAAAACGTTCCTAAGTGTATCTTGCCATAAAAGCTTCAGAAACTAATGAAATATTCACAACTTTCCAAATGAAATCGACCCGACGGTCCCAATGCTTTTCAGAGTTATAAAAACGCTTTGTAACCTTAATGGAATGTTTATTCTTATCTAGTTGTTTCTAAGTTGGCTTATGAACATTTTGTTGTTATAGTTAGCCAAAATAATGGTATATTGTCTTATGTGTAACACAAGGGAAACAAAATCATCTGTACCAACATATACGCATGTTTATTGATCGGAGATCCATTACTCCATGTTACAATGCAGTTCTTTCATTGCTATGTTCATTCAGTGCCATTATAGCAATATTATCCAACGCCGTTTCTGAATCAGAAAAAACAATTTATGTGCAGAGACAGTAGAAACGGGGTTTAATTATTGCACTTATTTGAAAAATAACTGTATAGTTTCGAATGTATTTTAAAATTCTTCTAATATACATCATAATACATAAGATACACCTTGTTACATGTTTATAATATCTGCTTGTTTTTATTTCAGCCGTATCGAACTTGGAATATGAGCAGAAGGTCCCTGTTTATCTTCACTACCATTCAGCCGACTCCGTGGACGAGGATTTGTTCATGACTGACACACGAACACCATGTTTGATCCATCTTCATCAACTCGCTAAAAATGTGAGTGTTTCATGTTACTGTTTAATTCTATTATCTAATAATGTGCATGTTTGTGTTGTATTCAATATTATGTGGAATAAATTGTTGGATGTTAAAAAATGTTCAATACTTGCATATATCCAGGTTACATAACTCTATAAAAGTTGTTACGATGGAATTCAGTTTAAAATTGAAATCAAGTAAAAAAATTAATGACTCATTGCAACGTTGCTTAGTAAACTAGGTATACTACTAATTAAAAGTGCATATACAGTTTTATTTAACTGGTATACCACATTAAAGGATTGGAACGGCATGTTGCGTGGTTCACAAGCTTATTCAAAACCTTCCCGCCCAAAATCGTTCGATCCAAAGGTATTGTTACACGAGCCTACGTCACAACAAAAGTCATTCTCTTCTGCAAAATCCACGGTGAGATGACGTGTAATGGTAAAGTTTGGTATACAGTTGCTGTGTGAAAAAATAGATAACAAACTAATAGTTCTGAGGAAAATATCCTAAAATACATAAGGTATAAATACACGGGTTCGAAGCCAAACCAGGCAGTGGTATATCTTTACTTGGTGAAAAATTTTAAAGGTCTAATTTTAAACTTTAAACTTGAGAATCTATCACATATGAAGTGTAGACGCTTCGTCACAATCGCTGTTGCGTTACTTTTACTGATTGTCTTGCTATTGTTCGCTCATAATAGTAAGTGATCACGTGAGCACTTGTTAAATCCCGCTTAAAGATCCAAGTGTGACGTCACAAGTGCCTCTCAAGAGCGAATAGACGATATCTTAGTTCTAGAATCCCAACCTTCTGGAATACTTGTTTTTTGTTAATGAAAATACTATCATCCAAGACTCCAATGTTATATCTCGTGTTTAAGTATCGTGTGGTAGACTACAAGCATTTTAAAGTGTTCTTAATGTTACGTCACAGACAAACATTATTGCGTCCCCGGAGCTACGTGATCTATACAACCCAACTCCGCTGAATGATTCCCAACTTCCAACTCCAAGGCAGAAGATGGAAAAGGAGATTTCTCAACATAGGATTGAGACTGTCACGATAGGTGGGCAATGTTATTGTGATTATGGTTAAAGGTTCGGATTTAATATATAAACACGGAAAAGCAGATTTATTTATACTTGGTTTACCATATGTGGATCATGCGATATTATAACCTTGTCCAACTGTTCTTATTCATTATAAGAAATATGGATGAATATGTAATGGCTTCTTCGTTCACTTAAAGTGGAAACGTTCTTAAAACGAGGATAAGGCGTGAAGGGTTCAAAGGGGTTGCAGTAAGAATATTTAGGAAATTTGACCTTACTACATAAAAGAAGAGTTTTATTTTTACATCTAATCTAAAAATAGGGAGTTTAGCCTACACATGTTGTAATGTATATTGTCAAAAATGTGAAAGAGAAAAAGCGCTGATATTTAGCTTTGAACGTTAGCACTTGGAGTTGCCTAATTTGGGCATCGACAATATGCGACATGATTTGCTTGCACAGCAAGATACGTAACCACATATCTGCGGATCATTTCTCCCTAGTGTTTATGCAACTCTGCCATGCGTTATGGTGTTAATTTACATTTGCTTGAGCAAAACAAAGGCGTAAAATCTCCTACTTTGTCACTGATACGGGAGTGGAATTTTCAAAACGCATTGAATTCCTGCGGCTTACCAATTCAACAGGAAACCGATATGGGAGTTGTTTCAACTTTCGCGCGATGTGTAAATTAACTTGTGACGTCATAACACCGGATCAGCGTTTACTTTCAAAATCGGTGTTTTGTGACGAAATAATACAACAACAAAGCGGCAAAATCAAGATTTTGTTGAGTCAACCCTCCATAAATGGGCGCGGGTCGTTGTACATTGGTTTAGAATACAAGACGTTCCATTATCCAGCGCGACCGTAATTAAGTACAATTGAGCCACTTACTCAAGGCATGGCCGGTGGTGCGTTATCTCAGTTATTCAAGCCTCTGTCTGCTTCGTATGGCCAATGTCTGTGAAGAGATAGAATGTAGTTTGGCAAGCTTAGCCAGTTACTTGCGCGGAAATGAAGGTAACGTTGCAAGCGCAGATGCCAAGTTAATAAAGATAAACAGCTTTTTAAAACAGTGTATGTAGTGAAACTGGAATGTTGAAACGTAATTGCTTTTCCACAGCAATTTAAGCTTAGTTAATACAGATTAATATTGCTGTTGTATTTGGGAACCTTGAAGGTGTTTAAACGGTAAGAAGTTCATCGTTTGCAAAGTTCAATTCCGGGAGCTTGTTTTATTTGGCTTTCGTACACCAGGTGTTAAAGGGTGGGATTTTTGAATCCGGTATTGAAATATTAACGTTGCACACTTGTTGCTGCAATTTTACACCTGCGTTACTTTTTATTCACTTAATCATCTTATTATCATTGAACTTATTGCACAATGCATATATCTTGTAAAATCATAAAAAATTTATAAGTGTCGAAAGGTTTAACTGGCATAGCCTAATAATGTGTAGCAGGATAGCAGACGAAATGTCGTCCCATTTAGAGATCACAAAAACAAATTATTGCCAGAAGATCTCTATCATACTTCTAGTTGCAACAACATATACTTCTACCTATACATTTGTGTGTCTGTCTGTTTGTATGTACGTCTTGTGTCAAAAGTCGTATATAAAGCATCTGCTTCAGACTTATATACTAATCGCATTCTTAACTTCACAGATACATCAGGCTCGCAGTTTGAGAGACGAGCCAACCTCCGAAGATCACAGAAGTCCTCCTTCAGCTCCGTGAGGAGGAAGAGTCAAGCTCGCTTCCGGGAGCGTCATCGAACGCTAACGTCACTTCCTGGGACTATCCAACACGAATTAAGTGAGATATGACATCTGTAGTCTTATGTTTTGGGACAATATGGATTAATATGTGAACATTTTTACAAATATATGACCGTACTCTTACGACCATGAAAGAGTGTTATTAATCGTTAAACACGTAACACGTTTCAGTAATACATGATGTAATTTGCTGTTGCGGTCAATCTTACCCTACGATACTATACAGTATATTTGACTTTTCACTCACTTAATCATTTTAAATCCACTATGTTCACGAATTGGTTAAACAAGTACGTTGTACAGCGACACTTTAAATGAGGCATCTATGCGTAACTATATACCACATGTAACCTCTATAATAACAATCATGTACATATTCACAACAGCAAGTCGAGTTAATTTTACGCTCTGCTTATAATCCAGTCGACAATTTTCTTCCAATTTTCGTCGGGTTCTCGAATTACTACGGAAACCGTTTCCGTCGCGATATATTCACACTAAGAACCGTGTAAATCGTCGCCTGTTTGCGCACTATTGTCATTATTACGCACAATACAATCGACCCTGTGTGAACCAAGGAGGCAGACTGGTTTGTGTCGGCCCAGCGACATTTATTTGCGAATCAACAAAACGAGCTCTCTTGTTTTTTCGAGTGAAACAAATTAGAAGAAATGCAAATATGAATATCCTTTTAATGAAACCTGACGCGTGGGCGTAATATCTATATACATATATGTATATATATGTGTGTGTGTGTGTGTGTGTACTTTATAGGAACCTATTACACTTCCCTGAGTTACCGATCCCCCTTATTGCGTAATATTCCAAGTAATGAACCTTGGATCTTTGAGTGCGTTTCCCATACCCCATTCAAATATCGCTACATCATAATGACCATCATTACATCATAATTACAGGTGTTGAGAACAATCGCCACCGACCGAGCAGCTTACACTCAGACTCCATTTCATCTTTTATGGGAGAGGAGTCTCTTGGTAGCGGTAAGTAAGAATAATATACTTCGCACGATCGTGGACCCTGTAACACTTGAGCAAGATCGCCCATTTTTGCGACTTGTAAATGTTGCCATGTCCGTTTTGAATATACAAGCCTGTCTTTATATATAATAGGTTGGGGTAAGATTGTTCGGATTTCAATCTATTTTTTTTCTTTTCATTTGACAGTAAACAAAGAATATTTACTGATTTATCTAACCGTATTCTTACGGCTCTAAAAGGGCATTATTAACTGTTACAACACGATTGGGGAATTTTGTTCTAACGCTACATTATGTACAACGCTATTCATCTTACCCCACCCTACCAAATAAAGACTTGTCTCTTCCCTTCAGGACTATACACAGTTCCTTCCCCTTGTATTATCCAAACTTTAAGAAAGGCAGTTTTAATATTTTCACTTCATATCCACACTATTAATAACTTCAAAATAAGCCACGCCTACAGGTATTGAAACCTTACACCTTTAATTATTACGTCATAATCCTATATTGATAACCATTGACAGCTAACTGTCATGAACTTAACCGTGGAAAAGATTCTGCTTTGCTTGGATCTTTATTATTCAATAAAAACAGCTAATTTTATTATAAAAGGTTGCGAAAAACTCAACAGAAAATTGGTTCGGTTTGTAATTCAAAGGGTTTGCTTCTTTACAGACTCTTCGTCGCCACCACGCGGTGATACTCGTAATGCCGAAATACAAACAGAACACGTGAAAGTGTTGCCAGCATCACCGATAAAACGCCGCATGAAGAACAGACACTCGGTGGGTTACTTTATATTGGTCAACACAGTTAGGAATAGTTTAGCGTGAAAGTACTGGGAAGTAATTGCTTTGTTACTGGAGTTAAATAAAATAACTGTGATGTATCCCGCGAATGACCTGATCTAGTGCTAAAGACTTATAATCCCATTTTAGGCTCTTAGTATACTATCTGTTTGACTAGATTTTTTACGTATTTCGTTGCACATGGTCCAGCAAATTAGTTCTTAAGTCTCTTTATAAATCTAGACTCCACCAATAATGAACGGAGATCATATTCGACGAGGTGCTTACGTCACATTACATCACGATGGTGACGTCATAAAGACTACAACGGAAAGTCGCGATTATGAGAAGGTATATATTTGTGTGGCGTATACACATGATCTTGTATTGCATTATTGCACCAATGGCGTTTGGCATATTACCAATAGTGATACATATGGTAGCTTAGTTGTAATTATCCTGATAAGGTTCCAACATGTTCTTGCTAATAATCGTATCTGGACAGTTTAAACCTGGCGGTATAAGAGGGTCATAGGGTCTAGATATCGTGGGTTTAGAGCCAGTTATGGGTTGAGAATTGTAGAGTTTCAATTTTCTCTTATTTTACTTTACGTGGAACGGTTTCTATGCGGGTGAGGTTATTTTCAACGGTCTAGGTTTAGTCCGGGTTTGGCTCACTACTTCTACGTAAGACAGTTACTAACATTGTTGTTTCTTCAGCCGAAAGTTCCACCTTCTGTAACCATGCATGAAAAGACAAACGGTCACGTGATGCCAATGCGCATGGACCATGACGACAAAGCTTTCATGCGCGAAAAGAATAATATGGTACGTCACAACACTTATAAAAAGATTGGACGAAAGCAACTTATTTATCCTCGCATGTTAGGCCAACGATAGTCGTTGGTGTTGTGTTTGATACACGTATATAACTTCGTATTCACACTGGTGTATGAAATGTTACTTTGTGTTTAAGTTACATTCAAATAATTTAAACGTTTAACGTAACAGGGCGAGGACAGAATATCTTCTGGATTTTGGAGTGGTACGGAAAGTGCACGTCACTCAACTACGTCAGAGATATTACTGCCACATCATAACATTACCCAACCACAACAAGTAAGTTGAGGCCTCTCTCTAAAGTCACTGATTTAATAAAAACCTTCTTTGACAAGTTTTAATTTAAATGTTTTCTGTTACAGCATCCACCCAATAAAAGCACACGTCACAGTAATGGTTATGACGTCCCGGATTCTCGGATGTTGGGCAATTCCCTTGAACTTTCTGAATCGAATTCTTCACTTAACAGCAGACTGAGCACTTTGGAACATTCGCCAATGTCGTCAATTCTTTCGCTTAGTAGCCCTCCTACTGCTGAAAGAACTTCCACGCCCGATTCTTCGATCATAATAAGTCGTTCAGAAGTTGGTTCGCCGTGCAAACTGACGTTCTCTACTCCCTCCGGAGCTTACAACTTCATGAACAACGATTACGTGCCCAGAAAAAGTCATCTCGCTAAAACAGCGCTCAATTCGCCAATGGACTTGCTTATTCTCGGCAACAGGCGGGGAAATGACGGCCATATTAAAGACGACGCTCGGAGCCTTAATAGTTCAATATATTCGCAAGATCAGGACGGTTATTTCACATCTATGCACAGAGATAGCGGTTTAACTAAAGCAGAATTAGTAGCGGAACCTTACAACGTATTCACACCACACAGCCCTGTGTTCAGCACAGATCTCCGCAGTGCCGCGGTGTTCTCAGCCACGCCCATGTCTCCGCCCCAGCAGCAACCAAAACATTTCTTCGGGTCAGATTTCATCGCAAACGACGAGCGGTTACGTCACAAGCAAATGCTTAGACAGCAGGCAAGCGATTCGACGTCAAAGTACGAAAAGAAGACGCCGAAACCTTCTCCACCGCGTAGATGTTCAAGTTTAAAACGACACGAAGCGGCCAAAGAGATTCTTGCTTACATGGAACCCTTGTCAGATTACGAGAAGACTTCTCTAGAATCAAAGAATTCGCAGCGAACATCAGATTCAGACGATTCTCACAATGTTAACATTCAACCTGTTGCACCAACTCGCAACACGCTAAGCAGGAAGGAATCAGAGTCATGCTCCAGTACGTCATCTGCTTCCCCAAGAACCCAGTCACTTTTGAGTCCCTCGCCTTCAAATCTTCAATCTCCCATCAAAGTCTCCACACCTCCAGCCAATATAAAGGATGTAACGCCACCAGAAACCAATACAAGGGAGTCTGCCTCTAATAACATTAAACCTAAAATAACACCACAAGTCGTTGTGAATTCTCAACCATCTGCCTTGATTATAAAACCAAAAGTGGCCACCAAGCCAGTAAGGCCTTCATCCATCATTCACCAACTGAACGAACCAACTTCACCTAAGATGTCGGAAGAACCAGTCTCTCCAAGACGTTTTTCACCAACTAAAAAATCACCACTTCCTAGAAACGAACCAGTTTCCCCATTCGGGTTGGGTCGTCAGCGTTTATCGTTAAGAGAACCAACTAAAACACCAGTAACTTCCCCAACACGTTCAAAATCAATGAAAAGTCCACAACCTTCGCCAGTAAAGCAGGATAGCATACCAACAATTGACATTACAAATGCCGAAGATAACCCGCCTTCTCCAACTAAAAGCCCGGCGTCTCCAACAAAGCAGGAGCTTACAAAACCTGTTGTTTTCCCGAAGCCGAAAACACCAACCAAGCCACCAACTCTCCCCAAACCTGCCATCATAAAGCAACCAGTAAACCAAGCATCGAAACCACTTCAGCAACTTCAATCTAATAAACCGGCGGTGCGACCAAAACCTGCCATACTCCCAAGGCCCAGTTTCACCGAGAAAGAGAACACACGTGCGAAGCAACACCAAACTGAGACAAGCAAACAACCTCGACTGTCCAGTCGTACCGCAGACGCAAGAGCCGCATTCTTTGGCACGACTACCATGGGAAATTCGGGCGCTACTTCCCCGAGAAGACCGACACCCGAACCCCGCGAAATTTCGTCTCCAAAGCTGATGTCGCCAAGAGTAGAATTAAAAGAGGATGAACTATCAGTAAAACCAGCCGAAAACAGTAAAGCAAAAGATATTGCAGTTGCTAGTCCCAAACCATTGGATATAAAATCAACGCCACAAACAGAAGAGGTCAAAAGCAAAGTTGAAGTTGTAGAAATATTAACGAAATCTACAATAGAAAACTGTGACCCTACAAAACCGGTAGAAAAACTCAAAGTTACAAAAACAAAGCTTGAGTCGTCACCTGTACAATTTACTGAAACAACAACAATAACAGAAACAACAGAAGTTGCAACAAATGAAGCGAAAACAGAAACAGTTATACAAGCGGCACCGAAAAACAAGGACGAATCAAAAGAAGAGCTAGAATTGAATGACGTCGTCACTCCACCACCGGAAATAATCTGTGATGACGTCATTAGTTCTACAAACGGGGAAGTACCAGAAGACCAAGACAGCATCACTGCTGATAGCATTGAAACTAAACCGACTAAAAATAAAGATTTTCTCGCTTCAATGCAGAGGTTTGTAATCTATATTCAATTGCTGTAAATATCCAGATGCATGTTTGTTTACGACTGCATTATACATATGTTTCGGTTAAGGAGTCAAATCTAGCTAAAATCCTGGATCCTTTTATATATTTTCGTACCTAGCCCATATAGAATATAAATTTGCAAATAATACGCAATGCAGGGTATTTAAATTGTGCAACTGTTTATTTTTTCGCGTTTTATTTATGACGTCATATTTTAGATTACGCGGTTCTCTTCGATCGTCGTCACCCGATCACGTGATCAAATCTCCAACATTAAGTCCTGTGTCAACTCTCGAAAGAAGGAATAATGGAAGGTATGCGACGTCATAATCGTATATTGTCTGCATCCATCATGTTTTGTAACAAGCGAGAATCATGTTTAATTAATTAAGCTTTATAAAACATCTTTTTCTCATAGACATTTTTCGAGCCTTGATCGACGGCGACGAACCTCCTCTGGTGCGACATCTAGGGACGATTTCAAAGCCCTGCTGCTTCAAAGTTTTTCAAAGTAAGAAATAGAATAAAACTGGCGTTTAAACCAATATTATGTATCATATATAGACTGTTGCTATCAGGCGTGCTATTAATCTGATAATTTTTTTAGGCCTTAGTTAAATAAAACGTCGGTAAGAAACAACTTAATCAGAATTATTAAATTATCTCTTTCGTTCCTATATATTAAAAGTTAAAATATAACTCCACGCAATATATGTTCTTTAGAGATCTCTATTTTGGAGCATAGAAATAGTATTAACGTGATCTTTCACCCCACAGATCAGGCACAGGAACACAAATGACGGCAACTGAGAAATTACAGTTGACCAATCAGCAGCATGCACGCGTCAACGGCTCAGCCAATGAGAGTGAGGAAGTTCCAGATGGGCCTGGTAAGATGTTAATCTTAATATTCAACCGAATACAAGAATGGGTTGTGTAAACCCAACTGTTTATTCACGATGTTCAATCTGTATCTCAGTTTTTAGCTGTTTTTTTTAGTTTTTAATGATTGTCGATTTCTCCCGCCCAGAAATTGAATGAATGAATAATGAAACTTGTTCATTCGACAGTCGTCATAACACAAACGATTTGTTTCACACACCTGCTTATCGGTATAAACAACACTCTAACTTAAATTGCGATCTACCCATATCTGACAATAAATAATAAATATGTAGCTTGTTTATTCGATGGAGGATTTGTCTCACGCACTTTGGACCTGGTTTTGAGTACAAGTTACACACTAACTTAAAAATTGCGATCCAACCCCATCTGTAAATAAATAATAAATATATCCTCTTATATACAGACACCCCACGTCCCCGCATTGTATCAGTTGGTGACTTGAGAGCCGCCATGTCATCTGGAAGATCAGGACGACGAACGAACCGTCATACCGAACATAGGAAGTCGTATGCTGGCACCACGCATGGCATGAAACATCCCCCTATTTCACATCGGGGAAGGTGAGGAATTGGGTTGTTGTTTTATATTGCGATTTTTACAATTAGAAATAAAAAGCTGTCATGTTAATTAATTCATTCACTTATAACTTAGCGATTATTTAATCTACGTGGCAATTGTGGAAGAAAAAAACAGTCGTTATGGCGTAAAAACTGTATTAAAATCTGTCCAAAATAAACAATATTTTATCTTTAATCTCTTTCATAGATTCTCCACTCGAAGTCGAACCCCTACCCGTCCCATGATGTCAATCTCTGAAGACGCCGAGGAACGTTCACTAGAGCAGACAAGCTCTCCTTCCGTCACTGATTTATGACGTCATCAATGACGCAATAATAATGACGTCAACCCTTGAAAGGGCGAGTCTTAAATCGATAGGTGGCACGAGAGAGCGAGTATGTTCGAGAGCGGAAGAAAAATCAATGTTTTATATTATTTCTATTTTTCTATGAAATTAATGAACGCCATAATCAAACCTGATCGTATGAAACAAAGGGTATTGTTACGTGGTACGATGTCATCGTGGTTTACTGTGAGTGCCTGTTCTGGATAATTTTCATTCTTTGCACAAATATTATGTAGATCGTGTAATTGACGCTGCTTAATAAATCCTCACAATGTTTATCAAGTGTCTTCTCAAATGTTTGCTTATGTTATGTCAGTAACGTTCAACTTAGCACAGTTTAGTTCAACTTAGCTCGTATCTTCATCTAAGTTAGTTCTCTTTTGTCCGGATTCGTTTTGACTTTTCGGAGATAATTCTTGTCGTTAAACCACAGAAGCTTGACAACTTTTTTTACACTATATCCCGACAGCATGTAAACTTTGAAAAAATACACCAACAATGACAATGGGTCTAGACTTGAAACATTACTAAACAGCGGCGCCCTGTTGCATACTATGTATGGTGACTATACACGCAACTTGCGACTGCTTTTGAGTTATCAGGTTAGCGACTTGAGGTTAGGACTGACCAGTTAAAATTTATTCTTCGAATAAAGTAGGTATTGTAATCAGGTTTTGTAGAATGATAGGTAGTCAGTTTAAAGATTTGTGACACGATTCCTTTGGGGAAATGTCATTAACCTTTGCCACAGCCGTAAGAGAGTATATTGTTTCAGTATTGGTAAGCAGACGCTTTGGAGATGAGTCAAAGTAAAAGAAATTGCTTGTTATTAGAGTTGGGATGCTGTGTAGTCGCAATCATCAAGTCCTATCTTACTCCTTGCTGACGTCAGCTCTGCAAATTATGTTGCGAGAGAATACACGAGAAGAAGGTAAAACGAGAGAAGCCGTAGTAAGGTTAAGCAAGTGCAAAACAGTGCGCGTAGTAAAGCGCGACTACGATTTTGCAGTTCTGCGAGAAAGAGGCAAAATGTTGGTTGGAAGTTGCAGCGTGTAATAATAGCAGAGTTCACGGCTGAAATATGTAATTTCTGGATGTGTTTTGGTTACAGTGTATATCAACAAAGAAATGTAAGTTTTTGGTAGGCAAAAATTGTGTCGGAATTTGAAATGTCGTTTATATAGCAGCACAGGGTTTGCTGTTTGAGAGTGTACATACATACCGTGAGGTTGTGTACATAGCATATCATGAGTTAGACGTGGAAGTTTGAAACAAAGCTGAGCCTCTGATATACGAGGGATAAATATTGGTTAAGTTTTGGAATGTTGTGTTATTTGCTCTACTATGTTGAGTTTGTATCTAAACATATATGATGTCATCTAGAATATTTGTGTAGCATAAGGTTGGAACTGTAAGTATTCATGCTCGGCCTCGTGTTTCAAAACATGTGTTCTCGTGCATTATGACGTAAGCATCGCGGTCACCAGCTGTAGAATTATGACGTCATTTAATTGGATTTTGTTTACGAGGTTTAGGGAATGATGTTAGAACTTAAAGGAAATAGAATTATCTTTCAATGAACAGGGGCATGCGCTTTGAAACGTTTTTCGGCAGCCGCTTTATTCGTTGTCTATCGATTGTTTGCGCGCTGCAAGTCCTATTATGACGTCACTTTTCGATTCGATCATTGTAAAAGGCGACGGATACAAAACAATATAATTGTCTGTACGACTGTGCCCCCTGCGCCATTATGACGTAACACGAGGCGATTGTTTACAGGTCAGCGTGACAGAAACATCGAAAATTGTTTACAATAATAGGGGGGGTTCAGAGATTAAGTGTTGGGTTTAAAATTATATGTTATGTGCGCTACTTTAAATGTTGAATGACATTGTGTAGTTTAGTTTAGTAGTACGGTATTTTACAAGTCATATTGTATGTAACTATGGTATTAATGTGTTTCTGGTAATTTCAGTAAACGGGAAGAACATTTGTAAAAGTTCTAATGTTCGTGTTGTGAGTTTGAACCAATTGTAGCCGCTTTAAATTTGCGACTGTCTTTTCTCGAATACGTTACCGGGCCGCCCGCTACGATATTTTTCGACCACAAACTATTAATGCAGAAAGTTTACCATTAACCTAGTAACATAAAAGTTTTGACAAATTCGAGGTTAAATACACTTTTAAATAAGGACCAAAAAATTGACTGCAGGCACTTTTAATGTAGCATATTTCGTACATTAAAACTAAGAGTTCATAACCTTAGCTGGGACCTTTATGATTCCAATTCAAGAAACACTTAAGTACCACTGCCTGCTATTCAAGTCTCTCTGACCGCCGGAACACAAAGAGACACCATTTCCTCTCTGTCCCTTTAAGCGAGCCCCTCTGCGAGAAATATCAAGTAAATATTTCCAACGTTCGTTCGCCAAGTATCCTTCCTTGGCTTTAGTTAATGTGACGGCGCATCAAGGACATTTATTTAAAGTGGACTGAAGAGTTTTAATTTATCTGAGCGGTTAGATTTCATATTCTCTTTTACAGAAGGCTAGATCACTTGAGCAAATTACTTTGAGTTAGTTTTGAGCTGTTTATATCGGACTATTTTTACACCTTTGGTGTGTTATCGTTAGAAAGCAAACTTGCATTAAGTACTTAGGTCTAGGTGCGATATAGTAGGGTGGGAAAAAATGGGACACCCTTTCATTTTATTTTCTCGTCCCAATTAGTAGTAAACAAAAAACTGGCAAAGAATTATAAAACCACATCTTCACGACTTCTATAGACTCCTGTTCATTGTTTAAAACATGATCAAGGTATTTGGATATATATGTGGTAAAGATGTCGCATCTTCACTCACCCTACTATATATAATACGGGGAAGTGAGGAACCTTGTTGTTGTAGTTTTACTAAAGAGAACACGTTGTATTAAGAGGTTAAACAAGTTCCAAGTTCACTTGGCTGTTTTGACAAGCAGACTCCAATTCGAACTCCCTGATAAAACGTGTGTAAATATAGAAAAGAGTCGTGTGGGCATTGAAACGTGTCTCGTATAGGCTTTACTAAGTTTCATTTAAAACCCAACTTTGTTCAGAAACGAATGTGACGAGTTGGGGATACGTTTCAGCGTTTATAGTTTTCACGTAAACCTCAAACGTACGCGTTGACGTCATGCAGAAAATGTTATTTCTATTCCCACCCTTATTTAACCCAGTGTCTGTGGAGAAAGTCTACAAACTCAGGTTTGTTTCCCCGCTGTGTAGACAAACAAGCTTTTACTTACACGCTAAGCTCCCTCTCCGCGTGAAACAACACGACGTGCCTTCGACTTGTTTCGCTAGCTTAGTTCACGTCTTGCTCAACATTTCGTGTTCAATTTATGTCGAGTGTGTTTTGTAGTGGGCTCTGGTTAATTTTAAACAGTGCAAAGCTGAAAGTGGATTTGTATTATTCAATATACGAATAGTTAGAAACAGTTGGTTTATATTTTAAAGCTTGTGAATAAATGCCCTTACAGATCAACAAATGGGGAATATTGAAGTTTATTATCGCTGTAACATGAGCTGTCTAAAGATACATGTTTTACGTAGATTGCTCAACCACGTTGACTGCCAAGTGCTTATAGTAGTACAGAGTTTCAAATACGAGATCGTCGTTACAATTCTACCGTTCATTTCCTGTCGACTTGAAAGTGGAATCTAATTTGTGTCCATCATTTACATCAAATCAATCATTGTGTGTTGGAGGGTGTACTCACGTGAAAATAATTATTAGCAATTATATTCACAAGTGTTGTACGAACGGATTTAAATGTGAAGCCAATTATTATGTCGTGTAGTGTTGCCGGATGAAAATACGAGCTATATCACTATGTAGGTATATATATGCACGTTTTATTTATACGAGCATCACTGTGATGTCGGTTATGTAGCGGTAACGTGGGCAATGGAAAGTTGACGCTTGTTTACTCTCGGTGTAGTAAGCGAAGAATCAGCGTATCAACATAATTAACAAACCCAAGCTATTGGCAGTGGTTTACGTACCATAGCATTAAGACCACCTATATTCCAAATTGCAGGATTTAAGACAGAATTGTAAGCTTGTAAACCATGAGTGGAATGGTTTTAAAAAGGAGCATAATGCAGACTGTTTAGTTTCCACTTAATTTGTTGGATGAGAAATTACTGTTAAGCTGCTTTTAAATCGCATCCTGCAAGGTTTTAATTAAAAAATCGTCTTCTAAACTAGACATGGTCGAATTGAACAGATAGTTTTAGCGCAGAAGGGTTCGATCGGTAAACCAACCTTGAATGAGAATGTTTTGTCTTCGAGCCGTGACCGTTGACCAGGGCACCTGTTATGCGAGGTACAGAGATAAGATCTTATGAGAGTCGCTGTTTTTTTGCTGTCTTTCTTATTTATTGACGGTCGTTGACGAAATCATGAAGGCCTACATTGATCAAGCTGACGATAAGCATGCGATGCGAGGTCGCATGGTCTTGTAACGTTTATTGGAGAAGATTTGTGTTGTTGTGGTAGTGCAGTAGCAGGAGTGTAATGTTAGAAGGTCGATCAAGCATGAAATTTAGAATTTGTGTCCGATGTACAAACCTGTACGGGCGAAAATTACCCTACAACTATTAGAGATTGCCTTCGGGCTAAATGGAGCAGAACGGCGAGAAAACGGTGTTAAAAACGCCGCGGAAAGACGAGCTGGTCTTTGGTCTTAGTTTGTTTCGATTCGTCGTCGATTGTGTTTATATAAAGCTTATTGTGATTATCTCAGACGCCACAGTTGCACAATGTGACGTCATAGTCACGCAGACGTCGTCCGCAGCTTTGAAGTTTTGTTAGTTTCCTCTCAAGACGCTAAAACCGTGTTTATTGTTCACAGTTTAACGAAAGGATAGGAAAATGTTGCTTGCATAGTGTCCGTATGTTTTACCTGAGAAAGAATGCCAACTCTTGACCATGAAGCAAGCAACGAAACAACAGTATGACGAAGTAATATTTGATGACGCCACGATGACGTATAGCGACGTCACGAATGAAAGACAAATTCCTCGGAAAAGGTCAAGGTTGAAACCACTGTTGATGCTGTGCCGAATATTTCTGATCATCCAAGTTAGTCAGCTGTTCAGCCTTGCGTCTGGGGATTACTATCAAGGTAAGTTACGGATTATAATTAAATGTCCCGGCTTCTATTTTAGCCAAGCATGATACTGGATCCCCCCATGCATGCGAATATTTTGTGCATTTTTATATTTCATAGTCAATGGTATGTGGGTTATCAAGTATATGCATTAGCAAGACAACAATTATCCTAAAATGTGATAAGTTTATGCATAGTTAACCTAATTGTGTCGAACCGTCCCAAAGTATCCATGTGTTTTGCAAAGCACGTGTATTATGTAAAAATGTGCCAAGCTTGTATTTATAACAGAATCCCTCCTTCCCGCTTAATTTGACATGATTTATCCTAATACGCAATACGCACTACAATTACCAACACAAGCTGGAGCGTGTTTACCAGCTCAGTACAAACTTGATAAAATGCTTCGCTAAATGACCAGTATCGTTATCGTATCGGAGGAATGCGCCTTTCTGTAAATATGCCTTATCTGATTTACCTTCGCAAATAACGTTTGCACAGCAGAGTTTACTAACAGTTTGAAACTTAATTAATTAACACTGTGTAAGTTTAAACATAAAAGTTCCTTTCTTTTGTGTTTTGGATTAATAACTCTTAACATATCCGCTTTGGTGTAGAACCAGTTGTTTATTTACCTGTGTTTGTTCCTTTGCAATATGTAGGATTGTCGCATTGAGCAGTGCGGAAAACCCAAGCTAGGTTGGTGTTTACTCGTCTAAAAGACTGTTGCAGGATACTTCTGGTATACCTCACCTTTTGTATGCATTTCTATAATGTAACTTCTCGGGCCAGTAAACAACGGTCATTTGATCGTTTCATTAAAGTTTCTTAATTGCATCTAAAATTCAAAGTTAATGGTCAAATATCGAACCGGGTTCTATTTTCGAAGATTGATTGTCACGTAACAGTGGTAACACGATTCCCAACCCCTTGAGAATCGGGGGCGCGCGTCAAGATTGTGACCTAATAACCAACCGATAAAGAATAGGCTGTTTTAGCTCTCGAGAGAGAAACGAACATAGAAAACGAAATTTGATTCCATACTCGATACACTGCGGTTTTGAATGATTTGTAACTATCTCCCTCGGGTTTCGCGATTCCAAAGACGGAATTGTCGGAACCCAAACCACATAAATCATACAGTGTTGCAAGCCAAAATAAAGTCGTTTGGAAACACTGGTATAAAATAGTCGATTTTAATAATGATAGACGTTTGCACCAGCAGCGCGTTTATAATTAACAATGGCAAGGTCTTTACCAAGTGGTATTTCCCTGAATTCTCACATCGGGTTAAGTAAAGTAAAACGTTGTTTTGTAAACGCAGATTAACGCTATAAAATATTCTTTACCAGGCTGCAAAAGTAACTTTGATAAAACGTATGAGGTTTTAAAACGAGTGCAGTGTAGGCTACATATGCACACAGTATCTACTCCGAGACGGGCCATGAGATGAGAACCTATAAAAATGTTCAGCTATTTTCTGCTATAAAATTTTTAAGAGACAATAAAATATCAACATGAGAAAACACTGACTTCTTAGACAATTTTCCCTTAAATTCTTAAAAAAACAGCAATGGTAAAACGGTATTCTCTAAGTATTTTTAGGTTTTAAACTAATTTTCATCATTACCGAGACTATGTCATTTTAAACTTCCGTATTTAATGTTTATTTTATTGTTGTCCATAATTACAACAACAATTTATTGCATTCGTTACTTTTATGTAAAAGTGACCAAGCTATTGATAAAATATTGTAAAGGTATTCGGTATAGCATCATTAGACTCTCAGAATACCTCTATTAAAGGTATTTCTTGAAATACAATATATCTTATTCGAGTCGCTCGTGTATATTTTCCTTTAGTTGCAAAACGTATTATCCACCAATAAATTCTAATGCATAGCAAACGGTTTGACTTGTTTTCCACGAACGTTTTAATAATTCATACACAAGGCAGATGTGATAGGATCGATTCGTTTGCCCTGAAATCATTAGATTGTCGAACTTTATAATTTCGTAACATTATCCTTAAAGTGAAGTCACTCAAAATTAATTAGTTTACATCGGCGTAGTGCATACGTCATATTAATAATAATTAATTAACGCAATGTAGAAATTTATATTAAATGGTTACGTATAGTAGGTTGGGATGAGATAACTCATGTTTTCATTCTTTCTCTTATCGTTTAATTTATTAGTAGTTTTGTCGTATATTTTGGGTCATGTTTTACAACACAAGATATTTATATTCTTTAAATATTTTTTGTATTCTGTATTAAATTCACACCAGCCCCAAAACTCGGAAATGCCTGGTTCTTGCCGCCTACTATGAAAGACAAACGTTTCAAAAAACGCCACTAATTGATAGAACGCGTTTTAATTTGCAAATGACTGCGTGAGTTTCGTTACAACGGACGCAATGAATCCACTTGACTGGACATCCTGACGTAATGTGAATCGATCACGATCGATCAGTGTTTAACTTCTTTTAAAAACGAAATCCCGCCCTGTTGTGAAACTAACTGGTTGTACCAACTCGTGGGAATCATTAGAAAATTATATCAACGTAGATTTTGTTTTATTACGTAATAGTGCTTACGTCGTCACAATACGGGTTTAAAATGAATAATTAGTATTGACACATCATGGGGTATGTATTTGAATTTGAAAACACGTGTTAGCATGTGAAATGTGCGCATGTTTCTAATGCAGATTGTATTTGACTGTATGTGCTCTTGTTCAACCCAAGATGTAGATACTGCACTTAATCGTATTTATAATACCAATAACATAGTACGCCCATCAAGTGTCGGCCAATCGTAAATTCAAACATTTCAACTTAACATTGCTCTGAAATGTGTTGGCACCACCAACATAGGGTTAAGTTGAATTGAGTTGTTTTGTAAACGCAGATTAACACTGTGTAACATTCTTGCCACAGCACTGATTTGCCTATATGTTGTGTTTGTCGAAATTTTGTTTATACATCATTGAATAGGTTATAACAACCTCAGCTATTTAGTTCAAAGCTGTTTTTTTAACACAGAACGCGCAATTTATTAAATAAGAAAATAAAAGATCAATTTGAATTAAGTGAGACAGCATTTCCACACCGGTGTACTAAATACACCAGGTTGAAGTTGTACACCTATCCAGAAATCCTACCCACCGTACCAACTTTTAATTTTACCTGGTTCACACACGTGACCTTGACCAATGAACCATGTCATGGTTCTTTGTAGATTGTTTATGACATAAAGGAAACGCTTTGTCAGATTTGATTTTATCGTTTATCTTACCAATAGTGATACATACACAGGGGAAAATCTTGCAATAAATAATTCTCTTTGGTTTGAATTTCCTGAAGAACAACGTACATGGCAAACACCATCTCGTTCAACTCTCGGTTGCTTCCATATGTAATTACGGCACGAGACAAACTATATCAGTAGTGTTGAAATAACCGTGGCTTTATTTTGGAGAAGCTACCATGGTGGTCCCTGGTTTAAACATAATGAACGTGTTAATGCAAAGCAATGCTTGGGACCTAAACACGCTGTCTAGAAGATTCTGAGTCATCTATATAGGATGAACTTATAACTAGCATGTATATGGTCCCAGTCAAGTAAATACATTTTATTTTGAGCACAATCTATATATTCAATGTTTTTTTTATAATTTGTCACGTCTATAAAAGGATATTGTTGTAAGAGTAGAATAATATCCTGCATTTAAAGTTCATGGTGGTGTTTGCAAAACCTTAAATGCATTGCGGATGAAATGTGTTCTGCGTAACCTTTTAAATCGACCAGGGGGTTTTGGTGTCAAAGTCAAACATCACAGTTGAACCGCCTTTAAATACTTGATGTTTTGTACTGAGTTGTATTGTATTTAATTGTTATAACCGTCAAATTGCTTTTGTTTAATGGCACGCATGTCTGCAAAGTGATTCATTACCCACCCCACCCAAAAGGGTAAATTTCAGTAAACACTATTGTTACGGGGGGAATTCACACGAAACTCAAGTCGAGTGCTGAAGGAACCACAGCGTTTCTGGCTGCAGAAGCCATTCTATGTGTTTGCTGCTTTAACTTTGCGGTTTGTGTAATAGACTTGTGGTAATAGTGGGGATGGGATTGGTGCAAAGGGGTGAAAAATGGTTATTTGTTAAGATATAAGGTACTGACTACCCTATATGCCTCATTATACGGTTACAGTGCTATACTGACCCGGAGGGTGATCATATTTATATAATTGTGATTTTGGCGGGATATTCGGTTTTACTCAGATTTTGGTATTTCGTTTTTTTTTACATGAAATTGAGTGTTGCTGTTGATAAGCCTTGAATGTTGTTCACATATTTAGTTTTGGCTTTGGGATGGGAAACTATAATTTATAAATTCTGTTGGTATTGTTCTCTGTTTATAATAAGTAAACTATGTTTCAATGGGCGTCGCTTTCACGCAAAAAGGAACGAACCCAGTATTTAGAACAACTCTCTACCGCATGGTATCCCATCTCTCGTGCAATTTCGTTTCAACCTGATACCATAATTTGCAGGTTACCTCAACCACATAATACGGAACCAAACATCGAGCGCGTGTGAGACCAGTGTACCTGGCTACCTCTTTATACGTTGCCCACAAATGACCACGATCTCCATACAGGTAAGCAATGAATATTTTAAACACAGCCACTTTAAATAGATTTTACAACCAATTAGTGCCAGCTTTTACATGCGCGTTATATTTCATTGCCGCCTATCTTGTTTAAACACGCCTTTTAAACCAGTCCCTCTTAATTAACCTGCTAATTATAGTTGAATTGTGTATAAGGTCTGCATTTTGCGAGTCATAATAGGTAAACTCCACGATTTTATTTTTTCAATACAATATTGAGCAATGGTATATTCATATGCACTGAATTATCTTACAATGTGTCAGTTTTCTTGACCAAAGGTCAGTATATTTGTAGATAGAGTTTGTAGATCTGATTTATGTCGATTTATTTATAGTGAACTTACAACTCGGGTTTGAAATATAAAGTGTAACAACCTGCTGGCACACGCTACACGCACCAGCAAGGTTTAAGCTGTATTTACCAAACTTAGAATAAGTCTGATCAATCGCAAGGCTATTATAGAAATGATCAAGCCTAAATAGCACGACTTTGTAAATGTTACCGGCCGGAATATTAAGCCCAACTTCCCGCGGATTCTTATAAAATCGCCCGGGTTAAATTAAGTTTGTAGCGTGGGAAAATTACTGTTTGAAGTGGGTAACCTTCCGTCTATCCGAACTAAACAAACTCGTGTCGAGACCAACAAACCCACTCAGCCACAACAACATTAGAGGAGCGTTAAAATTCATTCCACGGACGTTAGCACAACTCAATGCGATAAACGGTCATTTAACTTACCACCCAGGGAGTCGAGCCCGGCTTCCTACGGTCCTTAACCCGTTATCTTTATTAAATACACGATGATGCATGAGACAGTTTCCCTGTTGAGTTGGAATTTAATTACAAGAGTGCAGAGAGCTTAGAATTCCCAAATATAATGGCTCTATACCCTTTTACCACAACAACATGCTATTACAATGTATTATCTCTCATTCAAACCACCTTTACCATCTGTTTCGGATTTCCTATATTTTCGCCACAAAACCAATCCGATTAAGATTAATTCCATCATACAGTTAATACCTCACGTTCAATTAAAAACGTCTGTCTAATTCACTGATCAAAACACGGCTTAATTAAATATATTTGATTGAATTAAAAACGTTGTTCAATATTAAGGTTAATCAAATTAAATAATAACCAGTGACGTCATCAAAACGTGACGTATCGAATTTAATTTCTTGTGACGTAATTTGATAGACTTTGAGCAAGAGTTTGTAAACCTTACGTGCGGAAAGTAAATTTTATCGAATCTAAATGTTTATTTTCGTGTCTTTAATCCTAAACGTTTAAAAATTAAACGGTCCGCTATGTTTCAACGCTGTAGTTTACTTGTAAGTATAGTGCTAGCACCAGCTTGTAAGTACGTACAGCTAACTACATTGCAAATCCTGCAGTAAACAATAAGCTCCTATTACTTAGTGGTCACCAAACATTGTATATAACTGTTTATTTTGTACCTGAGAAACTTAAAATCTTTTGTGCACTTACGTGCCCTAAACCACATCTACGTGCCCATAAACACACTTGCGTGTTGAATTCATGATCCTTTCCTTCCAGGGAGCCATGTATGGCCGGAAGGTTCCAAGCACGATGATGTGTCCTGTCTATTCCTCCATCCTCTCGCCAGCAGCGTTGATTGGAATAAAGGAGAACACGAATTGCGAGGCGGAGACGTCCCTTGCTGTGAGTATGACGTTTCATATCCGCTGATGTCATGCGTTCTGTGACGTCATTGTAATGTAATGTTTTGAGTTTCAATTTGAAACGTGGGATAATAGTATTAGATGGGACATAACAGTTAAATCTTACACTTGCAAGAGTTGTCAAAAATCTAGGAAAATAGGTAACGTGTTCTCAAGTTACGAATTGCTTCTATAAATAACATTTTTAACAGGGGAAATTAAACGCGACCTGCAAGAATCTCGCGCTGCGTAAATAATATTTGCGATTATTGTGTATCGACTTTGTGTCTTGTTACTTCCTTAACAGCCCTGTTAAAGTAGTGTTGACCTTAAGAAGTGTTATGGTGGTCAATATCAAATATCTTGAATAAAGGGTAGTTCATTTCATGCTTTATTAGAATACTGGTATCTCGGTTTGAGTTTTTATTGATTTCATTTACTTTCTCATATCTTCATCTCAAGCTTTATTGACTTGTCTTCGCCCCCATCCGTCAACATGTTATGTTTAAATGCCAACGGGTTTAGTTTCGAGAATGCTTCCAATTTGGTAACTTTGTAAAAGTGAGCATCCGTACTGGATAGGGTAAAATAGTTGAAATTAATATGTTTTCTGTCAAGACAAATATTTTCACGATCTAAATACGCTTTTGTTTTCAAGGGAATATTTTTTTTCAAGTACCTTAATGCCGTTTACTTGAAGCTTTGAATATTTCGAGACTTCTTTTCTTATTTCCGTAATTAGGAGACGACTGAGCAAAATATGTCACCTTTAGCCTTGTCTACTTTTAGTTGAAGAGGGTAAAATGCCCATTAGATCCGATACCCTCGCTTCACACCCATGTTTGCCACCCAAGGAAACTCCTGTGTCTCAAACTAACCCTTTAATCGTTTTCCCTACGTCACTCATCGTATTCAACCAACCGTAACATCAAATAACAGCTGCACTTTATTGACGTCATTATTTTTTATTTCTATTTTCGCACACATCGAAACCCCAATCGCAACGTCTTACTTGCATATCTATTTTATTGTAACATTGGTGGTTGCTTTTATGTTTAAAACAATACCATTAACACAAGAGCAGAGCTATTTCCACACTCAGATGCATAATGTTAACTTTGGACTATCGTGACTTCTATATCCTACAACCCACTTTTAAAAATCTTTTCTCATTTTTTTCTTATAGACTCTATTTCTTAAATAGCTACAGTCGAGTCTTATGGTTGTTACGCCTGAATAGTTTTAGAAGACAGGACATACGTCATGATTTATCCTCACAGCGTGAGTTGGATTTGGTTTGTTGGTTTTGCGGTTCACGAATCGTTGTTGAAATTACCTCAGATGTGGTTCGAGTATGAATTTCACGATCTTTCAGATTTTCCTGGAGGTAAATGGGTCCCAAATGCAAGATATCTCACAACTAGTCCTCGCGGTTTGTTCCCGAATCAACTAGGCATAGGATATGATTTACTGAATGATTTTAAATTAATGCGGTTTTGCTGCAATTGCTTAGTTAAACAAAATTGGAAATAAAACGCTTTAAAATCATTCAAGTGCTACGAAATACGTAACAACAAATATCCAATCTAACGAATGGTTTAATACAAGAGGTATATATTTTATCTAAAATGGCATCTGCTTCGACTCAAATAGAATTTCCGTTTAATTAAAAATGAACGAAATAAAACCAGTTGAGATAATGTCCTGTTTTCTTCAAATTACTTTCAATCTCCAAGTTGTTGTCTACCACCACGCCTCTATTTTCACTTCGTCACGCCCAATAGTTACGTCATAAATAACGATAATGGATCCTGGTGACGTATTTCTACTTTGTGAACTGAAGCGTGTCGGTAAACCACGTGACGACAACCTCAACACTTCAATCATTATTCACATTGTGACCTAACATAGGTAACGATGATGTAAGGTGTTTAGAACGTGCATAAAATATTCATTGCATTTCGTACCGTTAAGATTGCACGGGGCAAATGTACCTGGATGGCAAGAGACACAGTGTTCTGTTGGGTACTCATTCTGTAACTACATCGTTTTAGACACATCCGTTTCTATTTTTACGCAAAAACTAAATTCTTCGACTTCTGTTGTTTCTCTTTTTCCGCTTGCTTAAAGTAGAGTTAAATTTTCCTCCGTGTATTTCATGACGTTACTGCACTTTTCAAGGGAGGTATTGTGACGTCACGGGAGCAAAAATTCTAATTGTGATGTATTAAACCGACGACGGATGCGGTGCACAGTATTATGAAACAAAGTCTGCTATCAATCAAGTTTACAGCTCATACTAACGGGCACATTCCAAGGAGGTTTTGAAGCTAAGTTGGGAAGTCAGGGATTTACTGATTGAGCACAGATCTATGAAATAAAGGAATGTTTTGAAACGCTTCCTCGCGCGAGAATTAAATTTCAACCAAACGGAAAAGACTGTTGCGTCATCACTATGTGACGTAATAATGGTGTCCGACGAAAGGCGTAATGGATTTAGTTAATTGTGACCTCACCATGTCCCATTGTTGATCCTACATTTCAAAACAGATGTCAACGTACACCCCCTCTCGTCATTTACAAGTACCGACTAATATTAGATAGAATGATCTTAAAATAGCACGAACGTCTTTTGTAAATGGATTCCAAAAGTCCCGGTGGCGAAGTTTGTTTTCCCGTCCCCTCCTCGACCCCTGTAAAACCATTCACTCGACAGGTTTCGATCGAATATCATCAATTACACATTCTACGATACGCTTCACCGCACTCATAGAAACAACATATACCGCACAAGACAACCTGTTTCCTTCTACATTTTTTCCCTATTTACCAAACCAACCCTGGCTTGATTTCATCCGGTATACGTCACGCAATACGTCATAAACACTGAACAGATCCCTTGCGGTTTCCTAAACAGTCGCGTGTTTCGTTATAATACGACGAACAAACAAGCCCTCTTAGATGGACAGACATAACCCCACAAATCTCATCTTGTACCCAATTAACGTTTCGATCTCTTTTTGATCCAGCGCCCACAAAAGGATTGATGTTCCCATTTAAGCCAAAATATACAATTTTTTGGAATACAATTTGTGGATTGGATTTCGTTTGTATTTTGAAGCAATCGAAGTTAATTTTGTTACGAGAATCGTCTAACTTACATTGTTTTCTGTTCTGGGCCTCGTATTTGGGCCGGGCCTGGCCCGTTACCCCTACTCAAATACCCGGTTCATTACTGAAATTTTTGTTTTATTAACCCAGAACTTCTTCTTTGTAATCAAGCTGTATAGCTTGTAAATAATATTTACCAATGGCTCGTGTTCTATTGTGTTATAACTTTCTCATTACCCGTAAACAACCGATAGCGGTAAACAAATCTGTTTTAAATCGTTTTTTCTTTATCAACCAAGTTGTAACAGATATGGGTGAATCACCTAAAACCGGGAAACCACCTAATGGAACGGAAGTCGATTGTGACTCACAATCACTTTTGTCTGGTAAACAAACGCTCTCAATGCCCGGTGTGAGGTTTTTGGTGAAGCCGCAAAAATCTCAGACGGAAAATAGAAACAAGAATGACAGATTTGATGAGTAATGCCAAAAAATGCTAAATCATCGGCGGGCAATCGAATTAGTGGTACGTAATCAGTTGGTGCAACAAAGGCTTATGTGTTACGTAATAAAGTCGGATTAATTAGTCTGTATGTAATGTTGGCACTCCTTCGGCAAAGTTTTAATCTTTTTGATTATGTTTCCACTTCTTACTTTGGGATTACGCGCGTAAGCCGCAACACGTGGTATATTTGCCTGTGACGTCACAATCGATAGAAAGTGACGCACTTGCAGCTTTGTTAAAAGTTTGTTCACCAATTTGTAGATATTTCAGCGATTTTGTGCTTTTTCCGAACCTGGAACGCTTATTGTACGAATCTATCATCCGTTCCTAAAGTTACAAGAATGTAATCTTCCATTTCTTCTGTTTGGTTTGTAATCTGTAAGCTTATTTCCCCCCAGCATATGTTAACCGCAGCTTGGAGTTTTGATTGACGTATATGCTTCACACTTGTCACTCTGAACCGTTCATGGGTAATGCTTATACAAACATTGCAGCTTCACTATATTCAACTGACATTTGTGTAATACCCGCGGTTCATCTCGGTTTCGCAACTAAATACTTTTAATCCGTTGCTGTATCTTGTGTATTATATGAAATGCGATGTGAAGTATAATTGCTAACACAAGGTTTCCACGTCATCGCCTACAATCTCTGGTGTTAGTTTAGTCATATCAGGTGTGATTTTAATCACTTTTCCGCTGCAATACCTTGCTTACAACCTTTACAAGTGGCCGAACCCTTTACGGGTCACCTGGCATATCCTTAACTGCCAAGCACCCAAAGCTCAAGGTAACCCAAGTCTTGTTATCTTGTCCGTGGAATGCACTGGACAAGTCCTGTTCTCTAAACCCCTTGTTTCTTTGTGCTAAATTTTACACCTGCCGGTAAATATTGATTTAGGCTTTCAAACTTTACGTCATAATCGAAAAGTCTCAATGTACTTATTGTTCAGGGTATTTCTAAAACATTTCTAACAGTCAAAAATAAACAAGACTCTTAGACGTTGTGGTTTTAAGCATAGAAGCTGGAAAAACATTTCAACACTGGGTAATTCGGTGGAATATCGTGTTTCATGCACTTCACAGAACAGTGGGGTCGCTATATTTTCTCTCTGTGTGTTCTATTTTCATATAACAGACTAAACATCAACAGAAAATGTACTTAGTTCACATTGTGGATTGTTTCAAGCTTTTAGCTCAGAACTCTCAAGGTTAAAAAGTTCTGTTTTTGCCACAAATGTAATTTTGAACCATTTTAGGCTTTTTTGAGTAGCGATGCGTGTCCTGACCTTATAGTAAACAATCTCAGTATTAAATATTAATGAACGTCTTATCTAATCTAATCTGGTGCCTCCATCAGTCTGATGGGAAATTTGGATAAACAGATTGAAAACTGAAGTTTGCCTTTCAGAGCACCATAGTTGGTTATTTTTTTATCTTAAAAGTTTGTTACAAACAAACATTGTCCAAATGCCACAACTTAAATGTATTCGTTGTATTGTTTTGAACTCGGCACTTCTTGAACATTGTGTTTTAGTGCATAAGAGGGGTCGGCACTTCTTGAGCGTTGTGTTTTAGTGCATAAGAGGGTATTTTGATTTAAACTACATTATTTTCGATCTACCCGCGTTCGTATTAGGAATTCTCATAAATACTCTGCTAATATTTTATTTGTTAGATTGCTTTAAACTCTTTGCATTCTTTGGGCAATGTTTTACAATATTTCTAAAGTGGTTTGGCGACGTTGCGTGGCGGTGATTGTGTATAAAACAATAGCAAATCATCAAAACGTCCAAAAGGATCGTTTTATTGAAATTGATCGGTTTTTAAATACAGCAAGATAAGATACCAGACTTCATTGTTTTTGTGATGGAAGCAACCAGAAGTCTGTTGAACTGTTGTTGCTCATTTGTCGAACTAGTTTAAAATTTCACGCTTCCAACCCTAAACGCTCTGAGCAATAAGCTGAAGTTCAACGAAACCATACTAACTGTAACGTACCCAATCGTTAATTTCCCGGTCAAAAGGTTAGGATTATTAGCGTGATCGAGTTGGTGTTGTACGTACGGGGTGTATATAATCTTGTCAACGTTGTGTTTGATTATGGACTTGGTCCAACAAGTAGTAGCATGACACCCGTTCATATTTCCAAAATAAACTGCTGCACTAGTGGTATCAATGATAAACAAGCATACCAGCCAGCTGTTGTAAATCAACCTTAAAATTATTATTTCCTTAGAAAACCGTGACTGTGTGCCAAGACAAGCGAGTCTGTCAGCTTCTCGTTCATCCGAGAGAGTTCGGAAAAGATCCTTGCCCGGATACGTCCAAGTACCTCACTGTAACTTACAAGTGTCGCTTAAGTAAGAAAGGTTTATCTTTGAATATATTTCTGCTTTTAAGGATTATTTATTGTGACCGGTGTGGTCCCTAAACGTTCTTTACAATTCCCCAGTGGTCTTTAAAACGTCATTCTACGTTAACAAAATAATATTCGCCGAAAACCCGCAATTGCAATACTAAATGTTTACCTGCAATTTAAAACTTGTAATAATTACCCTGCCTTTATGTTATACGAATCACCACGAATTCCGACTTTCCTAACTAGTTAAAAAAAATTGAAATTTGTTTCTTGAATTTTGTAATTTTAACTTACCTTATTTGAACTGCGTATCTTTGCATTGTGTTTTGAAAATACCAAAATGCTTTAAGTAGCCACTTGGTCTAAGTAAGCTATTCGCCATCGCCCACACGCGGAACAAGTTATACCGCCATATTACTTTGATTGTATGGATTTCCGCAACAGGATTTTCAATTGAGCTGTAATTACATAACGTATGCCTATCATGATTTCCCCGCTGGCATAAAATAGTCTTACTACTATAAGAGAGAAACACTACATCGTGGCAAGCGACAGGGACTTTATGCCACAGTTGGCCCATTGACAGTTTTCGTATAAGTTTTAGCGTGCACGTAGTTATGTTAAACATCATGTTTATTTTTGCAGAAACGGAATCCTTTCGAAAACGCGGTTCTTGTCGCGATGCTTCTGTTCGTCTTCGTTGTCCTCGTGGCGCTGCGTCGACTCCAAACGTGATCGCTGTTTATAACGTCACAATCACGGATAATCCTTCTTGCGGAAACGTCACACAGAGAAGTAAGTGATGTCACAAACGTGGGTGTTACCACACAAAACAAAAGCATGAAAGGCCGGCGTTTTTGTGGTTTTGAACAGAAAGCTTAGATTCTAGAATTCTAGATATATTCACAATATCTGATATTTTTGAGTAAATTTGAGAAATTATCAAACTATTTTTCTCGCCTGTAAATAAAACTGAGTTAAGGAACATTAGGTTAAAAACATACGAAGTTTAGTTCAAACCATTAAAAAGTTCAAAACATCACGATACATTTGCGATACACATGATATGGTTGAGCTGGGCGTATCCTTTTGAAAACTTTTTGACGTCATTCAACAAATACGTAAAGCCAGATATATCCGTTTTCTTTCAAAGGTAAAATTATTCAGGGCAATTTATATGTTGGCTTATAGTCAAAACGTATTGAACTTCCCGATATGCAAAATACGAAGAACTATTAAACAAGCTTAGACTACTATGCCGATAAGTGTTGGGTACACTTGTTTAGTTAAAGCTACAATTAGAGTATGTTGTCCCCCTGTTGTGACAGAGAATGCCATTATACCATATGAATACGCTTCTAGTTCGAAGCATTACTTTAAATGGCATTTACTTCGACGTTTGGCGTATTATCCTTGACATCAATTCAGTCCCACCTCAGCGCATTTCCACAAGCAGAAGCTTTCAGCAAGCGTCACACTACTTAGTATTTCAGCTAATTTTCGGATTGGGGCAGCTTATAGAACTTAAGGGGCGGGGTTATGTTACCAAACCGAGTCTTGGGTTCTTTACGTTAACTTATTATCATCAGTTGAAAGTTGGCGCCACGTATGGACCGTATAGATTCTAAAAGCTTGGGATCATATCAAATTATGTTACCGCCCAAAAACTCAGTTATTATACCTGGGTTTCAACTGAACCGTTACGAACATGTCGGTAATTGGACACCATTCATACAATTTGTGTATTAACTTATCAAACGCGATATTTTTCAAGGCAATATAATGGGAATAACTTATCTTATTCCTGCTATATTGCTTTCAATATAATGGGTTTCAATGACCAAAGCCTATTCATTTTTGTTGTGTTTCAAATGAACCGATGTAAGCCTGCAATATAGTGGGAAAATCTTATACCTTGTTTTAAATCTTTGCTAAATGCTTTTTTAATATTAGGTTGCAACTTTACGAAAGCCACCGCCATGGATTACGTCACGAAACGTTGCCATGGGCAATACCGATGTACGTTCCCTGTGTCACGTGATCTGTGTGGAAACTTTCTCCACGTGGAGTATTCGTGTGGTAAGTTTATAAATATCTTACAGAATATGTGTTCGTATTATCAACAACTTGTATTTCATAAGCAACAATACAACTCAAGCGTTACGTTGCCTTACTTACATTATAATAAACGTCAATAAGTCCAATATAAGTTAGGTCCGTTTGGGTTTCTAGGGACCACTTGTTTTGTAGTAACGTATTTAAAGTTATGTTGTTTCAAACTAAAGTGTTTTTTTTTCCAAAATAGCATATTACTTTGACTGTAAAGAATTAAAATAGAAACAAAAATAAGAACATTCGCCAAGTTGTACACGTGGTAACTCGTTACCGGACACGAAATGTTTTATACAGCTCTAGTATAGTTTCAAGACGGTTGTTGTCGCACCACGGGAAGATAAATACCTTTCATTCATGGATCCTTTTATATTAGCAGCCTGTCGCCTTGCTTCGTAAACATACACACATACGAACATAAATCATAATAACCGCGTGAAACAAGCATGACGTAGTTTGACCATCGTTTAATTAAACTTTAAATTAAGTGTGAAAAGTCGGCGCCTTCTCGTCGTCGCCATAATGTGGCTGTGACCGCTTTTTTTAAGTTTGGTAATTACGTGGTATTCGGCTATTTTACTAAGAGTTGCAATACTTCTGAATATACAGACCACAACCATTTAACATAGTGGCCTTGCTGTGCTAGCATAAACGTATGTGATACAAATAGAAGATATTTGCCACTTGAACCAAGCGATCACTTAGACCACGAACTTTTAACACAAGTCCTACTAGGGGATGCTGAGAAATTGTCGAACGTGTATAGTACATTTCCCGTCTTGTGAAAACTACCATGCCCCGTTAAAGTTTGATCTTTGCCGCGAGTTTATCACACTTCCTATCTTCGCTAATGTTTGCGGATCAGAGGTCAGATTAGCGACGTTTGTGACGTATGTATCGAGCACTGTTTGCTCACCTTTGCGTATCAATCGCTATTGTATCTATATTTTGTTTTGGAAGATTTAGAACGTACGAATAATGAGAGGGTAAGCTACCCAGTGTGACCGAACACAGTATATACCGACGGAACAAACGTGTATCGTCTTCCTGTAATTAGATATACTCAAGTCACCCTTAACGTGCGTTTTCCCGCCGAGTTTAGCATGATGTCTCCGCTATTTTAAGATACCTTCTTGTTCCAACTTTTACACCAAGTTTTCTTCGAACGACGATGTTTACTCTTCCGGTTTGAGCTGCGTTGCCTATGTTAAACTATTTCCTTTCTGTGGTTTGATATTTGTAAGCTGAAGTCGAAATAAAGGATATAGACTGGCAACACTGGGCAGGTGTTAGAGGAAAGAGCTTTAAAAAGACTGGAATGAATGGGTTAGCGAACGATCTATTATTCTGGAGTTAAAAGCCGCGAAGCTCAACGTGAAATGCTGGTGCTGGTTCAGTGGTTTAGCGGAACGATAGAATGGGCCGGAAACGAACTTATCCGTGCCAATTGCTCCATTGAACTAACGGTTTCGTGGTTATTTGTTGCAACGTTCTGCGTGACAGGTAAATGAGTTTTAGGGTTACCAGATGTGTGGAACAAAAGCCGCAGTTATTTGATTTGGGTTAGGAAGCATCGCAGATAAGTTTTGCTCGAAGATATATTAAGGTTTGTTTTTGTTCCAGACAGTACTCAGTACTAAGTAAAAGTTGATGGTCGTGTATCAGTGACTACATTGGCTCTTTTGCTAAACATTATAAAGTGATTGGTCAGGAGAGATCCGACCACTGATCTTCTTTGATCAATAGTAATAACCATGAGTTAATGCAGTTATTGATTGGCTTGCCTCACATTGCTTATTATGCAATGGTGGGTACTTGGGTGTTTAGAGCGTGTGGCTCTCTTTGATATTATAAGAGCATTTGAGCTTGTTTGATTAACGCAATATACCTTCGGAGCAGTAGGTTTAGTGCACTGATTTCAATGGCTATATCCTCTTTAATCTTTTTACAGCGAATTTGCGGTTAAAGGTAGAGTTGGCTCAGTGATTCTGTATAGCGCTATATTCAAAGGGTTACGAGTTTCAAAGTCGGACTTAAACATGCAAGAGGTTCAGTAGATAAGAAAACAGGTCGGTATCTTTTAACTTAGAGCTGTTAACAGGCGAAAGTGCGAGCTCTGTTAGACATCAGTGTAATATCCCTGGATTATTTCCGTAAGACCACATCAAATAGATTTTCCGAAGACTGATTTCGAGTAAAATTAATGAAGGGACTTGTCGCTCGCTTCGTTGATGCGTGGTGACGTAACCAGACACGCAATCGTGCCTAACCAGGTCCTTACTTTAACAGGATTGAATCTACAACCGTATAGTTGCTTGTGGGTTTGATATTATCTATAGCGCCTGCTTAGCGTGGTCTCACCTAAATATTATTGTTAAGCAGCATCATGTATCGCCTATCTGCTGCTTGAATGTATGATAAATATCGCTAATAACCATCTGTTTAGTATCCGAGCTTAATATTAGTAAACCGTGGTCGAGGGGACATATGTTTAATGATAGATTAACCATGTACCGAGGTTTAGACATGATGGTAATCTTCAATTGACCTTACAATTAAGATGCCATGAGTTTTAACAGACACCTATAAATTCTAAGAATACTTGACTGCGTAATACGTGAGAATTTATCAAAATTACGTCACACCGGAGACAATACTTGACGAAATAACTTGAGAATTATGTAATTGGCCAGCTATTTCCGAACCGAGGCAGAGAAGGTATGTAAGAAGTAGGCAGAGCTTACGAAGCATCCGATTGTACGCATCACTACAAAGCAAAGGACTGGGTTGAGTTTTTGTGATAGTAATCAGTCTTGCTTGAAAGCGAGCTCCGTGGAGTGAAAAGTCGATGCAGATAAAACATCAAGCCTGCATTAGCAAACACAAGTTTGCAAAAGAAGAGTGCAAATAAACAGAAAGGGCTTTATAAAGTGAAGCCCACGACACGGAAGGTTGTATTTGAAAGACCAGTCATAAACGCAGGTTAAGGATAGATTTGGTTCTACATTATAAAGAAATGGGTGTTTCTAGAGTGCATAAGTGTGACGTCAGAAAATAAAGGTCCGTCGACTTTTCTCCAATGAAGGAATTTTAAGAACAAACAAACGTCATAAGCACAGGTGACGGTTCCTTGTTTAAGCAGCAATCAAATCTAATCAGCGATTATTTATTTACGAAAAATGTAAGCCTTGACCTGCCCTACCAGATGTTCATAATTTAATTACGGAAATGACGTCAAGGAATTGAACTGGACATGCGTGGACAGCCAGCTAATTAGATAAAGGTTAGGAAAGGGCCGTTGAACCAAAGCATCAAAGCGACTGCACGTTACAGTGGCCACTTACCAATGAGTATTATTTTAACCATCTGGTTCTCTGGCCCAAGGCAAGGCGTCTTCATAGTTCAAGAAATGTCGAAGAGAAAGCCGCGTGCGAATTGGGCGATCGAAATTGAAGTGGTTCACATATGTTATTGGTATCTCGCCGAAGTACGAGCTCGTTCTCGCCTTTTCCATAGTAGGACTACAGTTTATAACCGTACAATAGCTCCAGTGAGAAAAGGAAAGGTTTGCTTTAAAGACGCGGTGTTTGCTCTGGAAATAGCAGACATGTCGTTGTAGAATATATTCTAGTTTACACAGGTATCATAGGACTAAACTTTATGCTCAATTAGGTTGTATTTATTACTTATTGACCAAGACTGTCACGGTAGTTAGGTATGAATTAGGTTTATTCTGAAATCTGAAGTTTTTTCACGGATCATGTAAAAACAAGACGAAATTTCATTCTTAAAATGGATTCAAGGCTTACTTGTTTCATCTTCCTGCTAAGTAAGTTTAACTTTTACGTCTTCAAGCTTACTAGTTTTCAATTCAATTGGCTATAATTGATTTGTGTTTAGTTTTTGTAACCTGATACGTTGAGTAATCAGGTTTTTAAGTGCCACGACTTGAGGAGAGATTTTGTGTACAACAATAGCAATGGCGGTGCACTTTACACGCGACTACGCTGAGTTGGCCTCTATTTTGTGGCCACAACTTTAGGCATTAAATTGTAAGTTTGCGCTGGCCATGTAGCAGAATTCGTAGATCTAGTTTGATAATGCCCTTTTCATGTCTTGGGAACATGTTCCTATTTGTACAGGGTTAGCATCGTAGATACAGCCAAACTTTAAACATCACAATACATTGTCGTGGCAATAATGTGCTTGCGTTATGACGTAACAAACCAAGAGCTGCCTGACGTAACAAACGCTCGCCGACAACATTCCCTGACCACATATTTTATTACTTCCGTGCCGTCGTCTGTTTTCAGATGACCGACCGCCAATTGATGTTTACGTCTACAAATTACTACTCGGCGCCACATTCTAGACACTGTTTCAGATAGTAAAAGCATTTCCTGACCACTTGCTCACAATCAATCCTGTTTAACTGTGTCAAGACCTTTTCTACATCATACGTTATCCCATACTGTATAACAACTTATCAATACCGCTTTGGAGACACTAAAATGACATTTACATAGTTATATTTACTTCTAGTAGGATACTTTAAAAGTCCGTGGCTACGGATAAACTGCATACGTGACTTGCCATAGGCGCATGCCTAGTTTAGCGCTGAATAAACTTTAATAATGCTTGCTCGCACTTAACATAGGAAAGGTTGGTATACATTACTGTCAACATGAACTCATTACCAACTGAGATAGTGAAATATTGATTCAATGCTTTGAAAATTTGTTTTTGACGTAACAAACGTAATATTTAAATGTACTAGAATTGACTCATTGTTGTAGTTGTATGTTGGAACAATGGTGTTTTCGAGGTCATATATTTTACAAAAGACCACAGAACTTCATCTGCTGGGTAAAAAAAAGTGTGTGTATAACAGTAACTACTATTCCATGTCGCTTCAGCCTTTACAGCTGTATAATTATTCTGTCCTTCAACTGTTTCCGCTGATTTAAGATAAGCTTATAGCCAACTAAAGGCTGTCAATCATTTTGTATTTCATTACTTCGTACATTCTTCAAAGGTTTCTAGCTCTGAGATAGATTCGTAAAAGACGTTAACTTTAACTGCTTTACCTGTTGGTTTAGACAAGATATGTTTATTTTATGTTGCGTTGTGAAGTTAAAGTACAAATAAATAGGAGAAACGTGTATTAAATTGAATATATTCTTAAATATCGTGTCCGTGTAGTTATTAGTCATTTTATGCTTATTGTAACAACACAGCCCGCTTTATTATCGAATACCTAATCTCATCCAACGAGTAACTGTATTGCCCCAAGCCTTTGATAGCAATCACGTTCAATTCATACAAGGAACGCATTGCTGACATTTCCAGCCTTTTACGACTAGGTTAGCATATAACGACTACCTTTACCCTATGAGTTATAATATTGTAGCGAATAGTTTATTAGATGAAGCGTAATTTGGCAATGGCTGAAAATATATTGCATTTTATATGGAAAAAGATACGTGCGTCGTAATTACAAGTCTGTGTCGATAATTAATTTACGTTGTTTTAAGTTAGCCAAAAGTTAGAATCCCATACGTCTGAATAACATTACTTTTTTTGTGGGCCCTTGTATTACATGCGAGTTAATTTGACGTTACTCTGTATTGAACTTGTATTGTATTAGCTGTTCGCCAGAGCCTGTACATATTTGCATGGTTTCCCATCGACTCAGTCTATTTTCCAAGAAGTACTTGTGTATTTCCCATACTCCTTTCCGTGGGAGCAAGCCGATGTGGTTGACAACTGTATGTTAAGTCCAATGTGACAGAACTCATTTTAAATTCGAGTGACGTAATGTTTATTTATATTTTGGAAGTTCAGACGCTTCCTTTATAAAAACAACGTAGGCAGTTTTCTGTACAAATTATAATCATGTTTGTTTCAATGGTTTTATCCATAATTTGTTTTCTAACGAAATATTTATCCTTAAAATTACAGTAGCGCATAAATTGGTTCATTTTTCTTCATAATTTTGCTGTGTGTTAAAAATTCAAATGTTTACCATAAACAGATTATGAATAGTTGAGCGGCCATAATTCTGTGTGTTGTAAATATTTGCAAACTACATAGCGAGCATCTTTTACTGGTCACTGTCTGCATGTAAAGAGTTATAAAGTCCAATTTAATCAGAGAAACTGTATATCTCAGATTAATTAGTCTGTCGTCAAACAAAATAGATACACACCAACTTTTTGTTGGTGTCTATATTGCGTTAGATCTCAACAAAAATCGTTTGTTTGTTTTTTGTTTGATAGTAGATTGGGGTAAGATGGTTCATATTTTTTGTCGCTTATCACCACAGAATTACCTATACCATCACGACTTTAAAAAGCGATTCCAAATGTTAAAAACAAGTTAGGAAATATGAGACATTGTGTGCTAACCACCTTAACCCACAATAATATATATCCGTGCTTGTTATAATACAACTTCCCCGCCCTTCGTGCCAGCAACAATATTTATTTGTTATTTTTGTTTCCCAACAGTTCCCGTGAGCGTACTTACCCGCCGTTTACCAACTTCCTCCCTTGCCCTACTTCCTTTTTCTGAGGATACGAATGACGTCAGCACAACGACAGTGACGTTGAACGTGACGTCACAACCCATAACGTCATCAACTCCACTTACAACGACCAAGCTACCTATTATACCAAAACGTATGCGTCAAAACTATTAACCGTTTCCTTTATTATTTTGGCGACCCGTCTATTTATATCACCTAGTTTTACAACTATCAAACTTATTCAAGTCATTCTATAATAAGAGACTGACGATGCCATATAGGCTGAATTTATATCTTTTATTTTACATTTTGTAGGGCTTGGTTTTTTGTCTGTTACGTTTTCGCAATACCAGATCTTTAATCAAGTTTCTATTGTATTTTACTCATTATTTGAGCTTCAGTAAACCTTGTTTTACAGTTACCAAAATAACCCAACCAACGACTGTAACAACCAAACAAGTTTTGACAACATCTGTCGTTCAAACGTCCCTACAATCTACGTCATCAGTCGCCTTGACAACCCACGACGTCACAACAGGTACGTGATAGTTTGTATGAAGCTATAAATTGCTGGTAGCTTGGGAAAAAATGTTTAAATTTAATATTTTTTACGTTTACGTATTCAGTGGTGAAATTTTGCGGGTAGATATAGCGTTATAACCACCGGTTGGTTTATTAAGTCATATGGGAATAACCGTATCTAAAAATTTCGCCATGGGACGTACGCACGAAACACTTGAATACTCAATTTAATTCATATGTGCTCGATGTATAATAATTAACAAAGCAGTAAGATCTTTCAAATATGGCAAAATAACGTCTTATTTTCGCTTCTGCTACTTCAGCAGTTCGTGATACCATATACAGAATGACATTTTCGTGGCGATTTCACGATGTTTTAGTTTACGCGTTGTGTTCGGGAAAGCCGAGATGAAGGTAACCATGTTTGTCTGTCTCCAATCCATCACCCATATAGTGACGTACAGAAGGGACGTCAATTGATATAGAAGTCACGTATTTCTCGTCAAGATCCAGCTCTCGCTGTGGCGACTTACTCGACTGGGGTTCGAGCCCGGGTGAGTTCTTCTTCTTAATAACCTTCTGGTATGGACTCTTCGGCTTTTGTGGAAGAGGGGGCGCGCCTAAGTTGACCCAACTTTTTACGTCTTTGCGATTCAGAGGATCAACATTACCATTCGCATGTATTGACATATCCAAATATCCTTCTTGATGTCCCTGTGGCTTCACGGCAAGGCAGTTGGAGTTGTCAGGAAACGAGAACTTCTCCTCTGCCACAGATGTATCCGACCTTGCACTTCTAACATCACTGTTAGGATGCATAATAACCGGGGTTGCTGAATGTGGTTGACGTGGTATCTGGTCGTTAACGTCAGTGTTAAGTGTAGCCATGCTTCGTGATTTGTATTTCTGTCGGTTTCTGGTTCGTCGGGCCGTTTTTCTCGCTGTCAAACTTTCCTCGCAGGTGGGCGATGCGAAGTCGTCTATAAGAATCACTCAAAATTAAATAGACTATCATTGCAGTTCTACTCACATTAGTATACACAAAAAGTTAGTTTATTTTATCTTGATTATTAGGCAGAAAATAATTGCAGTTTTCACAAGCATATTAAATACTATGACAAATTAAGTTTTCTCGAAAATCTTGTACTATAAGATACTTTACTGGGAATATGGCGTTTTATATTGAGCTCACTTAACTATGTTTTGAACAACATACCTGAGTCAAGGTCATCAAATGTGCTGTCAGACCACATCGATACGTCATCGTCTTCCATGCCTTCAATCGAGGCAGTAGCGGATGGAATGTAGACCCTAGGTTTCGAACTCGCAACCCTCGGTTCATGAGGCACAGAATCGTAACTATGTAATGATTTATCTTTAGGTGAAGTTTTCAGCTTCAGTAGCATCTTCTTGAAACCAGTCTTTTCTTTTTTGTCTGGCGTAGGGCGAAGTAGAGTAACAGGCTCGTCAGATGGGGTCCCGTATTTCACAGATTGCACTAAAATAAAAATACTCGGGTAAAAAAACAAGGCCTGTGAGGCTTTAATAAAATCAAGACATCATTTATGATAATGTCTTACAGTGAGGTATACGCCAGATGATCTATTGAAAGGAGTTGATCCATAACTGCTAAACCAAACAATATTGATATTTTCTACGTAAAAAATAGAAAAAAGATAAAGAGTCTACTGTTGTTATATAATATACCAAGTCTGACTTACCTTTATCTGTTCCTTGGTTTGTATTTGAGAAGAATCGGTTACCAGGCGACGAGACACGGGGTGTGGGAACTCTGCTCCACCTCTGTTTCCGATCAATGTCGCTCATATTATCCTAATGTTTAAACATTGTTAGTTCAAATCATATGTTGCTGTAGGTGTAAGTGTCACGGAGAGGCTGTTTTAAATTAGTTTCAAGCCTAAGATGATCAGCGTTACCTTGGGCATTTCTAAGATGCAAACGCAACATAAACAGATCTGGTTTTAACTCGATTTAATTAACCATCAAACTACATTTCTAAAGATGAGCATTACCTCCACACTTAGTTGTGACTTGTATGCGCTGTTTTCAACTTGTTGACCTTCTGGATTTGTAACCGTTACAGAGATTCGTAAAGGTTGATTTCCATTGACCCCGGGTCTAAGTATTCCTTTGGGAGACTTCTATGAAAGGTGGTTTCAGTTTTAGCCAATCTTAGCATGCTAAGAACTTTATTTTATTCAAGTTTGAGGCCCAAAGTTACAAATATAGTTTTACTTCATGTAAATACGGTATTGGTATTGCGCGCAAATTTTTTAGTAGTTTCACCTTGGGAGCAAACGAGCATTATAGACTTACCTGTTTCTTTTTTTCAAGTTCGGTTAAAACGTATTCGTTTGATTTTTTATCTGTCCCCCGTGGTGTAAGGTAAGGAGTCCCATGGGTTGAATTTGTTGCAGACGGAGGTGCAGAATCCGGGAAAGAATTTCTGGAAAATATTCTTTCCCTCTTTGCAGCTATCCTCTCGTAGACATGCTCTGATGCTTTTGCGAATCGTTGCATCACGTTTAGCCGATTTGGACTGGCTGCTGGCTTTTCAGTTGTAGCTACAAAAACAGAGTCTTCTTTTGGGCCTTGAAATGATTGCATTTCCTCCATTTCAATAGGTGTGGGTGGGGGAGGAAGCGCTGCAGGATCCATTTTCTTTACTTTCTTCCTTCTTTTTCTTTTTCGGCAGCAGCAAATGATGATAACTACCGCTAGTATAATCAGCAGAATAATTAAGATTATCACCCACACTGGCAGGCCACCAGATTGCGGTTTGGGAGGAGGGGGCCCAGGTACTGCACCATTGGTTGTCACATCTGTAGCGTCTGTTGTTACTTCTGGTCCAGGTCCCGGCACAATTCGACTTTCTGGGGTAGCTTGTACTTTATCTCTGCATTCTGTTTCAATCCACACAGTCCTCCAACACGGTTGTCCTGGCGATGAGTTCACTGCTACAGGCGTATCGCACCATTTCAAATGTCGTCGCCGCTGTGACCGGAATTTGATTTAAAAATTGTGTTGTTTTTTTAGACTTTATTTGAATAAGCTTTGATATTATTATAGAGCTACTGAGTCTTGAAAATAGCCTTTTAATCATTAAGAGTTTTCAAAAAACTACTGTACGTTATGCTGTTGTTATAGTTCGATTTTTAGGATGTTTCTTATTCTGCAAGAAGTTTACGGCTTAGTACTTTTACTCACCTCCCTGTTGTTGGGTAAGTCAGTCCAACTCTCCCACTCTTGCCAAGGTAGATACGTCCCTGAGCAGTAAGAGTAATCTCCGCCCAACGTACAAGTTCTGTCACTCACATATCCCGCGCATGATGTGATGTACTCATGCGGACTAAATAAAGAAAATGTAAAAATTTGAAACTTATCTTATATTATGAAAATATACAGAACAATCTGTTGTCTTACTGTATGGCTACAAGTCCTCCGTTTTATTTTACTCTAGGAGCGCAGTTTTATGATTGTTCAATGGTGAAATTAACCACTATACTTTCTATTGACTTTGAGATAAAGGAACTTTCCTAATGAATTATCCAGCTTCAAATTTAGTGCTCAACACCTACATTCACATCAAGCAAGGAGTTTCAACTTACGGTGGACATTCCTCCCTTGCTGTACACTTATCGAACAATATGCTTGACGTCATTTCCGTCGGATTTGCAGAACAGGTTGCTTGGCAACCACTCCCACCCGATCGACCACTACCAAAAAAAGAAAATTTACAATTCTGCTGAAGTCAAACTATTTTCTCCACATTCACACAAACATAAACTATGTGTATATGTAGAAAAGATTCAAAATTTCCAAAAAAATATCTCTGTAAACCAGACGCTTACTCAGTTCCGGGGGGACAGGGTGGAGTACATGAAGCAGTATCAGTCTGGGTGGTTTCCCGTGCACTACCCTGGCATAACTTCGATAGTTGGTTGGTAGAAGTGTCTCTACATCTGTAGATTGCAAATACATAAGGGCAAGGCCAAGAATTTGTTATACCACTGTCACACAATTCTAAGTTAATTGAAATTAATATGCAATCTGGATTTAAAGTTCCTACCAACTTCGCGAACGTTGTTCTGATAAACTTTAAATAATGATTATGATTATAGAGGACTATACATCGCAGCACCAGAAACGCGAAAATTTCAAATATAGATAATGATGAAATTTTCGCGTTTCTGGTGCGATTTATAGTCCTGTATTATTAGCGTCGCTTGGTCTTGGTTTCCTATATACGATGCTTACTCTCGTTGTCTTGTTTTGAATCCACTACACGTTGCATTACAGCTGCTTGTGTCACTCCAAGGCGTCCACGTACCCCGGATGCATGTCGTTGGCACGCAGTAACGTCGGTGTGTTACGCGGCATCCAGGGCTTTGGGGGCAGGTGTAACGAACCTGCGGGGTAAAGGGATGCAAAGTTGTGAATATGGTTGTATTTTTACTGACACCATTGAAATACGTTTCAGGATAGAACACACGTGTGATTCTATTATACACAATGTTGATATGTTATTTTTTGCCATTCTGTATGGGTGAGGTCCTATAGACACGCTACAGTATAGAATGTAAGCTCAGACCGTTTATAAAAAGTTTACCGTGTCTATTGCGGGCGCATTGCAATCATTGCTTGATTGTAAGCAAGCCTCTTCGACTTGTAGAACCAAATTCGCCCCACTGCAAATGTTTGACCTTGGGCAGTTTGTTAGAACTTCCGTGACTATCCCGCTTGTGCAGACTGCGTTCCCACATAGTCTGTGACAAAGTAAATTTTTAGACTAAGTTATATTGTTAACTTCTTTGCTGTTTGACCAGTTTTGGGGTCTAATAAATGTGCCAACTCTGGCCTAAATCACATATGAAATGTAATATAGATACACAGCCTTTGGTACATTTTGGGGACTTTGTATTAATTATACAACGCTAAACTTCATTTTCCCTGAGCTTCGTATTGCTATGGTTTAAAAAACACAACACGACGTTCAATCATATAAATGATCGTCACATGCAACCAAAACTTACCTTGATCTTGAACCTGAACATAACCCTGTAGTCTGGCTACATGACCAGCTGTTAGAATTAAACCAAGTGTCACTGCTTTGCACCAATGAATAAACAGAGAACAACAAAATAACTCGTAAAATCATTATATTAATAAAACATTACACATGAAGAGTAAAAGTAATTGTCGTCTGAAGAAAAATAATTTTAATGTTATTAAAACAGCTTGTATTTGTTTCCTAAACCACCTTACATTTACGTGTAAATAAAACTGTAAGATATTGTTAAATTATTCAACTCACACTGACGTGTCTGCCCTTTGCATATATCCTGGTATTCGTAAGTTTTTACAAATGGTAACCGCTGTTTTATACACTCGCGCATAAAACTTCCTTTAATTGATTTGTAATCTGTTAGCCAGGTGGTAATCACTGTTTCCGTTTAGATGTGACGTAACAGTCCTGATTGTGAACGAATATTATAAAAAAAGATTTAAAATTTAAACACGTGGTGCTTTCTTTATACAGTATACCGTAGCAAGTATAATTTTCTTGTAAATTGCGCTTGCCTATTTATTTATCTGTCTGGTTGCCTATTTTCTTATGCATTCACAGTGTCTGTAGGTGTAAAGCGGACACATCTCATTAGATTGAAACAAAGCGATTATCCGGTAAACAATGATACACAATTAAGACGAACCTATTCACTTATTACATCATTTCCTTTTCCGGACGAATCGCGTAACATAACAGCAACGCTTTCAGTTATGATGTCACAGCACCTGTTGTGAATAACATATATGATGCAACAATCAAATTGCAACACGGTCACTTTATAGTTTAAGCAATGTAATTATTGGTGTCATGACCTCAACTCCCGGGTGTGACTGTAGTTTATGGCGAATAGTAGGGTCGGGTCACCTTTAGCACCTAATATCTAAATATCCTGATCGTGTTTTTTGCCATACAGTCAAATTTTTGTTTTTTCATCCAAACAGTAATTGAACTATTTATACACTGCACTGGGTAACAACGCAGATTATTTTATTTTTGAAACCCGATGGCCAATATTGTCGCATATTTCCGATACAATGCCTAACCGGTATTTAACACCCTGACATAGTTTGTTTTATTATAGTTTCAGTGACGACAACGAGGAGCAGTGGGCGAGATCTCGATCGTGACGTCATCAAACCTACGTCATCAATTAGAGAAAGTAGCGTTGAAGCAGTAAACGAATTCCCACTGCCAGGCATCGGAAAAAAAGGGGTGACTCCTACCGAAATTCTGGTCCTGGAATCCGGCGCCGCAGCGTCTGAATTGCCGATGTCAACATCCAGTAACTCGACAGGCGGAAACGCCAGTGCCGTTACGTCATCAAGCTTCATGTTTATACGAAGCATGGCTGCGTTGGTGATATTTATCAGAGGTAAGTTAGTATAATACAAGCATGATAAATGGCAATGTACTTTAATAAAAAATTCTATTATTTTTAATATTAAATCTTACACTCGTTTTGTATAGATCAAGTTAGTATTCTAAGAACTTGCTTATTTTTTTAGAAAACTCGGACAGAGTCCTGATTGTGTTCCTGGCAAGCATCAGTATCGGTCTCTTTCTCACTGTGTGCGTCCTCCTTTATAAGAGAGAGGATTTTCCGAGCTTTAGGAAGAAGAAAAAGAAGGAGGTTCACAACGAGGATTCCGCTTCTCTCCTCGGTAACAGAGAGACGTCCCGCCAGTCACAGGCGGATTCTTCTTCCACTGGGGGCGGTAACGCGCACAGTGCTCTGACGTCAAACAGTGGCTCAAACAGAAGAGCCAACCATATCGATTACATTAATCACGTCACTGCAAGCTCACGTAAACGGAAGCAGCGTTCAAGAATCCAAGCTTTGTTGGTTAAGTGTTGTTCATGTTGTTGTACTAATGCACCATGGCAACGTGACGGTTCAACTGCCGATGACGACTATCATATCGCACGTCAATCAACATCGTTGAGCGATGATGACGTCATTAGTGCAGTAGCAAGCGGCAGGAATCACTTCGACGGGGAACCTGCCCCAATATTTGCCCCTAGCCCCCAACATGAGTCAACACCCACCAGCGACGACCATTACCAGGCGTTTTCTGGTGGTAGCGATGGCATGAGATATGTTGATGATAACACAAGTGAATACGAATACCAAGATGACATCACACCACCTACACCCGCCCCTGTAAGACCTACGACTCTAAGAACAAACCCAAATGTTGCCCCTATAATACCAAACGGTCACAGGCCTTACAACACAGGGTACAGGTCTCCAAACCAGTATGATCCTCACACACAGAGCCGCCAGTTCAACCAGCCAAATCATATAAGGGAACCGCCTCCGTTTCCCAAAACTTCCAACTACAATTACCACCACGTTGCTCCCCATTATGCCACGCATCGGATCGCGTACAACAACACTTTTCAACCAAATAACACAAACTCTATGCATCATATCGCGCAGAATGCTCCACAGCACCACTCGGTTGCTTACCCTGCAAGTTTTGGTGACCACTATGTGTCGCTGCAACCACAGCTCAGGCAACCTTCAAATGCGAGGACATTAACTCTCGGTCATACAGATCCGCGGTTGGACCGTAGAGATTCATTCTACGATAACTCCTTACCAAGAGACAGCCCGCTGTACGAATACTACCAGCGGCAAAACCGTCAAGAATTGCCTGGTACCAGAAATATAAACCAATACTATTCATGACAGCTCTTATTGCATACACAAATTCGTTGTTTTATTTTTAACTCTCAAAATTGTATTGTTGTTTTTTTAAACTAGCTGAAAAAAAACTATTTGGCAAACTTAGTCGTCGTAAAAGTAATAGCATATAACTCATTATTTTATAGATATAATTCTTGTAATGCGATCCAGTTAAATTTAAGCTCTGTTTTTGCACCGCAAACTAGATTCAAGCTAACACAACCATACAGGCCTCAATGTATTTCTGCTGTGCATCTTAAAAGTTTCAGGAAAACAAGTGTAGCAGTGTAATCCTAGCACATACATCCTTGTGCCAATTCATCCTGCCATTGCAACAGCAGTGTTTCTAGCCAACTGCTACGAGAATAAGCTTTTTCTCTGTATTTTTCTATTTCTTTTACTGTGTGCTGATCGCAACACGCTTTTTATATCATCACTGATCATTGCTTTACAAACGCGAATTACTTTTACCACACCACCCGTGTTACAATTTGATTTCGAATTACTGTAAACTTTGATTTTTTTTTGTTTCGGCACAAAATATTCACACCAATAACTTTTTAAAAAAGACTGAAGGTTAAATGTTTTTATTGCTGCTTTAAGTTAAAGATGTAGTTTTATGAAGGTGGTGACTACCGATTCTATTTAAGGTGTAAATGTTGACCTAAGCAGTAACTTATTATTTTCAATACACGATTCTGCCACACTTTAAGCATCGCTTATTTATCTACTTACACACAGCACATGTGTTTCGTAAGGTAAATGATATATTCTATATCAATTCTACGGCGAGGCGAGTTAGGGAACCTGGAATTTGGGCGAGTGTTGGCAAATAATTTTAGACGTTGGTATATGCATTTCGAGAAAGTTTATATAAATTGTATATTAGTTCAGTGTATAAAGTAACCAACGAACGTTTATAAATATGTGCAAACACTTTATAGGAATGTTCTCGAACCAAAAGATCCAGTTGTTAAAGTGTTTATGCTTTATTTAATACCATACGTTAAATCCAGTATCCACTCCCTAGTTTTTTTAGGATTTCTGTGTTGTGCAGTCAAGCGGAGAGCAAAAGGCATGGAGACGATGTAAACAATTTTTGTAGACAACAAGTTTATTTATTATTTCGTATTTTAAACTTATTTTACTGCTATTAAAAGTTCGTTTTACGCACTGTTGAGAAATTATTTATCGTGTGAAATGTAAAGTTAATTTAGCTAAACTATTAGTTGCTTTTAGTTAATCAATTTTATCTTTTTAACTTATAGTATTAAGTATCAAAACTAAATTATATTTTACTGCAGTGTATTCATTTAAAATGGATAACAGAGTTCATTTAAAGTTAGATAGAAATGCAGCATCAAGTGTGGATGCTTATTTTGAATACAGAAGCATTGTTGGAGATGATGATCACGGAAGACTCTTTTCTCCTCAAGAATATGAGGCCTACAAGAAAAAGGTTCTTCCCATGAGAATGGAAAACAGACTGTTCGTTAGTTGGAGCAACCCAGAAGGTATGGACTGCAAGCTGGTGGGTCCAGAGACATTATGCTTTTGCCAGCATCGGTACAAGCAACATGTGACAGATTTTAAGGAGAAAGTTAAAGATTCCAAAGAGCTGAAATGCAAGGTTGTTGGCTGTGGGTGTTCTGGGTATAATTATGTCCCAAGAAATGGAACTCAGCCTTTAAGATGTCACTGTAAACACCAAGCAACAGAGCACAGCGAAAAATCTCCATTTTTGTGCAAGAATCACAAATGTGGATGCTCTGGCTTCCGGTCTTCATACCGCTGTGGTTGTGGATCGTTATTAGAAGATCATGTAACCAGAGTTGAAACAAGGGATGAAAGAATTAAGCGAGGGCACCCAGTGGCTAATTATGAGCCCCCATACGCAGCAATGGGAGGACTTACTGGTCTTAGTTCTTTAATTGATGGTTATATGAGATTGGATGACAGCGGCGTTGGAGCACCTTCTAAAGAATTTTTGGAGCAACCGAGCACATCTGGAAATTCTTTGCAATTAGTGGGTAAAGGTGGGCCACCCATGAAAAGTGGTGCTGTTAAACGAAAAGTAGCAAAACGGCCAGAATGGGTCGATTAACTGATACTAGTCGTACACACAAGACACTTTTCTCCAAGTTTGTTTCATTGGTATTTTAAATCAACTGTGAATGAAATATTATTGTTTGTCAAGTTTAAATAATAACGTTCATACAGTATTTTCACATTTTACATATGCTGCAGCTTCAGCAGTAAATATTTGCATTAAAGTATCAGACAGAAATTGTTTTAAAACAATGTCTGGGCCAAAAATTGTTAATTTGTGTTACGTGAATAAATTCTTTTTTCTTAATAATATTTATTATTATTTACAGATGAAATAATTTTCAGTAATTCTCCTCATGCTGACACTTTCGTACAAATGACAATTTTACTTCTTTGTCAACTAGACAGAAATCGTTAATATATGATCGGATAATGGAAGGGTTAAAACAGATTCCATCAAAGAATGTGATGAACCAAATTTGTTTGTTGGCCTCACTGACGACGTCACGATGAAAAATTTATCTGGTTCGTTGTTTACATTGTTATCTTGTTTATTGTGTTTTATCTCTGCACCTACTGACATAGGTGTCACCCTAGTTGGTATAATCGGATTTACATTTTCTTATCAGTGTATGCATGTTGTTATGGTTACTGAATAAGTGGTTATGGAGTTGGCCACCCCAAAATTGTTGTATGCAAAACTGGGTATTCTTACTTAGCCAATTAATTTAAAAACAAATAGGGTCTTCGCTGCTACTATTGTGGGCGTATGTGTCCTTGGGCAAGACACTTAACGGCAATTGCTCCAACCCAGTGGTCATTAATGGGTTGTCCTAATTATCAGCCACACATAAAAAAATGAAAAATTCCCAAAAAATAATCTCCCACAAAGCAACATACATGGGACTTGTAAGCTGGCGCAATGTGTATGAACATCAGTGTTATAATGACTGTTGTTTTTTGGCCATGCGAGGATAAAATTAGTTATATTCATTCATAAATAAGCAATTTAAAAACTTTCAATAGGCAATACTTTTAAGATGTTTTTATAAAAAAAGCTAGATATTTGTTGGCACCCGTTATAATTTATTTTGGGTTATTGAATTAATGTAACTTGGTTTAACATTGCGTCGGCAGAAAACGATTGGTCTGTTTTATAGACATCATACCTTCAGGTTTGTTTCAGGTTTAGAAAAAATAACAGAAATGGAATTTCGAAAAAGTATGAGAGACCACAATAGAAGAAGGGAAACTTACTGTGTGAAGAATATTTATAGAACCAAACAACCACAAAAAAAGGTAACAAGTCTTTGAGAGTAATATATAATTTCCTGCTACATGAATTTTATATGGGTAAGGTCTTTCCCCACATTGTAATTTTGTTGGTTTTTATTGTCAAACTTTGATTGTTTGCTCTTAATTCAGTAATTTATACCTAAGGGGTAATTGAAATAAAATATACCAACATAATTACAAAATATTGTACGGAAAATAAAATAGTAAGGAAAAAATAATATTAAATTTGTGGCAAAATTGTAAACTTTATAAATGGTAATTATCAATTTTGTGTTATTACAAGTTCATATACATTTGTAGGATACAATATTTATAAATTGATGTTCAAACAATACCAATTTTCATACAATAATATAATGTAGGTAACATAACATGTTAAAAACTATAGCAGTAAGATAAAAAAAAGAATGTTTAAACTTGATTTTCAAAGCATTTAATATTATTTCGTGGTATTAATGTGAATTTCTAATACAAAAAATCATTTAATAATCCAAATTAATAATTATTTTAAACTCACCTGTCTTACCCTGTGTGTTTTCGAGTCGGTAAAATTTAACATGTTGTGCAAATCCTTAAATAACTAATAGTATATATAAAAAGTTTACATAAAGTTATATATATATAGTTTGCAAAATACTATTAGTATTACATTGTTTAACTTTTTGTTAAGAAATGATAGTACTAATTCATGGTGTCACCCAAAAATTGTCATAAATTTTAATTTTGAAAATATTGTGCAATTGTGCCCAAGTGTCCCGTCTTCTCCCACGCTACTACGTAACAACAAGTCTTGTAAAAATTACAAACATTTTATTACAATTAAGTTACTAAGCACCTGTGGTCATATTAAATGTTATTAATTTATATTAAAAAATGTCTCCATCATTAAATTTATCTGATATATTTGCAGAGAATCCGGCATCACTGCTGATAGAACACCGAACGTGAAATACCGGGAAGTATTTCACATGAAAATAGTTCCCGTGAAGAAGTGATAATTCTCCAACTCAATCAAGAAAACATTCATGAAATGATTCCCATGAAGTCCGTGATTACAGCTGTGGAAAGTTAACTGCGGTATCATGATCGTGAGAGTGATTTTCATGAAAAGAGAGATGAGACCCGTTACTACAAACTTCACTCACATAGTAACACTCATGGAAACCATGATCACAAACATGAAAGATCTCATGAAAGAATTTACGAACAAATTTTTAAGAAGTTTAAACATTGTGACATTTTATCTGATTCACGACGCCATAAAAAGAGAACAAGCCTTACGAAATGTTTTCTTCAAAATGCAAACTTTTGTCTGAGAAAAAACTTTTAATTAGTCAATTTGTTTTCTTTACCTGTATGCAACATGGCGCTTCTGAAGTATCTTTTTATTATTTTCTTCTTCATAGCACAGCTGGTTAGCCGTCTGCCTCGAACTCAGAGGTAATGGGTTCAAGGCTTATCGCTGCTACCATTGTGGCCGTATGTGTCCTTGGGCAAGACACTTAGCAGCAATTGCTCAAACTCAGTGATCATGGTTGTCATTCATCATTGATAAAGTTTTTGAAGTATTCGTACATAGGGGCGTTGGAATAACAGGGGATGTTGGAGAAAAAGTACCTTCATAAGTTAAATTTGGGCAAAAGCTCATCTTCATTTTCTAAATTTACTTCAGGAATAGCCCCTAGCCCGGAGGTTGTGTTGCCCCGGAGTGTTGCTCTTAACAGCCAGCTTTAAATTTTATTGATTGCTTCATCATTCGGTACGATTCGCTCGCCATTCAATGGAGTCATTTCGCTAACCTTTGGTTGGTATGATTCGAGATGATCAATCGTGTTGTTTTAAAATGCTACAATTTACATCATTTCGTACCTATAAATGTTTTTATGTGACGCTCGTGTAAATTAAACCAGGTATCGTTTACTTGTGTTTTGGCCATGTTGATGAGATTACTAGCAGGAAGGGGCGCTAGTAAACAGAGTGCTCATCTGGGGGTATGTTGGGTGTTTATGAACACGGGTTGATTATGCTTGTATATAGGTATGTCGATAAATGCGACGTGAAAAGCGCGGAACGCAATAAATTCGTAGATTGGCAATATACACAAAAATTATCTATAGGAAATTTAGACCAAGAATGGGATGGTGTTCATTTGCGATATATAACTTCCAATGAAAAGTACCACAGCCAACAGGGTGAAAGTATGAGTGTTGATACCCACTAACCCCTAAAACCCCCTAATATTAGCTCAATTGGAATTTATAGTAAATGTCAAGGCAATCATTGCAAGCAAACGATAAAATGCCTTGAACACGCGAAAATTTGTTAAAAGCACTCGATAAAAAAATCCCAACCCCTAACCCCCAAAAACCACTAACTCCTAACAATTTACAACTTCTAACCCCTAATCTATAACCACTAACCCCTAAAACCCCCTAATATGAGCTCAATTGGACTTTATAGTAAATGTCAAGGCAATCATTGCAAGCAAACGATAAAATGCCTTGAACACGCGAAAATTTGTTAAAAGCACTCGATAAAAAAATACCAACCCCTAACCCCCAAAAACCACTAACTCCTAACCATTTACAATTCCTAACCCCTAACCCATCACCACTAACCCCCAAAACCCCCTAATATTAGCTCAATTGGACTTAATAGTAAATGTCAAGGCAATCATTGCAAGCAAATGATAAAATGCCTTGAACACGCGAAAATTTGTTTAAAGCACTCGATAAAAAAATCCCAACCCCTAACCCCCCAAAACCACTAACTCCTAACCATTTACAATTCCTAACCCCTAACCCATCACCACTAACCCCCAAAACCCCCTAATATTAGCTCAATTGGACTTAATAGTAAATGTCAAGGCAATCATTGCAAGCAAATGATAAAATGCCTTGAACACGCGAAAATTTGTTTAAAGCACTCGATAAAAAAATCCCAACCCCTAACCCCCAAAAACCACTAACTCCTAACCATTTACAACTCCTAACCCCTAATCTATAACCACTAACCCCTAAAACCCCCTAATATTAGCTCAATTGGACTTTATAGTAAATGTCAAGGCAATCATTGCAAGCAAACGATAAAATGCCTTGAACACGCGAAAATTTGATAAAAGCACGCGATAAAAAAATCCCAACCCCTAACCCCAAAAAACCACTAACTCCTAACCATTTACAATTCCTAACCCCTAACCCATCACCACTAACCCCCAAAACCCCCTAATATTAGCTCAATTTGACTTTATAGTAAATGTCAAGGCAATCATTGCAAGCAAACGATAAAATGCCTTGAACAGGCGAAAATTTGATAAAAGCACTCGATAAAAAAATCCCAACCCCTAACCCACCAAAACCACTAACTCCTAACCATTTACAACTCCTAACCCCTAATCTATAACCACTAACCCCTAAAACCCCCTAATATGAGCTCAATTGGACTTTATAGTAAATGTCAAGGCAATCATTGCAAGCAAATGATAAAATGCCTTGAACACGCGAAAATTTGATAAAAGCACTCGATAAAAAAATCCCAACCCCTAACCCCCCAAAACCACTAACTCCTAACCATTTACAACTTCTAACCCCTAATCTATAACCACTAACCCCTAAAACCCCCTAATATGAGCTCAATTGGACTTTATAGTAAATGTCAAGGCAATCATTGCAAGCAAACGATAAAATGCCTTGAACACGCGAAAATTTGTTAAAGCACTCGATAAAAATATCCAACCCCTAACCCCAAAAACCACTAACTCCTAACCATTTACAATTCCTAACCCCTAACCCATCACCACTAACCCCAAAACCCCTAATATTAGCTCAATTGGACTTTATAGTAAATGTCAAGGCAATCATTGCAAGCAAATGATAAAATGCCTTGAACACGCGAAAATTTGTTAAAAGCACTCGATAAAAAAATCCCAACCCCTAACCCCCAAAAACCACTAACTCCTAACCATTTACAATTCCTAACCCCTAACCCATCACCACTAACCCCCAAAACCCCTTAATATTAGCTCAATTGGACTTTATAGTAAATGTCAAGGCAATCATTGCAAGCAAATGATAAAATGCCTTGAACACGCGAAAATTTGATAAAAGCACTCGATAAAAAAATCCCAACCCCTAACCCCCAAAACCACTAACTCCTAAGCATTTACAACTTCTAACCCCTAATCTATAACCACTAACCCCTAAAACCCCCTAATATTAGCTCAATTGGACTTTATAGTAAATGTCAAGGCAATCATTGCAAGCAAACGATAAAATGCCTTGAACACGCGAAAATTTGTTAAAAGCACTCGATAAAAAAATCCCAACCCCTAACCCCCAAAAACCACTAACTCCTAACCATTTACAATTCCTAACCCCTAACCCATAACCACTAACCCCTAAAACCCCCTAATATTAGCTCAATTGGACTTTATAGTAAATGTCAAGGCAATCATTGCAAGCAAATGTTAAAATGCCTTGAACACGCGAAAATTTGTTAAAAGCACTCGATAAAAAAATCCCAACCCCTAACCCCCAAAAACCACTAACTCCTAACCATTTACAATTCCTCACCCCTAACCTATAACCACTAACCCCAAAACCCCCTAATATTAGCTCAATTGGACTTTATAGTAAATGTCAAGGCAATCATTGCAAGCAAACGATAAAATGCCTTGAACACGCGAAAATTTGATAAAAGCACTCGATAAAAAAATCCCAACCCCTAACCCCCAAAAACCACTAACTCCTAACCATTTACAACTTCTAACCCCTAATCTATAACCACTAACCCCTAAAACCCCCTAATATTAGCTCAATTGGACTTTATAGTAAATGTCAAGGCAATCATTGCAAGCAAACGATAAAATGCCTTGAACACGCGAAAATTTGTTAAAAGCACTCGATAAAAAAATCCCAACCCCTAACCCCCAAAAACCACTAACTCCTAACCATTTACAATTCCTAACCCCTAACCTATAACCACTAACCCCAAAACCCCCTAATATTAGCTCAATTGGACTTTATAGTAAATGTCAAGGCAATCATTGCAAGCAAACGATAAAATGCCTTGAACACGCGAAAATTTGTTAAAAGCACTCGATAAAAAAATCCCAACCCCTAACCCCCAAAAACCACTAACTCCTAACCATTTACAATTCCTAACCCCTAAATAACCACTAACCCCTAAAACCCCCTAATATTAGCTCAATTGGACTTTATAGTAAATGTCAAGGCAATCATTGCAAGCAAACGATAAAATGCCTTGAACACGCGAAAATTTGATAAAAGCACTCGATAAAAAAATCCCAACCCTAACCCCCAAAACCACTAACTCCTAACCATTTACAACTTCTAACCCCTAATCTATAACCACTAACCCCTAAAACCCCCTAATATTAGCTCAATTGGACTTTATAGTAAATGTCAAGGCAATCATTGCAAGCAAACGATAAAATGCCTTGAACACGCGAAAATTTGTTAAAGCACTCGATAAAAAAATCCCAACCCCTAACCCCCAAAAACCACTAACTCCTAACCATTTACAACTCCTAACCCCTAATCTATAACCACTAACCCCTAAAACCCCCTAATATTAGCTCAATTGGACTTTATAGTAAATGTCAAGGCAATCATTGCAAGCAAACGATAAAATGCCTTGAACACGCGAAAATTTGTTAAAAGCACTCGATAAAAAAATCCAACCCCTAACCCCCAAAAACCACTAACTCCTAACCATTTACAATTCCTAACCCCTAATATACCACTAACCCACAAAACCCCCTAATATTAGCTCAATTGGACTTTATAGTAAATGTCAAGGCAATCATTGCAAGCAAACGATAAAATGCCTTGAACACGCGAAAATTTGATAAAAGCACTCGATAAAAAAATCCCAACCCCTAACCCCCAAAACCACTAACTCCTAACCATTTACAACTCCTAACCCCTAATCTATAACCACTAACCCCTAAAACCCCCTAATATTAGCTCAATTGGACTTTATAGTAAATGTCAAGGCAATCATTGCAAGCAAACGATAAAATGCCTTGAACACGCGAAAATTTGATTAAAGCACTCGATAAAAAAATTCCAACTCCTAACCCCCAAAAACCACTAACTCCTAACCATTTACAATTCCTAACCCCTAACCATAACCACTAACCCCAAAACCCCCTAATATTAGCTCAATTGGACTTTATAGTAAATGTCAAGGCAATCATTGCAAGCAAACGATAAAATGCCTTGAACACGCGAAAATTTGTTAAAAGCACTCGATAAAAAAATCCCAACCCCTAACCCCCAAAACCACTAACTCCTAACCATTTACAACTTCCTAACCCCTAATCTATAACCACTAACCCCTAAAACCCCCTAATATTAGCTCAATTGGACTTTATAGTAAATGTCAAGGCAATCATTGCAAGCAAACGATAAAATGCCTTGAACACGCGAAAATTTGTTAAAAGCACTCGATAAAAAAATCCCAACCCCTAACCCCCAAAACCACTAACTCCTAACCATTTACAATTCCTAACCCCTATAACCACTAACCCCTAAAACCCCCTAATATTAGCTCAATTGGACTTTATAGTAAATGTCAAGGCAATCATTGCAAGCAAACGATAAAATGCCTTGAACACGCGAAAATTTGTTTAAAAGCACTCGATAAAAAAATCCCAACCCCTAACCCCCAAAAACCACTAACTCCTAACCATTTACAACTTCCTAACCCCTAATCTATAACCACTAACCCCAAAACCCCCTAATATTAGCTCAATTGGACTTTATAGTAAATGTCAAGGCAATCATTGCAAGCAAACGATAAAATGCCTTGAACACGCGAAAATTTGTTAAAAGCACTCGATAAAAAAATCCCAACCCCTAACCCCCAAAACCACTAACTCCTAACCATTTACAACTTCCTAACCCCTAATCTATAACCACTAACCCCTAAAACCCCCTAATATTAGCTCAATTGGACTTTATAGTAAATGTCAAGGCAATCATTGCAAGCAAACGATAAAATGCCTTGAACACGCGAAAATTTGTTAAAAGCACTCGATAAAAAAATCCCAACCCCTAACCCCCAAAAACCACTAACTCCTAACCATTTACAACTCCTAACCCCTAATCTATAACCACTAACCCCTAAAACCCCCTAATATTAGCTCAATTGGACTTTATAGTAAATGTCAAGGCAATCATTGCAAGCAAACGATAAAATGCCTTGAACACGCGAAAATTTGTTAAAAGCACTCGATAAAAAAATCCCAACCCCTAACCCCCAAAAACCACTAACTCCTAACCATTTACAATTCCTAACCCCTAACCATACCACTAACCCCTAAAACCCCCTAATATTAGCTCAATTGGACTTTATAGTAAATGTCAAGGCAATCATTGCAAGCAAACGATAAAATGCCTTGAACACGCGAAAATTTGTTAAAAGCACTCGATAAAAAAATCCCAACCCCTAACCCCCAAAACCACTAACTCCTAACCATTTACAACTCCTAACCCCTAATCTATAACCACTAACCCCTAAAACCCCCTAATATTAGCTCAATTGGACTTTATAGTAAATGTCAAGGCAATCATTGCAAGCAAACGATAAAATGCCTTGAACACGCGAAAATTTGATAAAAGCACTCGATAAAAAAATCCCAACCCCTAACCCCCAAAACCACTAACTCCTAACCATTTACAACTTCCTAACCCCTAATCTATAACCACTAACCCCTAAAACCCCCTAATATTAGCTCAATTGGACTTTATAGTAAATGTCAAGGCAATCATTGCAAGCAAACGATAAAATGCCTTGAACACGCGAAAATTTGTTAAAAGCACTCGATAAAAAAATCCCAACCCCTAACCCCAAAAACCACTAACTCCTAACCATTTACAACTCCTAACCCCTAATCTATAACCACTAACCCCTAAAACCCCCTAATATTAGCTCAATTGGACTTTATAGTAAATGTCAAGGCAATCATTGCAAGCAAACGATAAAATGCCTTGAACACGCGAAAATTTGTTAAAAGCACTCGATAAAAAAATCCCAACCCCTAACCCCCAAAAACCACTAACTCCTAACCATTTACAATTCCTAACCCCTAACCCTATAACCACTAACCCCTAAAACCCCCTAATATTAGCTCAATTGGACTTTATAGTAAATGTCAAGGCAATCATTGCAAGCAAACGATAAAATGCCTTGAACACGCGAAAATTTGATAAAAGCACTCGATAAAAAAATCCCAACCCCTAACCCCCAAAAACCACTAACTCCTAACCATTTACAACTCCTAACCCCTAATCTATAACCACTAACCCCTAAAACCCCCTAATATTAGCTCAATTGGACTTTATAGTAAATGTCAAGGCAATCATTGCAAGCAAACGATAAAATGCCTTGAACACGCGAAAATTTGTTAAAAGCACTCGATAAAAAAATCCCAACCCCTAACCCCAAAAACCACTAACTCCTAACCATTTACAATTCCTAACCCCTAATCTATAACCACTAACCCCAAAACCCCTAATATTAGCTCAATTGGACTTTATAGTAAATGTCAAGGCAATCATTGCAAGCAAACGATAAAATGCCTTGAACACGCGAAAATTTGATTAAAAGCACTCGATAAAAAAATCCCAACCCCTAACCCCCAAAAACCACTAACTCCTAACCATTTACAACTCCTAACCCCTAATCTATAACCACTAACCCCTAAAACCCCTAATATTAGCTCAATTGGACTTTATAGTAAATGTCAAGGCAATCATTGCAAGCAAACGATAAAATGCCTTGAACACGCGAAAATTTGTTAAAAGCACTCGATAAAAAAATCCCAACCCCTAACCCCAAAAACCACTAACTCCTAACCATTTACAATTCCTAACCCCTAATCTATAACCACTAACCCCTAAAACCCCCTAATATTAGCTCAATTGGACTTTATAGTAAATGTCAAGGCAATCATTGCAAGCAAACGATAAAATGCCTTGAACACGCGAAAATTTGTAAAAGCACTCGATAAAAAAATCCCAACCCCTAACCCCCAAAACCACTAACTCCTAACCATTTACAACTCCTAACCCCTAATCTATAACCACTAACCCCTAAAACCCCCTAATATTAGCTCAATTGGACTTTATAGTAAATGTCAAGGCAATCATTGCAAGCAAACGATAAAATGCCTTGAACACGCGAAAATTTGTTAAAGCACTCGATAAAAAAATCCCAACCCCTAACCCCCAAAAACCACTAACTCCTAACCATTTACAATCCTAACCCTAACCCATAACCACTAACCCCAAAACCCCCTAATATTAGCTCAATTGGACTTTATAGTAAATGTCAAGGCAATCATTGCAAGCAAACGATAAAATGCCTTGAACACGCGAAAATTTGTTAAAAGCACTCGATAAAAAAATCCCAACCCCTAACCCCCAAAACCACTAACTCCTAACCATTTACAACTTCTAACCCCTAATCTATAACCACTAACCCCTAAAACCCCTAATATTAGCTCAATTGGACTTTATAGTAAATGTCAAGGCAATCATTGCAAGCAAACGATAAAATGCCTTGAACACGCGAAAATTTGTTAAAAGCACTCGATAAAAAAATCCCAACCCCTAACCCCCAAAAACCACTAACTCCTAACCATTTACAATTCCTAACCCCTAACCCATCAACCACTAACCCCAAAACCCCCTAATATTAGCTCAATTGGACTTTATAGTAAATGTCAAGGCAATCATTGCAAGCAAACGATAAAATGCCTTGAACACGCGAAAATTTGATAAAAGCACTCGATAAAAAAATCCCAACCCCTAACCCCCAAAAACCACTAACTCCTAACCATTTACAACTTCCTAACCCCTAATCTATAACCACTAACCCCTAAAACCCCCTAATATTAGCTCAATTGGACTTTATAGTAAATGTCAAGGCAATCATTGCAAGCAAACGATAAAATGCCTTGAACACGCGAAAATTTGATAAAAGCACTCGATAAAAAAATCCCAACCCCTAACCCCCAAAACCACTAACTCCTAACCATTTACAACTCCTAACCCCTAATCTATAACCACTAACCCTAAAACCCCCTAATATTAGCTCAATTGGACTTTATAGTAAATGTCAAGGCAATCATTGCAAGCAAACGATAAAATGCCTTGAACACGCGAAAATTTGTTAAAAGCACTCGATAAAAAAATCCCAACCCCTAACCCCAAAACCACTAACTCCTAACCATTTACAATTCCTAACCCCTAACCCATAACCACTAACCCCAAAACCCCCTAATATTAGCTCAATTGGACTTTATAGTAAATGTCAAGGCAATCATTGCAAGCAAACGATAAAATGCCTTGAACACGCGAAAATTTGTAAAAGCACTCGATAAAAAAATCCCAACCCCTAACCCCCAAAACCACTAACTCCTAACCATTTACAACTTCCTAACCCCTAATCTATAACCACTAACCCCTAAAACCCCCTAATATTAGCTCAATTGGACTTTATAGTAAATGTCAAGGCAATCATTGCAAGCAAACGATAAAATGCCTTGAACACGCGAAAATTTGTTAAAAGCACTCGATAAAAAAATCCCAACCCCTAACCCCCAAAAACCACTAACTCCTAACCATTTACAATTCCTAACCCCTAATCATAACCACTAACCCCTAAAACCCCCTAATATTAGCTCAATTGGACTTTATAGTAAATGTCAAGGCAATCATTGCAAGCAAACGATAAAATGCCTTGAACACGCGAAAATTTGTTAAAAGCACTCGATAAAAAAATCCCAACCCCTAACCCCAAAAACCACTAACTCCTAACCATTTACAATTCCTAACCCCTAACCCATCACCACTAACCCCAAAACCCCTAATATTAGCTCAATTGGACTTTATAGTAAATGTCAAGGCAATCATTGCAAGCAAACGATAAAATGCCTTGAACACGCGAAAATTTGTTAAAAGCACTCGATAAAAAAATCCCAACCCCTAACCCCCAAAAACCACTAACTCCTAACCATTTACAACTCCTAACCCCTAATCTATAACCACTAACCCCAAAACCCCCTAATATTAGCTCAATTGGACTTTATAGTAAATGTCAAGGCAATCATTGCAAGCAAACGATAAAATGCCTTGAACACGCGAAAATTTGTAAAAGCACTCGATAAAAAAATCCCAACCCCTAACCCCCAAAACCACTAACTCCTAACCATTTACAACTCCTAACCCCTAATCTATAACCACTAACCCCTAAAACCCCTAATATTAGCTCAATTGGACTTTATAGTAAATGTCAAGGCAATCATTGCAAGCAAACGATAAAATGCCTTGAACACGCGAAAATTTGTTAAAAGCACTCGATAAAAAAATCCCAACCCCTAACCCCCAAAAACCACTAACTCCTAACCATTTACAATTCCTAACCCCTAACCCATCAACCACTAACCCCTAAAACCCCCTAATATTAGCTCAATTGGACTTTATAGTAAATGTCAAGGCAATCATTGCAAGCAAACGATAAAATGCCTTGAACACGCGAAAATTTGTTAAAAGCACTCGATAAAAAAATCCCAACCCCTAACCCCCAAAACACTAACTCCTAACCATTTACAACTTCCTAACCCCTAATCTATAACCACTAACCCCTAAAACCCCCTAATATTAGCTCAATTGGACTTTATAGTAAATGTCAAGGCAATCATTGCAAGCAAACGATAAAATGCCTTGAACACGCGAAAATTTGTTAAAAGCACTCGATAAAAAAATCCCAACCCCTAACCCCCAAAAACCACTAACTCCTAACCATTTACAACTCCTAACCCCTAATCTATAACCACTAACCCCTAAAACCCCCTAATATTAGCTCAATTGGACTTTATAGTAAATGTCAAGGCAATCATTGCAAGCAAACGATAAAATGCCTTGAACACGCGAAAATTTGTTAAAAGCACTCGATAAAAAAATCCCAACCCCTAACCCCCAAAAACCACTAACTCCTAACCATTTACAATTCCTAACCCCTAATCTATAACCACTAACCCCTAAAACCCCCTAATATTAGCTCAATTGGACTTTATAGTAAATGTCAAGGCAATCATTGCAAGCAAACGATAAAATGCCTTGAACACGCGAAAATTTGTAAAAGCACTCGATAAAAAAATCCCAACCCCTAACCCCCCAAAACCACTAACTCCTAACCATTTACAACTCCTAACCCCTAATCTATAACCACTAACCCCTAAAACCCCCTAATATTAGCTCAATTGGACTTTATAGTAAATGTCAAGGCAATCATTGCAAGCAAACGATAAAATGCCTTGAACACGCGAAAATTTGTTAAAAGCACTCGATAAAAAAATCCCAACCCCTAACCCCAAAAACCACTAACTCCTAACCATTTACAATCCTAACCCCTAACCCATACCACTAACCCCTAAAACCCCCTAATATTAGCTCAATTGGACTTTATAGTAAATGTCAAGGCAATCATTGCAAGCAAACGATAAAATGCCTTGAACACGCGAAAATTTGTTAAAAGCACTCGATAAAAAAATCCCAACCCCTAACCCCCAAAAACCACTAACTCCTAACCATTTACAATTCCTAACCCCTAACATAACCACTAACCCCAAAACCCCCTAATATTAGCTCAATTGGACTTTATAGTAAATGTCAAGGCAATCATTGCAAGCAAACGATAAAATGCCTTGAACACGAAAATTTGTTAAAGCACTCGATAAAAAAATCCCAACCCCTAACCCCAAAAACCACTAACTCCTAACCATTTACAACTTCCTAACCCCTAATCTATAACCACTAACCCCAAAACCCCCTAATATTAGCTCAATTGGACTTTATAGTAAATGTCAAGGCAATCATTGCAAGCAAACGATAAAATGCCTTGAACACGCGAAAATTTGATAAAAGCACTCGATAAAAAAATCCCAACCCCTAACCCCCAAAAACCACTAACTCCTAACCATTTACAATTCCTAACCCCTAATCTATAACCACTAACCCCTAAAACCCCCTAATATTAGCTCAATTGGACTTTATAGTAAATGTCAAGGCAATCATTGCAAGCAAACGATAAAATGCCTTGAACACGCGAAAATTTGTTAAAGCACTCGATAAAAAAATCCCAACCCCTAACCCCCAAAAACCACTAACTCCTAACCATTTACAATTCCTAACCCCTAACTATACCACTAACCCCTAAAACCCCCTAATATTAGCTCAATTGGACTTTATAGTAAATGTCAAGGCAATCATTGCAAGCAAACGATAAAATGCCTTGAACACGCGAAAATTTGATAAAAGCACTCGATAAAAAAATCCCAACCCCTAACCCCCAAAAACCACTAACTCCTAACCATTTACAACTTCTAACCCCTAATCTATAACCACTAACCCTAAAACCCCCTAATATTAGCTCAATTGGACTTTATAGTAAATGTCAAGGCAATCATTGCAAGCAAACGATAAAATGCCTTGAACACGCGAAAATTTGTTAAAAGCACTCGATAAAAAAATCCCAACCCCTAACCCCCAAAAACCACTAACTCCTAACCATTTACAATTCCTAACCCCTAACCTATAACCACTAACCCCTAAAACCCCCTAATATTAGCTCAATTGGACTTTATAGTAAATGTCAAGGCAATCATTGCAAGCAAACGATAAAATGCCTTGAACACGCGAAAATTTGTTAAAAGCACTCGATAAAAAAATCCCAACCCCTAACCCCCAAAAACCACTAACTCCTAACCATTTACAATTCCTAACCCCTAATCTATAACCACTAACCCCTAAAACCCCCTAATATTAGCTCAATTGGACTTTATAGTAAATGTCAAGGCAATCATTGCAAGCAAACGATAAATGCCTTGAACACGCGAAAATTTGATAAAAGCACTCGATAAAAAAATCCCAACCCCTAACCCCCAAAAACCACTAAACTCCTAACCATTTACAACTTCCTAACCCCTAATCTATAACCACTAACCCTAAAACCCCCTAATATTAGCTCAATTGGACTTTATAGTAAATGTCAAGGCAATCATTGCAAGCAAACGATAAAATGCCTTGAACACGCGAAAATTTGATAAAAGCACTCGATAAAAAAATCCCAACCCCTAACCCCCAAAACCACTAACTCCTAACCATTTACAACTCCTAACCCCTAATCTATAACCACTAACCCTAAAACCCCCTAATATTAGCTCAATTGGACTTTATAGTAAATGTCAAGGCAATCATTGCAAGCAAACGATAAAATGCCTTGAACACGCGAAAATTTGTAAAAGCACTCGATAAAAAAATCCCAACCCCTAACCCCCAAAACCACTAACTCCTAACCATTTACAACTTCCTAACCCCTAATCCTATAACCACTAACCCCTAAAACCCCCTAATATTAGCTCAATTGGACTTTATAGTAAATGTCAAGGCAATCATTGCAAGCAAACGATAAAATGCCTTGAACACGCGAAAATTTGTAAAAAGCACTCGATAAAAAAATCCCAACCCCTAACCCCAAAAACCACTAACTCCTAACCATTTACAATTCCTAACCCTAATCTATAACCACTAACCCCTAAAACCCCCTAATATTAGCTCAATTGGACTTTATAGTAAATGTCAAGGCAATCATTGCAAGCAAACGATAAAATGCCTTGAACACGCGAAAATTTGTTAAAAGCACTCGATAAAAAAATCCCAACCCCTAACCCCCAAAAACCACTAACTCCTAACCATTTACAATTCCTAACCCCTAACCCATACCACTAACCCCTAAAACCCCCTAATATTAGCTCAATTGGACTTTATAGTAAATGTCAAGGCAATCATTGCAAGCAAACGATTAAAATGCCTTGAACACGCGAAAATTTGTTAAAAGCACTCGATAAAAAAATCCCAACCCCTAACCCCAAAAACCACTAACTCCTAACCATTTACAACTTCTAACCCCTAATCTATAACCACTAACCCCTAAAACCCCCTAATATTAGCTCAATTGGACTTTATAGTAAATGTCAAGGCAATCATTGCAAGCAAACGATAAAATGCCTTGAACACGCGAAAATTTGTAAAAGCACTCGATAAAAAATCCCAACCCCTAACCCCCAAAACCACTAACTCCTAACCATTTACAATTCCTACCCCTAACCTATAACCACTAACCCCTAAAACCCCTAATATTAGCTCAATTGGACTTTATAGTAAATGTCAAGGCAATCATTGCAAGCAAACGATAAAATGCCTTGAACACGCGAAAATTTGTTAAAAGCACTCGATAAAAAAATCCCAACCCTAACCCCAAAAACCACTAACTCCTAACCATTTACAATTCCTAACCCCTAAATCTATAACCACTAACCCCAAAACCCCCTAATATTAGCTCAATTGGACTTTATAGTAAATGTCAAGGCAATCATTGCAAGCAAACGATAAAATGCCTTGAACACGCGAAAATTTGTAAAAGCACTCGATAAAAAAATTCCCAACCCCTAACCCCCAAAAACCACTAACTCCTAACCATTTACAACTTCCTAACCCCTAATCTATAACCACTAACCCCTAAAACCCCCTAATATTAGCTCAATTGGACTTTATAGTAAATGTCAAGGCAATCATTGCAAGCAAACGATAAAATGCCTTGAACACGCGAAAATTTGTTAAAAAGCACTCGATAAAAAAATCCCAACCCCTAACCCCCAAAAACCACTAACTCCTAACCATTTACAATTCCTAACCCCTAACTATAACCACTAACCCCTAAAACCCCTAATATTAGCTCAATTGGACTTTATAGTAAATGTCAAGGCAATCATTGCAAGCAAACGATAAAATGCCTTGAACACGCGAAAATTTGTAAAGCACTCGATAAAAAAATCCCAACCCCTAACCCCCAAAAACCACTAACTCCTAACCATTTACAATTCCTAACCCTAACCTATAACCACTAACCCCTAAAACCCCCTAATATTAGCTCAATTGGACTTTATAGTAAATGTCAAGGCAATCATTGCAAGCAAACGATAAAATGCCTTGAACACGCGAAAATTTGTTAAAAGCACTCGATAAAAAAATCCCAACCCCTAACCCCCAAAACCACTAACTCCTAACCATTTACAATTCCTAACCCCTAATCTATAACCACTAACCCCTAAAACCCCTAATAACCACTAACCCCTAAAACCCCCTAATATTAGCTCAATTGGACTTTATAGTAAATGTCAAGGCAATCATTGCAAGCAAACGATAAAATGCCTTGAACACGCGAAAATTTGTTAAAAGCACTCGATAAAAAAATCCCAACCCTAACCCCCAAAACCACTAACTCCTAACCATTTACAACTTCCTAACCCTAACTATCACCACTAACCCCAAAACCCCCTAATATTAGCTCAATTGGACTTTATATAAATGTCAAGGCAATCATTGCAAGCAAACGATAAAATGCCTTGAACACGCGAAAATTTGTTAAAAGCACTCGATAAAAAAATCCCAACCCCTAACCCCCAAAACCACTAACTCCTAACCATTTACAACTCCTAACCCCTAATCTATAACCACTAACCCCTAAAACCCCTAATATTAGCTCAATTGGACTTTATAGTAAATGTCAAGGCAATCATTGCAAGCAAACGATAAAATGCCTTGAACACGCGAAAATTTGTTAAAAGCACTCGATAAAAAAATCCCAACCCTAACCCCCAAAAACCACAACTCCTAACCATTTACAACTCCTAACCCCTAATATAACCACTAACCCTAAAACCCCCTAATATTAGCTCAATTGGACTTTATAGTAAATGTCAAGGCAATCATTGCAAGCAAACGATAAAATGCCTTGAACACGCGAAAATTTGTTAAAAGCACTCGATAAAAAAATCCCAACCCCTAACCCCAAAACCACTAACTCCTAACCATTTACAACTTCCTAACCCCTAATCTATAACCACTAACCCCTAAAACCCTAATATTAGCTCAATTGGACTTTATAGTAAATGTCAAGGCAATCATTGCAAGCAAACGATAAATGCCTTGAACACGCGAAAATTTGTTAAAGCACTCGATAAAAAAATCCCAACCCCTAACCCCCAAAAACCACTAACTCCTAACCATTTACAATCCTAACCCCTAACCTATAACCACTAACCCCTAAACCCCCTAATATTAGCTCAATTGGACTTTATAGTAAATGTCAAGGCAATCATTGCAAGCAAACGATAAAATGCCTTGAACACGCGAAAATTTGTTAAAAGCACTCGATAAAAAAATCCCAACCCCTAACCCCAAAAACCACTAACTCCTAACCATTTACAAATCCTAACCCCTAATCTATAACCACTAACCCCTAAAACCCTAATATTAGCTCAATTGGACTTTATAGTAAATGTCAAGGCAATCATTGCAAGCAAACGATAAAATGCCTTGAACACGCGAAAATTTGTAAAAGCACTCGATAAAAAAATCCCAACCCTAACCCCCCAAAACCAAAACTCCTAACATTTACAATTCCTAACCCTAACCCATCAACCACTAACCCCCAAAACCCCCTAATATTAGCTCAATTGGACTTTATAGTAAATGTCAAGGCAATCATTGCAAGCAAACGATAAAATGCCTTGAACACGCGAAAATTTGTTAAAAGCACTCGATAAAAAAATCCCAACCCCTAACCCCCAAAAACCACTAACTCCTAACCATTTACAACTTCCTAACCCCTAATCTATAACCACTAACCCTAAAACCCCCTAATATTAGCTCAATTGGACTTTATAGTAAATGTCAAGGCAATCATTGCAAGCAAACGAAAAATGCCTTGAACACGCGAAAATTTGTTAAAAGCACTCGATAAAAAAATCCCAACCCCTAACCCCCAAAAACCACTAACTCCTAACCATTTACAATTCCTAACCCCTAACCTATCACCACTAACCCCTAAAACCCCCTAATATTAGCTCAATTGGACTTTATAGTAAATGTCAAGGCAATCATTGCAAGCAAACGATAAATGCCTTGAACACGCGAAAATTTGTTAAAGCACTCGATAAAAAAATCCCAACCCCTAACCCCAAAAACCACTACTCCTAACCATTTACAACTTCCTAACCCCTAATCTATAACCACTAACCCCTAAAACCCTAATATTAGCTCAATTGGACTTTATAGTAAATGTCAAGGCAATCATTGCAAGCAAACGATAAAATGCCTTGAACACGCGAAAATTTGTTAAAAGCACTCGATAAAAAAATCCCAACCCCTAACCCCCAAAAACCACTAACTCCTAACATTTACAATTCCTACCCCTAACCTATAACCACTAACCCCTAAAACCCCCTAATATTAGCTCAATTGGACTTTATAGTAAATGTCAAGGCAATCATTGCAAGCAAACGATAAAATGCCTTGAACACGCGAAAATTTGTTAAAAGCACTCGATAAAAAAATCCCAACCCCTAACCCCCAAAAACCACTAACTCCTAACCATTTACAATTCCTAACCCCTAATCTATAACCACTAACCCCTAAAACCCCTAATATTAGCTCAATTGGACTTTATAGTAAATGTCAAGGCAATCATTGCAAGCAAACGATAAAATGCCTTGAACACGCGAAAATTTTAAAAGCACTCGATAAAAAAATCCCAACCCTAACCCCCAAAACCACTAACTCCTAACCATTTACAACTCCTAACCCCTAATTATAACCACTAACCCCTAAAACCCCCTAATATTAGCTCAATTGGACTTTATAGTAAATGTCAAGGCAATCATTGCAAGCAAACGATAAAATGCCTTGAACACGCGAAAATTTGTTAAAAGCACTCGATAAAAAAATCCCAACCCCTAACCCCCAAAAACCACTAACTCCTAACCATTTACAACTTCCTAACCCCTAACTATAACCACTAACCCCTAAAACCCCCTAATATTAGCTCAATTGGACTTTATAGTAAATGTCAAGGCAATCATTGCAAGCAAACGATAAAATGCCTTGAACACGCGAAAATTTGTTAAAAGCACTCGATAAAAAATCCCAACCCCTAACCCCCAAAACCACTAAACTCCTAACCATTTACAATTCTAACCCCTAATCTATACCACTAACCCCCAAAACCCCCTAATATTAGCTCAATTGGACTTTATAGTAAATGTCAAGGCAATCATTGCAAGCAAACGATAAAATGCCTTGAACACGCGAAAATTTGTTAAAAGCACTCGATAAAAAAATCCCAACCCCTAACCCCCAAAAACCACTAACTCCTAACCATTTACAATTCCTAACCCCTAACCATAACCACTAACCCCTAAACCCCTAATATTAGCTCAATTGGACTTTATAGTAATGTCAAGGCAATCATTGCAAGCAAACGATAAAATGCCTTGAACACGCGAAAATTTGTTAAAAGCACTCGATAAAAAATCCCAACCCCTAACCCCCAAAACCACTAACTCCTAACCATTTACAACTCCTAACCCTAATCTATAAAC